>NC_143584.1:70941706-71251173 GCF_048544385.1 Mastigoproctus giganteus | reverse complement strand
GTTATTCTTTTCAAACCAATTTTTGTGACATGGAGCGTCAAAAGGTTTAAGGGCCGCTTCTACAAAGCCGTCACAATGCAGGGCAGAACACACACACATTTGTAGAAAACATCAATATAGGACGCAGTACAGATAGTTTCAAGCAATGCGTCCAGTGACCTGGTCTATAGGACATCCCCTCCAATCATCCTCCATACTAAAACACATCTTCAGCCCCGAAGAGGACGTTGCGTGAGTTGTCGTTTCAATGGACCCATTTACACTGATTCTCAGTCCAAGTTCAGGAAACGTTTATCTCATCTGGAGAAATCAGGTAACAGGTCGTTTCAAGGTGCGTTGGCTGCTATCAGTCAATCCTTCATTCCTAATTGATTGTTTCTTGGGCTCAGCTGGATTCCATTTCTTGGGTGTCAACGCTGCATTATATTTCTGCAGTATGTTGCCATTGTCGACTTGAAGATGTTTAATTTCTGAAAAATATGACGTACAGTCATTTACTCTAAAATTACTTCGGGTATCATTTCCCTCTGAAACTCACTTCTTTCCTGTTCCCATCCTTCGCCGCCACTGAAATAAATTCCGGGCAATTTGCTGATCACCTTTATAATAAAACCGAAATATCTGCATATTTCATAGTCATAAAGATTTCCTGAAATCAGACGTGTACCCAATGGTTTCTGGCAGGGTAGTGTATTTGTTTCTCGTAAGATTAATCAACAACACATAATCGGCAATCAAAGGATAGTCAGTAGTTTATAAAAGTTATCTACAAAGGATGCCTAATAACAGTTTCTCTTATGATTTATCTATCCTCTTGTTTTTTTTGCTTCGGCTGAAGTTCTACTATAAAGTAAAATAATTTACTAATTCTAATTCTTATTTTAAAATTTTATAAGCGAAAATCATATTTTGTATATACAGTGTATGTTAATTTTTAAATGTACTAGAGAAAGGGTGCAGTGTTCAGTACATAGGTTTCTCAGCGTAGAAGGTGCTAGAAAAGTAAGAATGACAAAAATAAGAAAATAAAAAAAAAAAAAAAAGTATAAAATAAATTCTTTATAATGCCAAAATTAAAAGGTAAAATATGATTTGATGTTCTGTAAACTTATAAATTACAGGTAATAATTGCGTAAATGAAGTATAAATTAATGTTTGGATCCGTATTTTGTACAAGGAGGTTAAGAGCCAAAAATATATTTTAATATATTATTGGCTTTGTGTAGACATAAAATAAGGCCACTGGTGTTTTTATACATTCCTTTACATGGTAGAGCTAAAGAATATGTTAGCATTAGTAGAGGCATATGATGCAAGAAAGCAAGCTTATGCAGCATCAGCCAAAAAAGGAAAAAAAAAAAAAAAAAAACCACTCCCATTTCACCCCTCCGTTCGTTCGAAATACCTGTCCAGCTGAGCCTTAAATTTATTTAGGCTATCAACTTCCACAACAAGGGATGGAAGTCTGTTCCACCAACCAACTACCCGCTGGCTAAAGGCAAATTTCGGCACATCTATCCTAAATCTGTCTTTCCTCAATTTGAATTCATGCCCTCAGGTGATTATTCTGAGCAAGAGGAAGAATCCCATCGGCATTGAGCATACTCAAACCATTCAAGGCTTTATACACCTCAATCAGATCACCTCGCCGGTGCCTAGTCTCCAGGCACTGTAATTTGCAAAACTTAAGCCTTTCTTCGTAAGAGCAACCCTTTGTTCCATTCCCTAATCTTGTTGCCCTTCTCTGTACTCGTTCCAGCAGCTCTACATCCTTCTTGAAATGAGGCCTCCAAACCTGTATACAGTACTCAAGGTACGGCCTGACCATTGCCTTATACAAGGGAATAATCACCTCCTTATCCCTGCTAGAAAAATTCCTGTATATCATTGACAAGACACCATGAGCTACTCATGCAGCCCGTCTGCACTGCTTGGAGAACTTCATATCTGCCTGCACAATTATCCCCAAGTCCTTTTCATTCTCTACCACTGTCAGTGTAGTACCACAGAGTTGATACGTTGCTCTGGGGTTGCCGTTTCCCATATGTAGTACTTTCCATTTGTCAATGTTAAACTTCATTTGTCACCTCTCAGCCCATCTGCTCAACCTTTCCGGACCCTGTTGCAGCAGCATAGCGTCAGTAGTGTCCTTAACAACCCTGTCAACCTTTGTATCGTCTGTAAACTTGGACATTAAGCTTGATATACCATCATCAATATCATTTATAAATACAGAAAACAACAATGGACCCAACACTGAACCCTGAGGGACTCCACTAATAACATTAGTCCACGATGAGCAGTGTCCATTGATTACCACTGTCTTCTCCCCCTCAACCATCCCTTTATCCACAGCAGCAATTTGCCTCCAATGCATACTGCTCCAATTTGTGCAGCAGTGTTCCATGTGCAACAGTATCAAAAGCCAACAGTATCGAAGTTATTCCCTGCATCCAGTTCTTTTCTGACTGCATCATAGTATCCAATCAAATTGGTCAGGCAACTTTCCCTTAACAAAACCATGCTGTGTCCGAGCTATAACTGAAGTCTTGTCTAGATGATCCTGCAGTGCTTCTTTAACCAGTGCCTCTATTAATTTTCCTAGAACAGAAGTTAAACTTACAGGTCTATAATTACTTGTGTCAGCCTTTGATCCTCCTTTGTGAATTGGGGTCACATTTGCACATCTCCAGTCTATGGTACCTCCCCTGAGTCCAAAGAAGCTCTCATAATTATGGCTAAAGGTTTGCTTACTTCTTTTGCTGCCTCCTTTAATATAACTGGATAGATCCTATCCACCCCGGATGCCTTTTTTTATTTCTATCCTCAACAATTTCTCCTCCACTTTTCTCTCAGTTATTACAAAATCATCTAGCTCACTGCCAGAGTTTACTTCACCTCTGGCATTCCCTTTCCTGAACAACTCCTCATGTGTGAATGTAGATGCAAAATACTCGTTTAGTTTGTTAGTCACCTGAGCAGGATCCTCAACTGTTGAACCATCAATATCCACTGGACCAATCTGATTCATCCCTTTCCTTCTAGAATTTACATAGGTAAAGAACTCTTTTCTGTTTTTCTTTGCATCCTTTGCCAAGGATTTCTCATAATCTGCCTTTGCCTGCTAATCTCCTTTGTGACTTGGTTACAGACCTGCTTATATCTATCATAGGATTCCATGTCACCCATTAATGTATATGTATCCCATGCATTTTTCTTCTCTGCCATATGTCTCATTAGTTCATCTGACATCCATTTAGGCCTAAACCTTGAACAATATTTCTTAGTTGATATGTAAAGCCTAATAGCTTCCAAGATAAGTTCTTTGAATGCTTCCCATTTTGAATCTGCTGTTGGTAACATCACCAGTTGGTCCCACTGTATAGAATTTAAATAGTCTGAGACCATCGTAGTCGCTCTACGAAAGCAAAAACCCTTCCCAAAAACCCCGAATGATATTAAAACACTAATGTATAACGATACTAATACAACAAAAAAAATTAAAAAGATATACTGCAGATCATAATGGCCAACATCTTCTGGGAAAGATGTTGGCCAAAATACTATATCTTGGTTTGAACCTTCGTATCCATGTAGACAAAATCAGTTCAGTTCTGAAAACTTCAGAACTGGAGACTAGGCACCTCTGAGAGGATCTGAATATAAAACATATGCAACATTTTGGGAAAAATTCTGCATATGTTTTGTATTATTCAAGGGTTGAATGGATTGACTAAGCTCAATGCTGATGGAATCCTTCCTTGTTCAGACCACACACACACGGATGCATAAATTCAAGCTGATTCAGGACAGGATAGATGTGCGGAAATTTTTCTTCACTCAGCAGTGTACTTGATTGGAACAACTTCCATTGGAGATCGTGGAGGTGGGTAGTTGAAATAAATTCAAAGAACTGGACAAACTATTAAAGGGGTGGATAAGCGATAAGACAGATTAAATAGTATACATTTAGTACTGATAATGAAGGAAAGGAGAAAGAAAGCAATGGTAAAATAAGGTGAACATAATGTAGGTAGCAGTGGCAGAAAACTGCCACTTTTCAATAGTATTTTGAATGGACAATATGTTGAATATGCAGAAACTAAATGTTCTTAGTTCAAGCGTAAACGTCGTTCCTTTTTGCTCATGTTTGTTATTGGTGTACTAAATACACAAATAATAAATTTTTACTGTTGTTGTTGTAGGGTTTTTAGGTGCATTCATCAAATTATAATATATTGTGGATATTATGTCTAAAAATACACCATAAGTAAGCCATAAATACGTCTATAAATTGCATGTATTGATGGACCAAAAAAAAAAAAAAAATTCTACATTCACACCTGTGATCGACTAACTCACTCACTCAGCCACGTTGTTAAAAAGACCCATAAAAATTCCTTACGTCATTAACGGGCATGAATTGTTACTGTTTTGCTTAAGTTAATAAATAATCCCAGCAGAAACGTTAAACCGTGCTAAGTTTCAATTGTTATTGAAATCAAGGAGGGAGAAAAATAAAAGTAAACATTAGGCGTATACTTTTTTTTAACCTTTAACTTCACTGAGTTCTTGAACTTTTAATTTAATTTATTGTCTGTGAATCTCTCTGTAATATAGTACCGGGTTAGTTTTGCTATACTTTATCTCATTTCGTCACTAACGTGATTATACAAGTATAATAACACAAACTAGTAATCACTGAATTATGTCCACCTATCTAATACCGTGCTGGGCCCACCTTTGCACGGATAAGAGCCGCTATTCGCCTAGGTAATGAATCCACCAGATGTTTGAAGACGACCGTCTGTAGCCGTGCTGCCTGCAGGACTTTCTAGTGTCAGAATAGATGACGGTTGCGTGTTCATTCGCCACACAGATATTTACTGTGTTCAAAAACATTAGTGTCAATTTGACTGTCAGGCGAATGTGAAGGCCAATCAAGATGGGTGATATCTTCTCTGTGTTCCTCGAACCACTCGTGCACAGTGCGGGCCCGATGACACGGCGTCTTGAAAGATCCCGTTTCTGTCCGGGAAAAAAATGAAACATGGCAAAGGTGCACATGATCTCCCGCTAGCTGCCAGTAGCCTCACGAGCGAGAGGTCCATACACACCAGGAGTCTCAGTTGTTGGAAACAAAACATGCCCCATATAAAGCAACCACCGCCACCTGCCCGGACAGTGGGCACAATGGACGATGGGTCCATGGACTCGTGCTGCTTGCGCCACACGCGAAGGCTTCCATCGGCGTGTTGCGCCAGGTATTTAGACTCATCCGACCACTCATTTCCAATTCTTCAGTGGCCAACCAGCGAATACGTCTGAGTGTGCGACGCATCATCATCTGGGATACTGTTCTTGCATTCGCCATAGTTATTGCGATATCAACTGTCGCACACTGACCTGCCGTTGAGCCCGTGCAACACCCTTCGGAGAGAGTACATGATGAAAGCCTTGCCAATCAAGTGGCCATGGAACGAGTGCCCAAAGTTCACAGGGTACAGTTTCTCAATATTGTCTGTGCTTTTTGAAAAGAGAGACTGTTTTTACAGGGGTGGGATACACTTAAATAGAAGGGGTGTAAGAATATTTGCTGATGATATCGAGGCACTGTTATCAATGCAAATTTTTCGCATTCTTAGAATAAGGTACGAATGCGAAACAGTATCCAAGTATTAGTATCTTTATGTTATCACTAGAATGGAAGAAATGAAACACATTAATCCACTGGATACGAATGGCAAGACTATTTATAATTCTGTTAAGTTTGCTGACAAACTTGAATAAATATTTTGCATCTGCATACACGCGTGAAGACGTTTTTAAGGGATGAGGATACTAGAAGTATACCCAATTCTAACTAGAAGCTAAGTGATTTTGTGATACGAGAGGATGATGTGTGTGTGTGTGTTGGGGGGGGGGGGGGATTAGGCACATCAGCAACTTAGGCCATATATAATATGTCAGTAAATTGCGTGTATTCGGTGGTCGATTTTCTGTTTGCTGGACGCAAAACAGATTTTCTGGGAGAAAAAACCATACTAGACTAGCCTGAGACCGATTAATTCAACCACGTTGAAAAATACCCATAATTCCTCGCGTCAAATACGGGATTCGAATCCAGACCCTTTCCATCCGGTGTGGGAAGAGCGGTGATTATATTCACGGGCTACCCGCGAGGATTCTCTAGGATGCAGATCGAAGATCAGCTAACACTAAAGGACTACTAAAGTAGTATTTATTTATTATTATTTTAATATTTATTTTTTGCTAATTTCAAACGACGCAGTTGTTCTATGGTTATAGAGCTACAGAATGGTTGGATTCCAATTTAATTTGGAATCTACATGTCTCAAAGGGTGTAAAAGAGACCTAGAGTAAAAATAAATAAATAAAAACTTGCTATCGGCTGGACAAAGAAAGGTTTAATGCTCAATTTCAGGCAACATCTGTTTAAGGTTGCACTCTTCGTTGGAAATTGCTGTAAGTAAAGGCCACAGTTTTCAGTAAGGGATTCTCAGTGTAAGGAGTGATGGTTTGTGTCGTATGGACAATATGATATTGCTTTTGAAGTCTGCAAGGGTGCCAATTTAGCGCACCAGACCAAGTCATTCAAATAATGAAAAGAGCCAAAAGTCATGACGATTTATATTCGCGGTTTCGAGATGAATATTACGTTTTAAACCCAACACCCTTTCATTTGAAAATATACATGGAGGAGCATCGTCATATAAAAGGGCATGCCAGCAATGGTCATTAACGGATCATATCACAGGTTCTGTTGCGAGGATAGACTAAAAAATATCGGTGGCAGCAATAATTAATAACCTTAGCTGCCAAACCATCTCTCTCTCTCTCTCTCTCACAATTCAGTTTGAGACACGGGTCTCACCCCGGAGACAGCAAAATTACAAATTATTTATAATATAATATAATATAATATAATATAATATAACCTAACGAATTACTTATGTTATACCATTTACATATAATAGGAACTCCGATTGAGGTCAACTAAATGGTAATATCTATATAATATCGGTGTATATATTACTAAATGGTAAATATATAACTAAATCCATATACATGTAGTTGATTTTTGAGTCAGTAAAAAATCAAAAACGCTGAAAGTACATCAGATCCTGTGTTACAGAAGCACACAAGCATTGTACCAAAATTCTAGGGAATTCAGTACAGTGCAAGTAAACCTGTAGGGCTACTACACCTAAATTTCTTATGTCATTCTAAGGTCGTCTTAATGTTATAAGATCTTTCAATATTTTTCCACCGTCTCTGCTCCTCCTGCTTGTGACGCACTTAATATCATTTTTATATGAACAAGTTCATTTACAGTCTGACACACGGTCAGAGATAACATGTTAAGAGCCCGAGTCCTATCAGCGATAACATTTTCCAAATAAACGTTCTACCTCTACTTGGAGACCGCCACAATAGGATCGGAGGCGTTCAAGATAGAGTCAGAAAATTACACACTTTGTGGGGACATGCGGATTCCAACCGCAGCGTGCTCAACGCTTTTGTTCTGCAGTGACCACTTGACAACGGACTTGCAGACAGCAAACTGCGTTCCATTGTGCAACTCTATCTAAATATGCAAGTATTTAGATGTTTGCAATCGGGCCGAGTTCTGGAATCCTACCGATATAAGCTGCTTTTTTCCTTAAAAAAAAAAAAAAAAAAAAAAGGAAAATTTCAAATTTGAATGCACCCTAGAAATTCCTCTCAAGTCAACAGAGGACTCAGAGTATAGAAGCTGTTTTTAATTTAAAAAAAAAAAAAAAACTTTCCTGACTTTTGGATCGTTCCGTAAGCGATGTTGCGATAGCTTATCGGAACTTGTATGTTTTTCTGGGTCACCTTACGATGTTTAATTTAGGTTATGTTGTTATGGGGGTTTGATGGCGCATAAGCTCCTAAGGCTATAATGCATTTAATTTAGGTAACTTCCAGTTGGATGAAGATAGGGCATCAAGATAAGTACTACAAACCAGGAGATAAAATCTATTTAGAATAAAAATAGATCTGTCGTTTGAATTAAGTGAAATATTTTTAATCCAGAAGTTCTGTTACCCAGACAGAGTTTACAACAGGCTTTTTTTTAATTCATTTGAAATCTCTTCTATTCGACAATATCTGCTGCGTATACTGCTAGAATTATTTATGCAGGAGTGATCAAAACGTAACCCGCAAGCAGAAAGGATCAAGCTAGCGACGATTCTCAATTGTGATCAATAACGGCTCATTATTGAAAACAGCTGAGCGGTCTGCCGCATTAATGACTGATAATTCGTTATTTCATTATGTTAATTGTCACGAGGAAGTAGTTCCATATTTTCTACCTAGTCTACGTCAATAATTAAAGCATACTGAATCATCATAACGCAGAATTATCCCACGACGTTCTCTGCCCGTGGTAACTTTCAGATCTTCCTGTCTAATTCCCCCTCCACATAAAGTGATTACCCTACCCTTCACTAGACAGGGATATCTCCCCTCTGTTTATAAATGAACCGAGCAGGGGGGATATAAACGCAGTTGCCAACTGCTCGTGCTTGGTACAGACACATTAAGTTCGATTGTCAGCTGACTCTTTATGTTTAGATTCCGAAATGTCTCAAAACGTCATTCCCGCCCACGTTGCCCTAATGTCAGCTGTTCCTGGATGCCCGGGTACTCATGCCAACCCCTTTACCCTTATTTTATGCTCTGCTCAAACCACTGCCACAGCGTGGCTACAGTGAGGTCTAAGCAGAACGTGATTCTCATTGTGACACGACTCCTGTTGTTGAAATCTGATGCCACACTATCAGCAACTTCCTTCAGCAAGAGTTCACTTGATTCGCACAGCTTCGAATAACACAGATGTAAAGTGGGAAAAGGTTGGGGGAAATGAAAAAACTATGCAAAATTCTGTGGATGTTTTGAAAATAATATAATGAAAAAAAACAACTCGTGTACCATTTTCAGTAAGAGTTTTTTTTTTTAAGTGAATTTATGCCTGAGCACACAAAATTATGAATGTGTGTGTATGTTTCACAATATTAGGCGCAAACTGGATGGACAGTGATAGGTCCAAATCTGCCTATTTTGCTACTCTCCTCACATCAGGCGATAACAAAAGTAATTTTTGCTAGTTGTTCTTAATACAGGTAAAAGCTACCTGTATTAAGAGCAACTAGCAAAACCTGAAGATTGTCAAATGGTGCCATTCTTTGAATATTGTATATTTAGCACTTGGATAATTACACACAACCGTAGAAACTGTAGCAAAACGTAGAAATCATTATTCATTTTACTTACTAAAAACAATAAACTTGTGAAAACGTCTTTATTTCAACACAAAAAATATAATATTATTACTATTAGAATCACTTTATTGATAACATACCCCGATACAGCTAAAAGAGTCAAACGTAAACTATTTTTAAACTTGATTTACTTTCAAAAAGAGTATTTTACGCTTATAATTGAAATAATTGCGTTTTTTACAAAATTTTTTTTCCAGGGTTAGGTCTTCATGACCAAACTGTATTACACTATTTCTATTTCAGATGAGACTTTTCTTCATTATATTAAGTAATCAAAATGATGATAGGCCTGGCGTAGCCGATTGGTCAGGTAAAAGAGCGCAGTAGCACGCGTTCTTTGAGTGTGGACGGGGTTCAAACCACGGGTGGGTTTATACCGTGGTTTGAACCCCAAATTATACCGCTGCTAAATACGATTAACGTTTGTACTTATTTTATTTATTTATTTCGTCTGATGTGCTCAATACACGAAGGAACCAGTTTTTTCTTGCTTCCTTCGTGTATCGTGGCCGGGATATCCAACCAACCGGTTGGTTCGGCACAATCGTGATATCCAGCCCGAGGCGGGAATCGAACCCGCTACCTTTGGGTTGCCAGGCAGGCACTTTACCTACCCGGCTAGCCCGGTCGGCGTTTGTATTGATGATTTGTTGTAAACTCTACTGACCTGGTGGTCGTGCCGGAGTATAAACAAGAACATACTGCCGACGTAGAATTTGAATATGGCGATTATTATAATGAGACAGAAAGGAAAAACATGACGGGTAGAGGAGTTATGCTTTGGTTAAGAAGCGCAGATTCTAAAAGAACCCGGTGCAGTTCAACACTTTGCTACAATCTTGTCTGCAAAATGTGCAATAATTTAGGTCAGTGTTACCGGCAAATACATTTGGAATGTATAACTCCCTGGAAATTGATGCCTCATCTTTCTGCAGCTCGAAGTGCTATAGACAGGACATAGTGAAAGAACTCTATAAACATGAACAATAAACATTATGTGAAAAGAATTCTCCCCCAAAGGCTTCCCTGGATTCACCGTTGTGTTTTTTATTTATTTTATTGTTTATTATTTTATGTATTGAATCTGTTTTGATATCTTGCAATTCCAATGAATGCATTCAACTGGAATTTGCGTAAGGTACACCCCTCTAGCCGAACCAGGCTGTTCCAGGGGTGCCCATTGATGTGGAAATAAAATGATATTAATAATAAAGCAGTACAACCAGTAGACACAGGTTAATATAATGTTCGGTCTGCTGTAGCATAAAGTTCAAATCTGGTATAAGCCAAATGCCTGTGAAGGACAATTATGATAATGAACAACCATACAGAAAATAAAATGGCTCAGCAAATCAGAATATCTTGTCATGAGGGATTTTAACTTTCCAGATAACGATTGGAACTCCCGCTTGTTAGCTCACTGAGTAGCAGAACATTTCTCAATTTGCTGGATCACTTCTTTCTACACCAACGCGTTAAACAGGCAAGTGACAGGGAATAGTCTTGATCTGGTTATTAGCAGTGATTTATCATGTATTAAGAATCTTAGGGAGCCTTTAGGAGGCAGTGATCATAGTTTATCGGTGTGAGATTTATTTAAAAAAATAAATAAAATAACTACTGTCAATGATAAAAGGGAAGTGTTTTTGTTTTCGCAATGCTAATTATGGGCTCAGACACTTTCTTAACTCTTTTCAGTGGACCAACTGATGTTAGAAAATATAAATTCCGTATGAGAAGTGTTCAGAGAGGCCACTAAGCATTTCACACCAACTAAGAAATACTGTTCAAGGTTAAGACTAAAATGGATATCAGATATAAACTGATAAGCTCGTTTGCAGAGAAGTAAAATGCGTGTGACGATTCTAAATGTCTGAGGAGGGGATACAGAGTCATTCAGCCAGTATAAACTAGTCTGCAATAAAGTTACTCAAGCAAAGGCACATTACGAGAAATCTTTGGTTAACAATGCAAAGAAAAGTAGCAATAGAAAGGAATTCTTTGGGTAAGTTAACACTAAAAAGGAAAGGGAAGAATCACATAGATCCAGTAGATCAATTATTGATGAACCTATACAGATTACTGAAAAAAATATTTTGCATTTCACACATGAAGTTTCCATTCACAGAAGGGATTAGCAGACGTCTGTATAATACGAATTGGGAATTAAATGAGTTTATATTAGTGTAAAGGAAGGCAGAAGAGAAACTGCTGTAGCTAAAATTGAACATGGCAACTGAAGCTTATGGATCTATCCAATTATATTAAAAATCTGGCTGCAAAGAAGTTCTTAAACTTTTAGACAAGAATGAGAGCATCCTTAGATTCAGTTGAAGTCCCTATTGCAAAAATGCAAATTATTTTCTATTCACAAGGGTGGTTCAAAGGATGAAGTAGGCAGCTACAGACCTATAAGTCTAACTCTGCTACAAGGAAAATAATGGAGTCAATAGTTAAAGAAGTAAAGCAAGATCATCTTGATAGGAATGGAGATAACCAGAAACCGCAGCACGGATTTCTTAAAGGTAGATTATGCTTTACCAATTTGATTAACTGTTATGGGGTTGTCACGAATGAACTTTGCAAAGAATAAGTTTGACATTATATGCCAATATTTCAGTGAATCCGTTGATACTGTACCACAAGTATGGCTGTCGTATAAATTTGAGCAAAGTAGCATTAGGGGCAAGTTCTTATTACAAATGAAGGGATGGTCAAGCGAAGGAGACGTAGTTATAAATGGCTACTGCTCTTCATGAATTAATGTAAAATGGGGCATAACACTTCACATTAATTTGAATTTATTAAAAACAACAGGCCCCTCTACTGTTTTTAATACTAATTAAGGCGCCTCCGTAGCCATGTGAGCAGGAGCAGCAGTACGTAGCACACGCTTCTTGATTAGACCGGGATTCGAGCCAGTGACCACCAAATACAGAGGATGCGGAAAGGTCAGGGAATGACCACCGCATATCCCGGAGCAATATGGCCTTAGTTGCTAATGCCCCTAAAAACCAAATAACAACAACAATACTAATTAAAGTTTGCTGATGATAAAAAAGTGGGCACAGTGGTTATTGACAGTAATCGATGTATGCTACTTCAAAAATATCTAGATAGACTAATCAGTGGTTTTCAATCGGGGTGCCGTGGCACCTTAGTGCGCCGCAACAACATTCCAGGGGTGCCACGTAATTTGAGTTTAAGTTACTTAAACTTATTTTTTAATATATATGTTTATTTCATTATAAAAAAAGGTGTACAATATCTTTTTAATTTTGTGGTGATCTATAACTGATGTTTACTTAGCATACCTCTATACAAAGAATAAAGTTATATATATAATTTGTACTATGAAATGTTGTTTTGGTTTTTAGGAACATGAGCAACTAAGGCCATACTGCTCCGGGGATATGTGGTGGTCATTCCCTGACCTTTCCGCCTCCTCCGTATTTGGCGGTCACGGGCTCGAACCCCGGTCTAATCAAGAAGCGTGTGCTACGCACTGCCGCTCCTGCCCACCTGGCTACGGAAGCGCCATTATGAAATGTAATTTTTATAATTATGTTATTGTAATAAATATCATATACATTTTTTAATATTATATATATATTGAGAAAATTGAGTAGGGGTGCCGCAAAATAAAATAAATTACTTAGGGGTGTCGTTATTAAAAAAAAAAAAAAAAAAAAAAGTTGGAAACCACTGAACTAAGTGGATGGGCTGATAAGTCGCAAATGCGGATTAAAGTTGATAAATGCAAGGTAATGCATTTTGATAGCAAGTAATTAATTATAGAACAACGTACTATTTGGGTAGTACCAAACTCACGTTAATTGATAAGGAAAAGCACAGGGGTATTTTTAAAGTCCGACTTGAAATCCTCTGAACTGTGTAATCAGACTGTTAGAACAGTCCCTGGAGTTCTGTCAATAATAGGGACAAAATAGCATATTGTCCCTATTACTATTGTATATAAGGCAATATCTGGAATACTGTACTACATACAGGTTTGGAAATCTCACTGTAGGAAAGACAAATAATTTGAAAGGGGAGCAGAGCAGAGCAACAAGAAAGGTTGTCATTTTAGGCGCAACAGATGTAGGAGACGTAGTTATAAATGGCTGTTGCTCGTCATGATTTAACGATTAAATCATGAAGAGTAGTTTCCTGTGTTACGCCACATACCACATTAAAATTTAATGTGATGTGTGGCATAACACAGGAATTGGACATTGTATTATATCTGTACGTGTGTGCAAAGGCCGATTCGCATGTTATGGGCATGAAAAACCAGGAATAACTCGCGGGGAAAACCCTGCACTCACCGCCTGAGATCGACTAACTACATTATACTAGGGCATGATAAATTCCTCCAGTTATAGATGGGAATCAAACCCACACTACTCCAAACGAGTAATAAGTGGCAAAAACCACTATACTGTCATGGAGGAGAACAGAAAGTCAGGGATATAAAAAAGGTACTCTTACCAAGAAAGAGTTCAGTTCCGCAACTGGAAGGGCTTGGAATCTAGGCACTGAGGAGGACACTTGATTGTAGTATTTAAGGCTTTAAAGGGATTGGATACACTAAATGCGATGACATGCTTACTCTCTCTCTCTCTTTCTCTGATAATATACATAACTGAACATAAATTTAAATTGAAAAAAAAAAAAAAAGATTTCTGGATGATAGACGTGCAAAAGTGAGTAAGTGATTGTTGGGACAAACTTCCACCTAGTATTATTAAAGTGGATAGTTTGAATAAATTCGAGGAAAGAGTATGGTAAAATTACCGAAAGGAATGGGCAATGAAGTGGTGCTTTTATATTTTTTTTTTTTGGCTGGTGTATAAACTTTGCTTCCTTGCATCATGTTGCTAATACTAATACTGTTCGAATCATGACCTGCAATCAATACAGCTTAGTCGGCCTGAATAAATCAATCGTATGGGAAGATAATTTTCACTTAAGAGGTCTGATCAAACGTTTGATAAATCTGATATTTCTTGAAAGCGCAGCTGTAGTTAAAAGATTGTGAGCCGAGCTTACAAGCTTAATCTTTTGACCATGCAAACACCAAATTTAAATTTGTTCTGCAGGGCGTCACTACCAAGAAGTTTTGAACAGTTGAAAGACCAATCCGCCAAAAACGACAGAAAAATGGCGAAAGGGGGCGACTCGTTCTCTACAACAATCCGTCGTATCATATGTCACTCGCCGTCTTCCAATTGACAGACGTTCCCGTCATGCTGCACCTGCCTTATTCTCTTGATTAGACACTATGATCCTTTTGGCTATACAAAATTAAAAAAGATTTAAAAAAATGACACGAAGAAAAACAATTATTTCAAGAAATTCGATCAAACATGACACACGGGTATTCACAAAAGATTGCCAAAATGTGTTCTGATCAGTGGCAGGGACGATGGAACAAGTGTGGTTGCAGAAAGAGATTATATTGAAGAATATTAACGATATGAATATTTATCATTGAATAAAATTCATTTTTTTGTTCTAATTTACCCATCTGCGAAACTGTAGCACAAATGAAATCTTCTATACAAAGCGAGGCTTTTGATAAGACGTGTCACCGCGTCAAGCCGATTAATATCCATGATCCAATGCTTGGATCACCTACTGGAATTTCCATCACCTACCCGAATTTCATTCCAGTAGGTGATGATCACTTACTAGAATGAAAGATCACAATGTCGAGAAGGTGGGATCGCATACACTCACTCCTCTGGTGTCAACACAAGGCTTCTGTTTTATTTATTTTTTTTTTTAGGAAGGGAATGGGGGGGAAGAGGGAACGGTGCTGGCTATTGTTTAAATCAGGGCTGTCCAAACCACGACCCGCGAAACGATTTTGTGCGGCCCTCCTGTGGATTAGGCCTTTTGATTTTCACGCACGAAAAAAAAAAAACTCTCGTCGCAAAACACTACTTGCGAGTGCAAACCTGGCTTCTACACGCGACTTCAAGTGCATTTCGTTGCGTCCATGCTAGATGTCTCGTTTCAACGAGCATGCTCTGGAGCGGGTTGCCCGTCGTTCGTTCACCAGGGTTTTGTCACCGTGGCTCACCAAATTACTAGATACGCATTGCGATTGATTTCCGTGTTATCTTCAATATACGTACTTCACTTCTACTTAATAAATTACTACTTATCGTCGAACAACCATGTCTCACAAGAAAATTAACAATATTCATATTGTTAATTTTCTTGTGAGAAAATTAGCAATAAAAATTGTTTGTTTGTTTGTTTGTTATTTGGTTTTTAGGAGCATTAGCAACTAAGGCCATATTGCTCCGGGATATGCGGTGGTCATTCCCTGACCTTTCCGCATTCTCCGTATTTGGTGGTGACGGGCTCGAACCCCGGTCTAATCAAGAAGCGTGTGCTATGCACTGCTGCTCCTTCCCACCTGGCTACGGAGGCGCCGCAATAAAATCGAAGAAAAGCGAGTGTATTAAAGCCGATAGGAATCAGACTGATTACAAACAGGAATAAAATTCAATATCTTGTTTGCCTGCAAGTTTTGTCAGTGCCTAAAGAGTATAATGTGAAACGACACGACACTACTACAAGATTTGAGATGTATATTGGGGAATCAAGAAGCACCATTATTGCAGAATATATGAAGAAATTGATGCATCAAACGAGATTTCTTGCTAAACTTAGCACTGAACAGAGTTCTAGCCTTGCTGCTTCGTACAAAGTAGCATTTGAGTAAGGAAAGCAAAAAAGCCTTTTAGTGACGGTGTGATTGTGAATAAACGTGCAATTGAAATGGCAAGACAATTTAATGAGTCGAAATTAGCCGAGAAGTTCGAATCAGTGGCATTATCTCATCAGACCGTCGCAAGACGTGTAGAACACATGGATCAATCCGTTTCAAAACAGCTGTGTGATTCAATGGCAAAAATGTGGGTACTTTTCATTAGCTGGATGAAAGCACTGATCAAGCAGACGTAAGTCAACTTTTAATTTTTGTTCGAACTATTTAGGAGGACTATTAATGAAGTCATATCTTTGCATGGGACTACTAAAGGTTTTCGAAGCAGTTCAAAACTCTGTTATAAACTATGGAGGATTCGATAAATGTTCCTGCATTGTCACTGACGCCATTGCATTGTCACCTGCATTGTCGCCAAAGCTATGACGGGGACTGGAATCGGGTTTTGTGGACTATTGAAACAAAATAATATTAACTGCCCTACCATTCATTGCATCATTCATCAAGAAGCACTCTATGGAAAATCTCTACGTCAAGTCAATGCCATGAAAGTAGCTGTAAAAGTAACCAATATTATACGAGGAGGTTATAGATCTCTGACCCATCGTAAAGTTTCGCGATTTCTTGAGCGAAATGGATGCTGCATATGGCAATTTGATCCTCCATTCTGATATTCGCTGGTTAAGTGCCGGAAAATGCCTGGAGCGCTTTTTTGCCATTCGGAAAGAAATACCCATTCTTAAAAACGAAGTGATGTCTGACACAACAGAAATTGAAAATCAAATGCAAGATTCCACCTTTTTATCTGATCATGCATTTTTAACAGATATAACCAATCATTTGAATGAGTTGAACTTAAAGCTGCAGGGCAAACAACAGAATATTGCCAACCTATATTGTCATAAAAGTAAATTGAAGCTTTTTAAATCAACATTGGCCAATAATATTTTTACTTTTTTTCCTAATTGCAAAACACAATTTGAAGAAATGAAGAATTTTAAGAGAACATCATTTACAGCTCATATAAAGTGCATTGAAACAATTATGGAGGACTTTGAAAATAGATTTGGCAATATTAAGGAAATTAAAGAAGATATTTCAGTTTTCATTCAACCATTGACTGTCAGCATTGAAAACGTACGATCCGACCTCCAACTGGAATTGTGCGATTTGCAATCCGACCCTTTTTATACTGGCAGAATCGAAAAAGAAGATTTTTAAAAATTATTACCAAGAGAGCGCTATCCGAAATCGAGGAACTTTGGACTCAAGATGTGCTCAATGCTCGGGAGCATATATCTTTGCGAAAGCACTTTTTCAATGATGAAATTCATAAAATCCAAATACAGATGTTCATTGACTGATAAATCACCTTCACATTTACTGCGATTGGCAACTACAAGCATCGATATATCTATGTTAGTAAATGAAAACGAACAACCGCAGAGCTCTCATTAAAATGAAATAATTATAAGCAATTGTATCTTGTCTACTGTTTCAATAAAAATTTATAAGCAACATGACTTTCCTTTATTACGAAATAAAGGGAAAGCCACGGTGCTTGCTAAACCTAACGGTAGGACTCTCCAAATATTTTAATACATCTACTGTATTTATTATTCTGGATGCGCCCCTCGGATTGATTTTTTTTTTTTTTTTTTAAATGTGGCCCTCGATTACCTAAGATTGGACAGCCCTGATGTAAATTATTCATCAACGAAGTTGGAGTTCTAATACTAATGCTCTTACTTTAATTTCTGCTGAAATTAAACTGGAATTAGTACAAACAAAGCAGTAACTACCTTGTAAATTTATAATTATTAATAACTTAAGTGTTGACGATCATCTGAATGCTTGTCTATTGTTTATCCTAACTGATAATCAAGACTATGATTTTGTGAATCCCTAGCTCCTCGCTGTGAAAAATTATTATACTGTACTGGTACTTTGTAAAATAAAGGATTTATTTATTTTAATATTATTCAACAAAAGTAATAAAAAGGTTTTCACATCACTCTGATGCTCACTGCTCAAAAGAATAAACTTATCTCATCGATATCTAGCAAAAATCAGCTATACGAATCAAACTCTACAGAAAACTTTCCCTAATATGATTGACACGATCTATCAGTCATGATTAGCAAGTACCAGTAAGAGACGAAATTACACCACACAGCGTAATTAAACTATTCACTAATCATATGGAAGCTGAGGGGTTTCCGTAGTCCATGCTAAGGGTGAGTCAGAAATTCAGCGCATTACTTCAATATATTTTATTCGCTGGTGACATAGGTAGTTTTTTTATACTAGGAAACCTGCCTCCCACAAAGACAATTCTCTTACATGTAATTAATTATTACTCGGCTCTTTCATCAAAATGCCGAAGTGTACACTCAATTAATCGCCGTGATGCGTGATTTTATTCAATAGGTAGTAGTAGTGGCATGTGATGCAAGAAAGCAAATGTATGAGCTTATGCAGC
Source organism: Mastigoproctus giganteus (assembly GCF_048544385.1). Taxonomy (NCBI): domain Eukaryota; kingdom Metazoa; phylum Arthropoda; class Arachnida; order Uropygi; family Thelyphonidae; genus Mastigoproctus; species Mastigoproctus giganteus. The sequence goes on along the minus strand of NC_143584.1, from coordinate 71,232,617 downwards.
ATCAGCCAAAAAAAAAAAAAAAAAAAAACACACCATTCCCTCCAAATGCCTGTCCAGTTCCTCCTTAAATTTATTCAACCTATCAACGTCCACAATGACAGATGCAAGTTTGTTCCAGCAATTAACCACCCGCTGGCTAAAAGCAAATTGCCGCACATCTATTCTACATCTGTCCTTTCTTAATTTGAATTTATGCCCCCATAGGTTCGTAATCTGAACAAGTGGAAGGATCCCATCAGAATTCAGCGTGCTGAACCCATTCAAGGCCTTATACACCTCAATCAGATCACCGCGCAGGTGCCTAGTCTCCAGCCACTGCAATTTGCAGAACTTGAGCCTCTCTTGATAAGAGGATCCCTTCATTCCCCTCACCAATCTTGTTGCCCTTCTCTGTACACGCTCAAGTAAATCTACATCCTTCCTAAAATGAGACCTCCAGACCTGTACGCAGTATTCAAGGCGTGGCCTGACCATTGCCTTATACAAAGGGATAATCACCTCCTTTTCCCTGCTAGCAAAATTCCTATATATCATTGACAAAACCCCATGACCTGCCCTGGCAGCCTGTCTGCATTGCTCAGAAAACTTCATATCTGCCTGCACAATTACTCCCAGGTCTTTTTCATTTTCTACCACCTTAAGTGTAGTACCACACAGTTGGTACGTTTCTCTGGGGTTACTTCTACCCATATGCAGTACTTTGCATTTGTCAAGGTTAAACTTCAGTTGCCACTTCTTAGCCCATCTGCCCAAATTATCTAGATCCTGTTGCAGTAGCACACTGCCATTACTGTCATTAACAACCCTGCCCACCTTTGTATCATCTGCAAACTTCGACACTAAGCCTGATATACCTTCATCAATATCATTGATAAATATACAAAACAACAGTGGACCCAACACCGAACCCTGTGGGACTCCACTAATAACATTAGTCCAAGAAGAGCAGCACCCATTGATTACCACCCTCTGTCTTCTCGCACTTAACCATCCTTTTATCCATTGTAGCAACTTACCCTTAATACCATTCTGCTCCAATTTGTACAATAGTCTTCCATGCGCAACAGTGTCAAAAGCTTTCCTGAAATCCAAATATATGATATCAAAATTATTTTTTTGCATCCAGTTCCTTTGCTCCCAAGACTACTTGACAATACGTTAATCTGATTATATGCGTAGCATCAGGTCGGATTTTCAAAATAGTGGTCCGTCTATCTTATTTGACAATTAACAAGGAACAGTTTTTTTCATAGCACCTGGCTGGGTCATAATGAACAGTTCTAGTGGATGGAGGAACTTGGACTATTTAATGAGCAATTAGGAAGAAAAGCTACATTGTCAGTGAAAGCTCCACTGCAATGTTTTTACTGTAGGAAGGGAAAACATTATCGCAAAAGTTCTCCTCCTGTTATTGAGTAGGCGGCTGACGAGCCGCCTACTCAATAACAACACTGCAGAACAACATTTAACTTCTCGGTGGAATAGGGCTGCATGAGTTTTTGTTTAGATTATTTAAAAAGAAATGTCAGTATAACGATGGTTACTGTCACATTTTGGTTCCCCGAATACTTCCCCTTGAATTCAATCCGTGTCTCTAATATTAGGAACCACAAAGGAAATTCGTGGGGGGGGGGAAGTCTGTTCTGGTCTCTGAAAAAGCCATTTACAGCTTCCTTGAGATCGTCATCACTTGAGAATCGATGTCCACTCAAGTTTTTCGTCTGATTTCTGAAGAGGAAATAATCACTGGGGGCCGTAGGGCAAGTAGATCAACTGTTAGAATCACACTATCAGAGCAGCAGTTGTTTTATGGGGCTTGTGTACAGAGCATTGCTATAAAGAAATAAGACACCAGTCGATTTTCCTCTCTGTTCCTTTATAGCCCCTCTTAAATTTTTGATTACAGTAGTACAGGTATCTCCGGTGACTTCCTTCCCTCAATTGGCACGTAATTTATCAAAGAATTCCTTCCATATCCCAAACCTGGTGGCCATGATCTCCCCAGCCCAGGGCAAAGTTATAAATTTTAAAATTTTTTTTGGGTAGTAGTGCGCTATGGTGTTTCTACTGTATGGATGGACTCACGTTTCGTTCCCATCACGTTAATAAACTTCTCAATAGCACCGCATGCATTAAGCGCGGAGCAAAAACAACACCTTAATTGGCTCAGACAAGGCGGCAACTGCGAAATATGTAATGACTTGTAAATCTCCCTCTATTTTACGCTGAGATCCGGGCATCGGCAGCATCGATGACTATCAGAGGGATTTTTTTCAGCAGAGTATCGGGTTTTCAAGTGGGTAGTCCACATAGGATTCCACCCTAGCTCCGTTCTACAGCGATGGCCCTGGTATACTTAGGTTCTCCGCTCTCATAGAAGAAAGACAACTGTCATTACAGGAAAGCCTCATCACATCCACCCTCGTTCTAGGATCTGAGGCTGGATGATAATTTCTTTCTGGGTCCGGAGAAACCCTGCAAATTGCACCTTTCAGATCGCTTTGTCCTTCATCAAAAAATGAACAAGAAATCGACGCCAACATAATGAAATTTAGCACTAACCGCCCTTATATAATGAACGTTCTCAGAACCTAAACAGGATGTGGTAATACACGGTGAGACGTCTATCACGAGAGGGGGAAAAAAAAAAAAAACAAACCTATTTATTAAGGTCACCCGGAAAGTTATTTCATCTACCCATGTGTATTGTGTGTGTAAATTGCGTGCGTTCTCTGGTCGATTTGCCTGCTTTGCTGAACAAAAAAACCCCGGTTCCGGGGGGGGGAGGAAATCTTGCTATCTGCGCCAGAGGCCGACTAACTCAGCCACTGCCCATAAAAGTTCCTCGCGTCATCGATGGAATTCAAACCCGGGCCTTTTCCACCCGGTGTGGGATGGACGGTGACGATATCACTGTGCTACACGCGCAGACGTCTATCATGAGAATTTATTTCATTCATTTATTACACACAATCTCAAGGTTATATACATCAATTTATATACAAGATTATTTACATATATTAATGTGCTCTCTGTACAAATCTTAGTTCATGTGTGTGTGTGTTTTCTTGTATCGAGGTGGCTCCTAGGCAGGTGGCTCCCAGCCCATCTTCACCTTGATAACCTGTGTTGTTGTAGAAACTACATAGCCGGCCTGAGGATTATTCAGAATAAAAAAAAGTGTGATCTGGACCCTGGTTTATTATCAATGTATACGTGCTATATATATAGCACGAATACCGCACCCACAGGAAGTAGTGCAATACCAGTGGGTGCCTTCTACCGTGAGATGGTGATGTTCCAACATGATATCTTTCCTCGAGTCATCGACACCATAAGACAGTAACACGAGTATCCCATGACGAGAAGAGCATCACCGATCACATGCAGATCTCAGACAGTTTTTCATCAAATCAGTCTGCAGGAACCGTCAACTGCGGCAACCCCCTCCACTCGTCTTCCTCTAGGAATGCTCTATCTTAAGATAGAGTTCCTTCCCCCTCCCCCCATGGACGTCTCTCTCTCTCCTGATCTGTAACCTGATCTGTTCGGATTTTTTTTTTTTTTTTTGGCTGGTGCAGCATAAGCCATAGGCTTTCTTGCACCATGCAGCCGTTACTAATACTAATGTGTACTAATACCTTGTATCCATTTTCAGTAATTTTCCAATTATACAACAAAGGTTTATAATTTTCTTTTGTTTATAATTTCTTTCAGTTTAATTGTTATTATATTTATTTTACCGTCTTATTTTAATTATTTTGTAATCCATGATTTGTTGTATTATTTTAGTACAATCTGTGCACCATACTTTTGCAAAACCATCCAATTTGGGTATATGTATACTTGATCGTATGCAGTAAGGATATAATCTTTTCTTACTTGGATCCTGCATTCCAAGTGTCGTCTTGCAATTATATATACCCCCTTGTATGTATGTATATATATATATACACATATAAACACACACAAGTATTATATACCCCTATCTCTAACGAGCAGATATTCAACAGATCATCGATAGGGCACGCGTGGGCCTGTCTACACTTACACGAAGACTTCTTGTCAACATTTATTTAAGGAATTAAAAGGACACGAATGCATGTATGTTTACTACATCCTCGCTAGTCATGCTCGGTAAATCACCCTCCGATATATTACATAGTCTCCCTTTGATGTCATCACCAAATTGAATCCAATCAGCGTACTGTCAATCGCCTCAGTGCATTACATTAGTGACTTAACCTGTGACTAGGTGTTATTACATAAACATGTATTAGAATAAACTGAGAAACTTTAAATTATTTTTAATAAATTGGAGCATTTATTAAATAAATAAAATTTTCTGTTTATACTCCGGCACGACAACCAAGTCAGTAGAGTTTACAATAAATCGTCAATACAAATATTTATCGGTATTTAGTAGTCACGGGCTTGAACCCCGGTGCACTCAAGGAACGCGTGCTATGCACTCTCGCTCCTGACCACTGGGCTACGTCAGGCCTAGACAAAAATCACTATCTGCCGTGACCAGGATTTGAACCTGGGTTATTGCGGCCACAACACAATGTCCTAACCACTAGACGGACTGCTGGCAGTACGTAAGCAGCCGACAATACCAGAGGAAAGACTTTTTACTTTGAAGTAAATAGTAATAACGAATATTTCTCAACTGATCTCCGTACACCCGAGTCATCGCGTTGCGGGTGTGGCTGAATTCGGAACGGATTCAAGCAAAAGAAGTGTGGTTTTTTTTAACAGACTTTCAATTTTGGCTAGTGAAGAAAGGCTGTTTAGTTTACACCACTAATTCGGGACGAATTCAAGCAAAAGAAGCCACGCTCTCAAGTGGTACCCATTTCTCCATAGCATTCCTCTTTGAATGCTGTTTGTTCTTTTGTTCTATATTGAACAAAAGAAGCACGTTATGTAAATCTTGAAAATGAAGCGTCAATATCCATGGTTAAAAATTAACAACCGAAGTATGCAACCAGCAAGCTTTAATTACTTATATGTCATTTAAGCTGTCACTATCGACACCAGTTACCGGAAATCCAACAATCTGCTCTCTTCCTGTTCATACCCACTTCCTCCACTATCTCTAAACGCAGAACTTCATCGCTTCTTAAACATATTCACTATTTTTTATGTAACTGTTCGAGAAAACGAACATTAAATTATATTGCGCTAAAAACTAACTAGATGGACAATTATGAATTTCCTATTGGCAATCTACTGTACAATAAACATTAAGAAATAAAGTAGAGGTTCAAACAAAATGCTTTGACTTACCTTACACTTTGACGAATATGAACTATTTAAATACGTTCGCGTGTTTAAATACGTACACAAATATACACGTGCATGCTGCTCTGGTTTATGCCTAATGAAACTATTAAACGGATTTTATAAATGAGAACTATAATTGTTACAATAAACATTAAGAAATAAAGTAGAGGTTCAAACAAAATGTTTTGACTTACCTTACACGCTTTGACGAATATGAACTATTTAAATACGTTCGCGTGTTTAAATACGTACACAAATATACACGTGCATGCTGCTCTGGTTTATGCCTAATGAAACTATTAAACGGATTTTATAAATGAGAACTATAATTGTTCAGTCAGGAATATAATAAAAATAAAACTTAACATCTTATCCGATTTTGCATCACAGTCCTATTACAGAAACGAAGGGGAATGAAGTGTAGTATAAGAACTTTAGTGGCTTACAATGAGAGTTGTGGAAATGGAACGGTCAACTAGGATAGGAAGGGTTGAAAAGGAAAATAAACTGATAATCAATGTTCAGAGGGTGAAAGCAAGCTTATATTTTATTTCACCATGAAACATACAAGTGATATGAAACAGGACTTATCAGAGTTAATGACATTATATTGGATTAAGACGGACAATGGTTCACCAAATGCAGTAGTAGTTTCCTATAAATTACTTATTTTATTTTTATTGTAATGTACACCATACAGTAATACTTTTCCATGTACAGATATCCCTGGAGTTACGCGATTAGTGTGTTTCAGAAAATCATCTTTAATCAGTTATTACCACATTAAATGCGATAATAATTGATTGTGCAAAAATAACAGTTATGGTCCTATATATTTTTTGAAAGAAGGATGTTATTCATTTTTAATTAAGTTGAAGAAACACTATCTAACCACGTGGTAAGGTTTTATTGAAATAGTTACAAGAGAATGGAGAATACGCAGTACAAGGCACTGCGCTGTTTCAGCAAAACATTAGTTAAAATTATCACATGATGATAAAAAAGTAATAATATTATTATTATTATCTTTAGAGGAATTTAACAGCCTTTGGGCTAGAGGGCGTGTTATATGCAGGCTTGAATAAACTGACCCAATCTGCAAAAATTTACAAAAGCTTGCTAAACAGGTACGTGTTTTTTAATTAATTGTCTTAATTTAATCAGCAGCACCCTTCAGAAAGAAAATCTGATTGATAATTATCAATATAATTGCTCTTTTTTTCAATAATCTTTCTTCAACTTAATTAATTGATTAATTAAGTTATTAATTAATACAGTTGAGGGTCTACTTTAAACATGAACGGTTGCATTTGGATTTACGTTTGGAACTGTTAAAGGGCATTTGGATTTACGTTTGGAACTGTTAAAGGGCTTACTATGGAACACAAATATGTAATGCAGATTAAGAATACAGTTAAACAAAGGAGAAAACCACGATGTTTATAACCACAATGACGAAATTCAACAGATTGAACATGGACTGAAACGATATGCCTAGGGACTCCTGGAGTTATCCCGTTATAATCACATGAGTTTGCATGGTGAAGGCAGTTTTTTTTACACAGTTCCATAAAAATATATACAGTGACTTTCAGAATAACGGCACATTCGGGGATTCAAGGTGCCGTTATTTCGATTTTTCTAGAAAATTTGGGTTTTTATCTAGAAAGTTTTATTTTTAATATATTTAATGCACAAATAAAGACGCTAAATAAGAAATAGAGAGACTAAGTAATTTTATTAACCGCACATAAAAAACATAAACATGTTGATGATCCAATGTTATATTCTGTCATTAATACACTCCTGCTTACGCTCCGTTCTATTTTCTTTATTATATGGTTTAGTTTGTGCGTGTAGCACAATGCTATCGTCACCGAGTGGAAAAGGTTCGGGTTCGAATCCCGTTGATGACCCGAGGAACTTTTATGGGCTTTTTTCACTCCGTGGCTGAGTTAGTCGGTCTCAGGTGTAGTTAGCAAGGTTTTTTATTCCCCAGAAGCTGGGTTTTTCGTCCAGCAAAATAGGCAAATCGACCAGAGAACACATGCAATTTACAGACACAATACACATGGGTAGGTGAATTAACTTTCCGGGCGACCCACGCAGACTCTTCTGGCTACTTGGCCGCAGAGCCCTTGGTGGGACTTCACGTTGCCCACTAGGAGGTAAGCCAGGCAGCAGGGATTGTTTCTCTGGCTGACCTCCGCCAGAGCCACCTGACCTTCCTGAACAGAAACCAAGTAAATAAAAAAATATAAAAAAACAGCGCATGAAAGGGTGGGTAAAGGGAGGAGTAATTGGAGGATGAAGACGAAGCCATCCCCCCACACAGTTAACAGTGGAGGCGCAAACGTTCCACCAGGCAAAGAGTGGATGGGGGGGGGGGGCAGAGATGGGATGAAAGTTATACGGCAAGTTTGCTGTGTAGATCGCCAGTGACATGAATGGTCAGAGGCTGCTGGCAACAGAAATCTTACCCAGAAATAGCCAGGTTAGCAGGAGCAGTCCATGACAGTCAGTCAATGGAAGTGAATGTAGAGGTAAGAGTACAGGAAGGTAAATGTCCAGGTTTGTCAAACCCAGAGTCAGGTGTCAAGTCCAGCTTTTGCCTTGTTTAAGAACTAAGAGTGTAATCCGATTAGAGTCACATCCTAAAAAAGGTATGAGAATGCTAATTACTTGAAGAGGTATACAATTTCAAGTCAGTGGTTTTCTTTGTTCTTCTACAGGGTAGATTGCGATCTTGGACCTGCAGACGTTTCGTTTTAGCGAATATATCCTGGGCAAAATGATAGAAGGTGCGCTATCGCTGCTCAAGTTTCATTGAGCCTGCAGAGGCAGCGAGAACCCATTGAGGCGAGTTTGTCGTTGATTGAACCATAGCCCATAATAAGGAATGTAGCGTGAGACTCGGACTAAACGAGGAGGCTTTGGATAGAGCTGGACAACGTTTGGTAAGAATCCTGTATGATAGGCACTCTTGCTCATTGGCTTCATGATTTTTCCTACCATTGACGTCAGCATTTACTCATTCTTAAAACCGTATTCACGTATTGGGGATACGTTGACATGTCTCCAATCCAAGGGAACCTCTCCTGAGTTCAGTGTCACCCTCAAATGATTTAATGCACTCTCTTGCCACCTCCCTCAATATTTAAGTACAGTATAGGCCATCAACTCCAGGAGCTTTATTCACCTTTAGGCATAACATGTTTCTAATAAATAATGTACTGAAATTTTTATATCGCTAATTTCATGCTTCCCAACTTCATTCCTCCCCATTCCACTATTCGTTCTCCTCTTCTTTGCATACACATACGTGAAAAACTCCTTGTTGTTTCGCTTTTCTCTCTTAACTAGTGTTGTCATTTACCAGCCAGCCTAACCTTTTTTTGGAGTGCTGTTTGTTTGTAGTAAGGTTTTAGGCTCATAAGCGACTTAGGCTATACTGTGCCGTATATTGTTCTGTGGGTCGATTTGCCTGTTTGCTGGACGAAAAACCCGAATTCTCGGGGGAGGGGGACAATTCTACCTTCAGCCATGTTGTGAAAAAAAGCTCTTAAAAATTCCTCCCGTCATCGAAGGTGTTCGAATTCGAGTCTTTTCTACCCGGTATGAGAAGAACGGCGATTCTACGAACTGTGCTACCCGAGAGGGCCTTCTGTGATGCTGTTACAGATCAATCTGTAGCTGTTATAGGCTTCAGTACTTTGCTGGAAACCTCTGGTGCCGTTAGATCCTAAACACACTATCGCTGTCTAACTTTCCATGCCATCTTTTTCTGCTCTTTTAAACTGGCTAGTTGATCATTCACCCATCTCAGTCTCCTTCTCACGCTATATTTTCATAATGGTATGTATTAAAGCTTCTATGACTACACTGAGTGGACGGAAATCATTGGATACCTACCTAGCAACGGGTATCAAATTACTATATTAGGGTTACCCGTAAATGATTACATTAACCTGTATTCGTGTCTGTAAATTGCGTGTTCCTGTTTTGCTGGACGAAAAAACCCCAGTTACTGGGAAGAAAAACCTTGCTATCTACGCCTGAGACCGACTAACTAAGCCACGGAGTGAAAAAAGCCCATTAAAGTTCCTCGCGTCATCGACGTGATTCGAACCCAGGTCTTTTCCACCCGGTGTGGGGAGGACGGTGACGATACCACTGTGCTACCCGCGCAGACCCTAGTAACGGGTAGGATCACCTTTCGCCCAGATAAGGGCAATCACACGGCGAGGCATTACGTCCACTAGTTCATGAAAGCGTTCCAGAGGATCCACCGCTGTCCATAATTGCTGCACCACTGTCCATAATTCCGTCGCATTCCTGGGTGGAGGATCCAAAGCTCGAACGGACCTTTCCACAGGATCCCAAAGATGCTCCACGGGGTTCATGTCTGGTGAACAGGGAGGCCATTCCATGGTGGTAAAATTTGCGGAATACTCTTCGAACCATGTTCGTCACCACGGCTCTGTGGGGAGGCGCATTATCCTACTGGAACAGTCCATTGCCCTGTGGGTGCACGATGACCATAAGGGATGCAGATGGTCTGCGAGGATGGACACGTAACCTGAACCGTTCAGAGATGCATCTAGACGTATCTAGAGGTCCAAACGTGTGCCAGCTGAACACGCCCCAGACCATTACCGACCGTCCACTTGCCTGAGCAGTTCCTTGTTAACATGACGGGCGCATAGCTTCGTGCGGTTTCCGCCAGATATGCACCCTCCCGTCCGCTCGAAATATCTGGAAACGGAACTCATCGGACCAAGAGACCCGTCTCCAATCATCTAAGGTCCAGTGCCAATGTTCTTTCGCCCAGTTGAGGGGTAGAGGTCTGTGTCGTAGTGTTAGCAATGGGACTCTGGTTGGTCGGCGCCTCTCATAACCTATTGAGGCTAATGATCGCCTGTGGTCTTGGTGGAGACGTTTCTGGCATCTTCTTCGTTGAAGTCGGCAGTGATTTGTGCCACTGTCTCCCTCCGGTTGGCTGAAACAGACGTCGAGACAGACGTCAACGGCCACGTTCATCTACCACCTTTCTCCGCCCACAGCGCTGTCCACGACAATATTCCGCAAATGGCGTATTCCCGATACACTCTTGATACTGTCGAACGGGGATAGCGCAATTTCTGTATTACTGCCACGATAGTGACCCATGCGTCGGGCACCCACTATCATCCCTCTTTCAAAGTCGGTTATTGACATCCATACTGACATCGAATTACTGTCTACGTGAATGTAGTAATGCAGTGTACCTATATACTTACCAAGCGGTGGGTTCGTCCATTAGCGAGAGAAATGACAGCGTCGTGTTGCCCAGGAACGAGGTATCGCATGAATACTGTCCTTTCAGTGTACTATAGCTTTAAAGGTATACCATATTTCTAATGTAGTCGTGTTCTGTGAGCTACTCCCCAGCTTATAGAGGCAATGAGACCAAGTAGCACCTAAAGTTACCATAATCCTCTTTCCTGAAATTAAAACCCATTACTTTGCTTTTAACGTTGCCTTTGCTTCTCTCTTCATCATCCTACTTAGAACTTCAAGATCATTCCGTAATAATGATTCTTGCACTGCCAGTCCTATGATATCATCTGATTCATGGTTGATGATATCTAGAATATCCTTGCCCCTAATACTCCCTTGACATGCAGACAGAAATGACAATTATCTAGTTGATTCAAAACATTTATTCCACAAGGTAGTTACCCTCCCACTATTATTATTAAATTACAGTTGCTCAGAGCGAAACGGATACAAAAATAGATTGTGACAAGTTTAATAATAGGAAAATATACATATATTAATTTAGATACATACAAATAAAAGCTTTCGGTTGTTTAGTCAACCTTCCTCAGTTGACTAACAACTGAAAGCTTTTATTTATGTATCTAAACTAATATATGTATATTTTCCTATTATTAAACTTGTCAGAATCTATTTTTGTATCCGTTTCGCTCTGAGCAACTGTAATTTAATAATAATAATGAATCCAGAGCGCACAGGCCTCTTTAATCATACCCTCCCACGTTCCCCAATCAGATTAGGGGCAACTGAAATCACCCATAATAAGATATTTACACTTCCTTGTTCATTACATTTCTATGTAGAGGATCGCACCCATAATCTTCACAATGTTCTGCTCTGGAGAATATTCCCACCCATTATATCTCTGCTTCCAACTCTTCCGCACCATATAGATGGACTTCTAAACAAGCTCCCATCTTATGGACCGCCGAGTGTTTTTTGCAATTGGCTATCCAGTTCTCTAGATCTCTGACTGCTCATTGCAGGTCATGGTAGCTGGATCTCCATCTTCTTAGTTCTCCATTAATGCTGATGTTTTTCAAGGTTCTGTTCTTTCTTCCACTCTTCTCCTCTCGTATATTAATAACCTTCTAACACTGACTAAAATCCTACACATTGTTTTGCTCATGACGGCAGACTACATTCCACCTTCCAATCTGAGAAACTCTGCACTGCTCAAAAAGCTTCAACTTCTCAAATATTTACCACCAATTCCTTAAATGACGATCTCCAAGTAATCCTCCAATGGGACAAAGAGAACTTAATTAACTTCAATCCTAATACTCAGTCCTCTCTTACATTTCGCAAAAAAAAGGCTACTCCTATGCTTATCTTCTATGGAACTCAGATTTCTAGACAAGAACACATCTCGAACTTCTCTCTCTTGGTATAAGCACATCACAAATATTCGGTCGTCTCTTATAAAATCTCTCCAATCGCTGTCTCCCAGAAGTTCAGTTTCTGCTGCATACCTTTGCTGTAGATACTTCCATAGCCACTGTTATTGTCATCTATAGTTCCCCCACCCTCTTTCAAACCAGTTTAGCGTATGCATCAACCAGTAAGCATCAATTTACTATCCATCTCGAAATTCACAGAATGAATTTTCCCCCATCCTGATTTATTCCCTGAACTGCCGTTCTCTGGAACAAGCTTCCTCCATAGCTACTTGTATTTGCTGAAAATGAAGCTACAAAAATTCAATTCTAATATTAAGTATCTTCTGTCATATCAGTCTTGAACCCATGCGCAGTGCTAAGTGCTATGGGTACTATACCTTCGCGTTTGGAATTTTCATAAAACAAATATAAATTATATAGTAATATATAATATGATATGTATGTATGAATGTCATATTAGATTTTAGGATTTTAGGATGTCAGTATTTTTGTTTTGTTCAAGAAATCATATTAGATAGCTAATATTGGCGAAACATGAACATGAGTCTCATCTTAAAAATGCTGAGAACTGCCGTTATGCAAGTATACAATATTAGTATTTATTATTTTATCCCTCCATTAAGTCTAATTCATCTTGCTTTTCAATGCCAAGCCGATAATTGACAAACAGACAATACTCTGTTTGACCGACAACCTGCGGGAATATAAACAACATGCGTATTTTGACAGAGGTGGGCCAATAAATATCTAGTTTGAAACTTATAAATTAATTGAAAAAATAACAGTTTTACCACGTATGAGGTTCTATAAGTTATTTATTGAAATATCATCTCCATACATACTTAATGCAAGATGTTTAGAAAACTTTTTTATGATTGTAATGAAACCTGCCGCCCAAAAATATTTTGGGCGGCAGGAAGTTAACATTCCAATGAACAGTTTATAAAACTTCGCACGTGGTAATAGAGTGAATTTTTTCAATTCACTTTAGTTATACATATTTTTCCTTTCCGCCTGTTTCACAAATGAAGGCTACCATTAACCATTAACTAACACTGACTAAAATCCTACACATTGTTTTGCTCATGACGGCAGACTACATTCCACCTTCCAATCTGAGAAACTCTGCACTGCTCAAAAAGCTTCAACTTCTCAAATATTTACCACCAATTCCTTAAATGACGATCTCCAAGTAATCCTCCAATGGGACAAAGAGAACTTAATTAACTTCACTTTAAACTTTAAACTAAACTAAACTTTAAAAACGAAACTAAACTACTGTATTATAATTGTAATGCTGACACTGCTTATTACTGTTACTTAATTTTTGTCAGTAAATTTTTTTTTCTTTATTCTGTTTTGTTTATTTTTGCTAAACTCGGATTAAAGCGGTTTCCAGCTTCAATCTGACTTTACCAAAATCATTATTATTGGCAATGACACATTTTGGTGCATTTCATCAAAATGGACCATATCAGGCCCACTAAAGTCAACGCGCTTAGCTACTTTCTGCCTTGTAAACTAAGCCATTAGCATAGTTGTTTATGCAAAATCAGCGCAACATATTTTCACTTCGTAATTGTATTTAGGACACTTCAGCTCTAAGAGAAAATATGTTGTATTTAGGTATGCATTGAGATGATAAAAGGTTACCACTTCCGGTTATGGTTGGAAATTTCCCTCAACCCATCCAACATCACCATAGAAACTGATTTAGAAGGTGTCTTGTTTCATTGTCGGAAATATGTAGGTGGTTCTTTGTGTTAATCTTACAATTTTAATATAAAACAAATGCCTTTCAGATATAAATGTGCAACGAGCTGATCATCAGGTACCGTCTCAGGGCGAAATCGGGATCCCAAAAGTCACCGGGGCGTTAGATTACACGTTCGTGTAATCTAGAGAAGGCCGCCGTAGCCTAGTGGTCAGGTGCGCGGGTGCATAAGTACACGTGCCTTGAGTGACCGGGGTTCAAGCCCGTGACTGCTAAATACGGTGCTGTTTCTTGTATTCTGTCTATCTTGTGAACTCCTCTGACCGTTTGGTCGTCCCGGAGTATAAACAGAAAATTTATTTTTATTTATGCGCCGTTTTCGATTTGTTTCAAATCGGCAAGCAATATACGTAACGAGTGAGAAAAATAAATAATACTTATATATTTTATTTCAAAATCCACAAAAATCAGGTGTGTTTCAATGATTACCATACTATAGTCTAGATACTCAATTCTTTCACGGCCGATAGAGTGGGAGAACGTTCATCTTCTATGAGGGGGTAAAAGTTACCTAATAAGGTAACAACATTCTACATAAAAATAATGTTCGTGGAATTTCTATAAATCTACAAAATATGAAACAGATTTCAGAAAATTTATAGCCATAGATTTAAAGAGGGATGCTCTTGAAAAGCAGTAAAGAATCTTTTAACTCAACTGCGATCAAATTTTGAAGCAAACACAAATCCGATAAATCAGCAATCCGAGGAGGCCTGACTGGAATAACCCAAAACTCAAAAGATATACTTTATGAACTATGATGGTCAATACATCCTTCGTAAGAAGCCTTCATAATTCCTTATTTTTCATTTTGTGAGATGTCTAGGAAGAATGCGCCTTATCTGCACTTCTTTTATCTTTTTTTTTTATTATTAATAACAAAAGATTTAATTTGAATATATATGGATGATAAATATTATATTTGAAAGAGAAACTACGTTAGGGAATTCTGAATAAGTTTGTTACATGCTAATAAGAAATTCATTCTTTCGAAATAAACTGGCGCTGTTATTGTCTCCGGGGGTTCAGAAAATATCGTTAATCTGAAAATTACGTCAGAGGCACGTTATAACTTGATTTACTATATCTGATTCGAATAAACAGGAACTATTTTTATTTTTCCCTCCTAGCCCAAAGAACACTGTTCAGAAACACCAAATATTAATACGGTCTTCGTGGGTCTTATTTATTTTTTGTTATATCTTCCGCTGAGCACCCCTCGAAAGAGATATTAGGTGGAGCTATGTTTATGATAGACAAGAGCAGGAATGAAAGTGAGGAAAACTAAAACCTTCAACGTCCTCACGTCCAGAGAAAACAACGCTGGGCCATGAAAGCACAAACAAACAGCTCGTAGTGTTAGACTAAATTCCGGTCATTTGAGATTTATAAGTGTTTCCCTGTGCCACGGACCATTAAACTGGAGTGATACACTTTGCTAGCAAGCCCTCACAGGCCAAGGTGGTGTCTAGAAATGCAGATTTGTCACGTACCCTTTACCAGTTGCTCCGCAACAGTAGGTTGTGGTTATATATCAGGTGGCGTTTTAGTGTAATAGGCGCCCGTTCCGACATGTTGTAAGTCATGGAAATGCGACCGTAGTACGTAAAGTTTGCATATTATTGTGGTGATGGCTGTGGCAACTCTGAAAAATTGCTTGTCTAGCGAAGGCCTATTTAAATATTTATGAGCTGCTAGACCTTCATCAACATGAGATAGAGGCAATAAATATTTGGTGAAATTTTGTTTTTCTTCCCCAGCTGTGCCAGTTAATTGCCGATTCTGCACTAAAAGTAAAAACTGCAGTGCCAGGTACACAGATTCGAATGGCTACTCCAATCTGGTATTTCAATAACTCCTCGCTGACGACTCTCATCGACTCCCTCCATATAACAATGAGTTGGTCCAAATAAATGCTGACAAGTCTGCTTTTGTCGTACTTTAAATCATTCTGTGTTTATAGCTGTCTCAAACAAAGTGCTTTAAAAGTCTTGGGTTACTAGTATAACCAGGTGGCGATGGAGTTTTCGTCAGCTGGTGCAAGTTTAGTACTATTTTTTTAACCACATTTTAAATAAGATGTCTATTGAAATACGATGGATTTATTTCTGACTAAAATTTAAAAAATAATAATAATAAATAAAAGAATTTAGAGTTCTGATTTACCTCTTACGGAAATTTAAAAAATTACCTAATGTCTGTCTCCAGGCAAGCATAAAGTGTCATATTAAATGAATCCAGAAGCGTATCAGATGAATTCTCTCTTTTCTTCCTGCCGAGAAAAGAGAGAAAGAAAATTCTCTCTTTTCTCCCTGCCACCTCGCCTCAATTCCCTTAACGCGTGTATATAAAAATTTTCAAGCAAAAAAATTATATATATATCTGCCTGAATTCTTTGATCATTTTTTGATCTGTCTGAGTTCAAATGGCTTTTCTGTAATCCATATAAATGCATACGCAATTCTTCATTTCTAATTTTCTTAATTTCACGAAATTTGGTTTGTTCCCTAATTATAAGATTTCATCTCCACATTGTCTTGACACCAAACAATATCAGGACGCCCAGGACAATATCAAAATGGGTATTGTCCAACTTAGCCCCAAGTGCTTTTCACCTAGTTAATCCCTTTACCTGGGGTTGAAGTCAACCCTAATTAGAGGGTAGTCTATAATTCTTAATCATGATTGATCACACCACACACTCTCTCTCTTGTACTATAAAAGTTGAGCCCCACTAGTTCAGCTATCCCAGTCTAGCAGCCTATTTCATGTTCTCTCTCTCTCTCTCTCTCTCTCTCTCTCTCTCTGTGTCTCTCTCTCTCTCTCCAGAATCCAGGGAAGCTTTTCCACAACCTTACTTATTTGATAATCCTTCTTTAGATTTTACTTCATATTCCCCCGTAATTTTTGTGAACCTCCTTTCTGTAACACCAGACGGTCCTTATGCTTTCCAAATTACATTCAAATTTCCTTGTGAAAAATTTATTTTAAAGTAATTTATCTTAACATAATGCCAATATTGTTTTAAGATTCATTAACGTAACTTCATGATGAAATCCTACTATAACTCTACAATCGCTAATTTGACTTCTTTCATGTTTTTACTTCTTTTATATGACTAATGACGGGGTTCAGTTGAGCCTAGAAACGTTGCAAAAATATTAAGCGATTCACTACAAAACATTTACAACTATCACGTGGTGTAACAGTGCTTTTTAATTTCTTCCAAATCATTGTGCGTTGTTACGAAATGCATTAGAAATGGTACCATTAACCGTAAGTTGCGCTACAAAACAAATCGTGGTAATGACGGAGTTCGTTCTACTGTGAACACCACCAACCTTGCATTTTACTCGGATGTTTAAATTCCGCGGTTATAAAAATACAAATAGAGGACGAGAAGCTCCTCATACGTTATATTATTTTAAAATTATACCTATATAAAATTTAATGGATTCACACAGATACCAAAAAATATGTAAATTTGTTTTTCATTAAAAAAACTGTTAAGATCATGAAAACGATGAAAAAGATTGACGCTGATGATGATGAGAACAGTATTTTTAAAATCCTACTAGAGTCGACCCTCTCGAATCCGGTAATTTATTATTCGGAATTACTATTTTGGGGGCGGGGGGAAGAAATGCACGAATCGGGAAAAACATCAGTCGAAAAATTTAGTTCCCCCTTGTTATTATTATTATTCATTTTTTTGACTGCTTATTATTTTAGCCAAAGAACTACACACGTTTCCAGGCTGTTGCCATTAGTTTCACAGCATTCAACTAAGTCAAGCTCTACGTGATTGATTAGGTCTACAGTATTTCATACAATTCACATTGTCCAGTCTACGCTGCAGTGGTAGCATAGGATCTGACTTGTTCCAGCAATGCTGGGGTTTTTAATGACTTCCAGTGATGAGTGTGGCTAGTGTTAGTGCGTTGCCAACTACTGTCTGCTGTTTACAGTAGACAGTAGATGGTACTCCTAGGTTTGATTACGTGTGAGCATGTTGAGCCATTTCAGGAGCCAATATTCCAGGCTCAGGACTTTGTTAAAATGCGTTTTTGGTGCAGTTGACCATGTTGGCATAAGCCTAAAGTCGTATCAAGAACATATGATTAGCCGTGCATCCTTCATGCCAGTTAACTGCTGTCGTATGGCTGACATTGCGGGGAAGGTTTTTGATCTGCTGACTAAAGGTTAAACCTTCATCCCATGTCAGGCCTAAATTTGCATGAGATGTAACTTTGCTAACTGTTGAGCCATTAACGTTTTCATTGATCTTGTTTGTGAAGTGTTAAACCCATGAGAGATGACCTCGTTTTTGTTGGTGCCAGTATTCAAAACGTTCCTACATTTTGATTAAGGTATTGACAGAACTAAGACTGCCCATCTAACCAAAAGGTGAACAGCCATTCAATTCCACTTTGAATTTAACCAAAGTGTAGGCTATCTTAGCTAGTAATTTATTCCAATTCACGTAGCGTATTGTAGACCATTGGAGCTATAACACACTGCGGGAAGGTGAATTTCCTGACTCTGTACCCGTGTCTCCAGGTTCCTGTCACTCCTATCAGAGAGAACATACCTCCCTAGTCCATTTCAGTCATCCTATACAAGGCCTTATCAGCCAATCAGGTCTCCTCTTAAAGCTTTCAAGCTTTTCGCTTGCACATTCTAAGCTTCCCCATACGGATTATGGTTGATCTTCCTTACCAATCTGATCGCCCTTCTTTGAACCTTCTCAAAAAGTCAGAGGTGTGGCCTCCAATATCTGAACACAATATTTCCAGTGGGGTTTTATGCTTGCAAAGATCCGATAAATCAGTAATGGGACACCACGTATGTTCCTAGCAGCCTTTATATAATAAAACTTGTTTGACTTTATCGTAACTCTAGTTGCCTCCGTGTTCAATAAAATCACTCCAAATTAACTTCAAAAACAAGTGCTAGCCTATACTCATTCATATTTAGAGTTAAAAAATTGCACTAGTAATTTTATACTTCCTTCTCCATTAACTTTCTTCGGCCACCTTTTTTAGATTTTATGGTATCCATTGGAGATGAGTTTACTGGCCGGAAGCGCCTGCAAGACATTAATATGACTTGTACGCCTATGTACTTTCTTAAAGTCTACCGCAGATGATCTACGTGTTTGGTGGTGGCAACAAAAGTAGCGATTTGATTGTGCTGTTAGAGATGACAACTGGTTAAATTAAGAAACAGGACGGAGAAGTCTAGCCATAATTTCTTATCACGCGGTGTTAAAGTGCATGTTGATTGGAACACTGAGAGGAGAGGAGGGAAAAATGATTCACCTCGGGACAAAGTCCTTGTTTTGTTGCAAAACCAACGCCTCAAATAACAGGTTAGGAACAGCAGCTCAGAGTTTTAGGATGATATTGCGATAATAATAATGTTCGCGATTAGAAATCAGGTATAAAGGTAAAGTTGGAAAGGTTTACTAGGACATGTAACCATTATTAAGAACTAGGGTTCCTGCTCCTGGAACTGAAAGATAATATGGATGCTACCTTTGTGGGGTAAATGGGGAAGGGAGATAATATACGACGTTCATAATATATATTATCTGATTGGAGAGTTCAATGCCCAGTGTTCTTATGCAATGTTCATAATGGGTTAATTATTCAATTACGCACAGATTATAAAGCTTAAAACCATTTGAATCCTGAAGGTAATATACACTGATGTGCAAAACTTAAGAACCAACACTATTTAAAAAGGTTACAACCACAAAATCTTTACTTAAGGTACTCTTTACTGATGAGAGTAGATTCAGTCTCAGCAGCGATTCTGGACGTTAGCTAATCTGGCGAGAGGTTGGCACATGGTATCACCATGCAAACATAACTGAAAGGGATCGATATGGCGGTCGAGGTGTTCTCGTCTAGGGAGGCGTTATCTTCGATGGACGTACACAACTACAGTTACTGGAAGGAGGTGCTGTAACCGGTGCACGCTACTGTACTACTACTACTATTATATTTAGGTCACTCGAATAATTAAATTCATCTGCCATGCTGTGTCTTATGTCTATTAATTGCGTGTATTCTATGGTCGATTTGTTTGTTTGCTGGACGAAAAACCCCAGTTTCTGGGGGAAAAAACCTTGCTATCTACGCCTGAGACAGACTAACCCAGCTACTGTACTGAGGTAATTTTTCCCCATGTGCGTCTGTTCCGATGTGCCACTGGCCCCGAGTTCGTGTTTATGGATGATAACGCCACACGCCATCGCACTGCAGCTGTTGATATGCTTTTGGAAAGTGAGTACATTGTTCGTATGGATTGGCCTGCCCGTTTCTGCCGATCTAAATCCCATCGAACACATATGGGACGCTCTGGGGAGACGGCTAGCAGCACGTCTCCCCAGGTGATGATGTTACCAACAGTAAATTCTAAGTGGGAAGCATTCAAGGAATTAATCGTGGATGCTACTAAAAGTTTCATACCTATTAAGAAATACTGTTCAAGGTTTAGGCCTAAATGGTTGTCAAATGAACTAATGAGACTCGTAACAGAGAAGATAAATGCATGGGATGCATACAAATTAACACGTGACACAGAAGCCTATGATAGCTACAAGTTGATCTGTAACCAAGTTACAAAGGAGGTTAGGCAGGCGAAGGCAGATTACGAGAAATCCTTGGCAAAAGATGCTAAGAAAAACAGCAAGGATTTCCTTACTTATATAAACTCTAAAAGGAAGGGGATGAATCTGATTGGTCCACTTGGCATCGATGGTTCGACTGTTGATGATTCTGCTCAGATAGCAAACAAACTGAATGAGTATTTTGCATCTATATTCACACGTGAGGAATTATTAAGGTTTGAAAATGGCAGAAGGTTTTCAAATTGTAGCAGGATACTTAATGATTTTGTAATAACTGAGAGCAAAGTGGAAGACAAACTGTTGAAGTTAAACGTAAGAAAAGCACCTGGGGTGGATGGGATCTATCCAGTTATATTAAAGGAGGCAGCAAAGCAACTAAGCAAACCCTTAGCCATAATTATGAGAGCATCCTTGGACTCAGGGGAGGTTCCCGCGGACTGGAGATGTGCAAATGTATCCCCAATTCACAAAAGGGGATCGAAGGGTGACACGGTTACCCGAAGGTTAGACCAGTTAGTTTAACTTCTGTTCCGGGTAAAATAATGGAGTCGCTGGTTAAAGATGCATTGCAGGATCATCTAGACAAGACTGCAGCAATAATTCAGACACAGCATGGGTTTGTTAAGGGAAAGTCTTGTCTGATAAATTTGATAGGATATTATGATGTGGTTACAAAGGAACTGGATGCAAAAAATAATTTTGATATCATATATTTGGATTTCAGGAAAGCTTTTGACACTGTTGCGCATGGAAGACTATTGTACAAATTGGAGCAGAATGGTATTAAGGGTAAGTTGCTACAATGGATAAAAGGATGGTTGAGTGGGAGAAGACAGAGGGTGGTAATCAATGGGTGCTGCTCTTCTTGGACTAATGTTATTAGTGGAGTCCCACAGGGTTCGGTGTTAGGTCCACTGTTGTTTTGTATATTTATCAATGATATTGATGAAGGTATATCAGGCTTAGTGTCGAAGTTTGCAGATGATACAAAGGTTGGCAGGGTTGTTAATGACAATAATGGCAGTGTGCTACTGCAACAGGATCTAGATAATTTGGGCAGATGGGCTAAGAAGTGGCAACTGAAGTTTAACCTTGACAAATGCAAAGTACTGCATTTGGGTAGAAGTAACCCCAGAGAAACGTACCAACTGTGTGGTACTACACTTAAGGTGGTAGAAAATGAAAAAGACCTGGGAGTAATTGTGCAGGCAGATATGAAGTTTTCTGAGCAATGCAGACAGGCTGCCAGGGCAGGTCATGGGGTTTTGTCAATGATATATAGGAATTTTGCTAGCAGGGAAAAGGAGGTGATTATCCCTCTGTATAAGGCAATGGTCAGGCCACGCCTTGAGTACTGCGTACAGGTTTGGAGGCCTCATTTTAGGAAGGATGTAGATTTACTTGAGCGTGTACAGAGAAGGGCAACAAGATTGGTGAGGGGAATGAAGGAATCCTCTTATCAAGAGAGGCTTAAGTTCTGCAAATTGCAGTGGCTGGAGACTAGGTACCTGCGCGGTGATCTGATTGAGGTGTATCAGGCCTTGAATGGGTTCAGCACGCTGAATACTAATAGGATCCTTCCACTTGTTCAGATTACGAACCTATGGGGGCATAAATTCAAATTAAGAAAAGACAGATGTAGATTAGATGTGCGGAAATTTGCCTTTAGCCAGCGGGTGGTTAATTGCTGGAACAAACTTCCATCTGTCGTTGTGGAAGTTGATAGGTTGAATAAATTTAAGGAGGAACTGGACAGGCATTTGGAGGAATGGTGTGATTTTTTTTTTTTTTTTTTTTGGCTGATGCTGCATAAGCTCATACATTTGCTTTCTTGCATCACATGCCACTACTACTACTACTACTACGTCCACACCCACCAGAAAATGTTCACCAGATGAAGATGGTGCTGACAGAGGAATATACGATGTTACCGCAAGAAGTTATCAACAACATTGTTCTAAGTATGGATAGGCGATGCAAAAGCCTGCATCGACATTAGGGGTGGCCATATCTCCTACTGAGGAACATCTCTTCCCTTTGTTCCGTCTTTGGCAGTGATGCATCTGTCTCATGGCAGCCAGTGCTATGTTGCTATTTTTAAATAAATAAATATTCATTTATTGCAAATACAGCAAGCCCATCACAGCACATGGCTAGGGGCAGGTAAAAATACAAAGGGAATGATATAAAAGTACATGTACATAGTAGATTTTATATAGATATTAACAAGCTAGGAATTTTAGTTATGATTTAAAAAAATTGCAGAACAGTTATGAATTTAAAAACATTGCAGAACAGGACATTTGGCTTTCAGTTGCAATTACTGGGTTGGATTATTTTTCTTCATTTTATCGGAGATCTGATTCCTGTAGGCTTTAGAGTTGATTAACCTGTTGCAATCAATGTTGTGATGATTTATGAGGTGAAGAGATGCATTGGGGAACATTCTATCCATTTGTTTGAGCCTGCAGAGGTTGGATTTCAATTGCTGGTTTCTTGAATTTTCTCTGTTGGAGACAGCTATTATATTGGCTAAGTTTGGTGAATCGCATGCAGATGTGATTAACTTTGCAAGAAGCATGACTCCAGACTCGTTGATCATCTGTTGCAGAGGCTTTGTTTTTAGGTTTTTATAAAGCTGTTGCCTGTATATTGTATGGGGAAAACGAAGCTTACTATTGAGCCATCTAAGAACCCAATATTCTAGGGCAAGGAATTTGTTGACGGTTACTTGAGGAGCACCAGACCAGATTTCGGAAGCATAGGACAGAATGGGAAAGATGCATCTTTGAACATGCTTAATGACTGTTTTTCTGTCTTGAATCGCTGCTGTTTCTTGTTTGATTAACCATTTTGCTTTTTGAATTTTTTGAGCAACATATAAATAGTGGGCATTAAAGGAGAGATTTTTATCAAAAACAACTCCAAGGTCTTTGTGAGCGTAAACATTTGGGGACTGGGACATCTGCAATTTTTATTTCTATGTGGTTGGGTTGTTTCTGAAGGGAATAAGTAATTTGAGCAGATTTGCTCGCATTTATATTCAGATTGAGATCTTTCAGGTACTTGATGATTTCACAAATCTGTGAATTCGCATCATTGATAACTTTGCGAATATCATCAGTGGCTTTGGAGATTATAAATAACTTTAAATCATCGGCATATGCCAGTAGATTTGGATTTTCTTGTAGAAGTGGTTGAAGAGATGCTGAAAATATAGAACTGGAGAGAACGGCTCCTTGGGGAATGCCTGTTGAGGTTGTGACGAGAATATTGTCAGTACTAGTGGGGAAGAGGAGAAGTCTGCGATTTAGGCTGTATTGAAGATAGGAAATAATCATTGTGTCAACGGGAAAATGATTTTTTAGTATTTCAAAAGCTTTTTTGAGATCTATGTTGTCGAAAGCACCTCTGATGTCAAAATAAAATATATCGCAAGTCCCTCTGTACCGTTTTCTTTCCGTTGTTGGGTCGGTGTTGTTTCCTTCATCATTTCTGTACCTCATGAGGTTCCTTTGGTATACTTTTCCCGTATCCAGGCCATCCTATGAGAAGCTACAGGTGAAAACTTGACTGGTCCTTCAATTTTTGCACACCAGTATACTACTGGTTTTCAAACTTTCCGACCAATGTGCCAATTAAATAAAGCAGCGCCTTCCCAGAAGAAATGTCCAAACAAGTGGTTACAAGCAAAGGTTATTTGTTAAATGAATAACCAAAACTATTACGATTAATGAGGCCGCCCTAGCCTAGTGGTCAGGCGCGCGGGTGCATAAGTACACGTGCCTTGAGTGACCGGGGTTCAAGCCCGTGACTGCTGAATACGGTGCTGTTTCTTGTATTCTATCTATCTTGTGAACTCCTCTGACCGTTTGGTCGTCCCGGAGTATAAACAGATAATTTATTTATTTATTAATATACTCTTGTCTTTCCTCTTTTCTGAAGCATTTATGATTAGTACAATCATTTCGATCACCATCCGTCCAACAAAGGAAGAATAATGATCGAAAGGATGGGGGAACTTTGCCTGGCTTTTTTTTTTATGAAAAAAAGCCAGGCAAAGCCGAGTTAGTCCATCTCGAGCAGGCGATTTTCTTTTTCTCCTGGGAGGGGGGTCACGAAACAGGTAAACCGTTGTTTGGGCTTTCAAAACCCTCCACGATACGATGATACATAATAGCTGAAGTAAACACTAACTTTATCGCGGAAGGAAATATACCAATAGAGTACAACTCTCTTCCATTACCCTTACCAAGACTGATCTCATTCAGGATATCAACAGTCTCCCAACAAAGCTATCGTGGGGTTCGATGGCTTCCCACTATTTATTCTAAAAATCTGTAGCCCCTTTATAATCGACCTAGTCTTCCAAGCATATAACAACATCCTGCAAACCGCCGATGTGAAAACTTTACCTGACAAGACCTGTGCCTAAAACTGCCCATCCCAAGACCTCAAAGGATTCCCGATCCATTTCAATTAGTGACACCCTGAAAATTTTTGAAAAAGCTATCTTCAAGTACTTCAGTACCCCCTACTTCGGTAATCGCCCTGCATACTTCCATTAAACATTTAAGAGAAGATCTACCATCGCCAACCTTCTTGAGACGTCTGGCCGAATACAATCCGATTCTCACTGAACAGTGGAGGTCAAATGGAAGTAAATTTTATTTGAATATCGCATCCGCCTTGGACAGGTGAAAGCCGTTCTAAAAATATTGCATAACTACCATATGATCGGGACCCCATCCCTCCAACTTGCCAAAATTTAAGCTCTTTTAACAAATAAAAAAACACAAGTATCTCAAGAGAACACTATGAACAGAGGAGTCTCTCAGAGTAAAGTTCTCTCTGCTTTTCTTTTCGCCACTGGCGTCAATCTTTTCTCTCACTGCATGCGCATTTCCTTTCATATGCAGATGACCTGAAGATTCCCTCTGGTCACAATCTAAATCCTCAACTGATTTCTAAGGATGTTTCTAGACAACTTAGCCTTTTATCTGAATAACATTGGTCTCTCCTTAACCCCCACAAGATTGCTCAAATGTCCTACGCAATGAAAAGACTAAAGATGGACATTAGTGTCACCCTAAATGGGCATCCCTTCCTGAGAGTGCAACAACACAAAAAACTCACATTTGCCCCTCACTTTACAGATGACAAGATTCTAACTGCGTTGTAATTAATAAACACGAATTTAAAAAAATTTATATGAGATAAACACAACTCAAAAAATCACATCAACTAAGTGTGGTAATCGATAGGTGGTACACGGCAAAAATAAATCACTAAAATTCAAAAGGCACGAAATTTTCAAAATAAATAAATGGGCAATATTTCTGGCTTTGTGTAGCCAGAAATATTGCCCATTTATTTATTTTGAAAATTTCGTGCCTTTGTAACTAAAAGCCACTATTTCAAGTGTCAGCATTTTCGTTTTCTGGTTTTCAGGTTCCCTTTATTTTTACACAAACCATCTGTTGATAGTGTTTCACACAAACGGTCTACTTGCGACTAATTCTTTGTTTGTATAAGTGTAAGTGTAAAGTGCATTGATGACTAACGGCACCAGGGGTTTCCCCCACTCAGCGTTGCTTTCATTGTAGGTGTACCAGTTCACTGAGAAGGCCAGAGATTTAAAAGTGTATGGATTTTGTATAAGTGTAATGTTGTGTATCGTTGTTCATCTGGCCATTTAGCCGCTGGACCCCTACTGAGGCCCAACGTTGCCAACATTAGATCCCGTGGAGGCAGACCAGGTATGAAGCTTTACTCTGGCAGGCCCTGTCACCTAGTTTCCTGAGATTAGCATTAGCATTAGTAGAGGCATTTGATGCAAGAAAGCAAGTTTATGCAGCATTAGCCAAAAAATAATAAATAAATAAATAAATAAAAAATAACCACTTCCACTTCACCCCTCTGTTCGTTCGAAATACCTGTCCAGCTGAGCCTTAAACTTATTTAGGCTATCAACTTCCACGACAAGGGATGGAAGTCTGTTCCACCAACCAACCACCCGCTGGCTAAAGGCAAATTTCCTCACGTCTATCCTACATCTGTACTTCCTCAATTTGAATTTATGCCCTCTCAGGTGATTATTCTGAGCAAGAGGAAGAATCCCATCAGCATTGAGCATGCTCAAACCATTCAAGGCTTTATACCCCCTCTATCAGATTACCTCGCTGGTGCCTAGTCTCCAGACACTGTAATTTGCAAAACTTAAGCCTTTCTTCGTAAGAGCACCCCTTTGTTCCATTCACTAATCTTGTTGCCCTTCTCTGTACTCGTTCCAGCATCTCTACATCCTTCTTGAAATGAGGCCTCCAGACCTGAATACAGTACTCTAGGTGTGGCCTGACCATTGCCTTATACAGAGATTTCAGCGGCTAGGGCCTATGTAAAAAAAAAAAAAAAAAAAAAAAATATATATATATAATGCAACACGCGGCGATTTTCGGGGTAAGACGCTAAAGAGATTGTTAGAGGCCAAAAGGGCATGCGTGACTTAATTTGAACAATTAAAATTTTGGTAGTGTGGGGCATACGTTATGATGTTTAGTCAGAATGGGGAGGAGACTGAAGGCTGGGGGGAAAAGTCAGAAATATGGGATCAATAGGGAAGACGACCCCAGAGAAGGTCAGTGGGACATGCCCATGCCCCACCAGGAGGAAAAGAGGGGTGGGCGAGGGGGAGAGGAAACAGCAGAGCCGTCCCCTCTCTCCCCTGCCCAGGAAGAGGAGTAAAAGCCCTGTGCAAGTGAGCACAGGTGTAGGATCGCCTTATAGCGTCGGCAGCAAAGCTGCGTGTAGTCACAGTAGTTGAAGTGTCCAAGCCGTGAGAGTTCGTCATGCCTGGGACAGTCCCGACCTGTCTAGTAGTTAGCATATCCATTTTTGTGCAGGCGATGCACGAGCGGGTATCCTCACACGCATCAGTCATATTTCCGCGTCTCTATCAGGTAGGTCGTTGTACTAAGCGTCCGCGAGGTCCCTCCTTATTGAAGTTTCTTATATTCAGCAGTTGTGTTTTGCGTTGGAGGGGTAAGCAGCTCTTTCACGAGTTTCTCCTGATTATTGTGTTCCCTGTGAATAGCAATTTGTGTTCTGCGATGAATCTAGTAGGTGCGACTCGAGATGTCTTGGGAAGTACGTGGTTGCTGTCATAAGTCTGCAGCGTAGGTGTTTATAATTGGTACATTCATACATTATGTGTGTCCATACTTCTGGCTGCACACAGGAGCAACGTAGATCCTCTAGGATTCTGAAAGATGTTACTTTCGCGTTATACGCTCCGTGGCCTGTCAGCAAATAGGTTGCGAAGAGGCCGGGTTGAAACCAGGGTGGGGGCTTGGGATACACCCTGTATATGGTGGGCATAAATTTCTATGTCATTTCGCCTTTGGTTGTGGCAGTCAATCGATCCTGCAATACCTGCTGTAAGTGCCTTTGTAGTCTGATTTTTTCTTCTTTCTGATTCGCAGTTGTGTTTACTGTAAAGCCAAAGTTTTACTTTTGCAATGCTGTGAGTGATGCCGCAGCGAATAGCCTCTAAGTCCAGGGGGAGAGCTCCCGTTAATACCTGTAGGGCGGGAGTGCTGGTGGTACAGCAGGCACGGGTGATGGTTAGCAGTACTGTCCGTTGAGTGGCGTCCAGTGTCCGTCGAATTACGGCGGTTATGGCTTTTTGAAACCAGGATGGAGAGGCGTAGGTTATTGCTGGTAGGAAAGTTGTTTTATAATACAGTGACAGGGTGTGTTTGTTGATCCCCCAGTCTCGTTTTGTGATTCTCGCCACTAGCAGAGTATTTCTTAATCTTTGCTCTGATGTATGTTAGATGGTATTTGAATGATAGTATAGAATCAAGTATAAGGCCGAGGTGTTTTAGTTGGTCCACTAGTTTGATAGTCTTATTTTCCATTTTGATTTGTGGTGGCTTGCGTAGGTCTAGTGTTCCTTTGAGCAAAATCGAGGAAGTTTTGGTCGGTGATATCTTCAGTAGATGAGTCTATGTCCACTCCTGTAGTATCCTCAGGGCCTGGTTCGCCTTGTCCTCCAGTTGGGCCCTGCTGCTGCAGCAACCGTCAAGATTAAGTCATCCGCGAAAGCCTGGGACTGGACTTCGCCCAGGTCCATGGCCAGGAACTCATCAAGGACCATGTTCCACAGGAGTGGGCCAAGAACAGAGCCCTGGGGGCAGCCCATGTGGACCGGTCGGATCTAGTTTCCCATAAGGTGCGATGACGATTATTGTCCTCTGTGAAAGATATGATTTGATAGTCTGATAGAGGTTTTCTGGCATGTGGGCTCGTCGCAGACTCGCCAGGGCGCTCGGCCACCAAATGGTGTCGAACGCCCCAGCAAAATCAATTGATATGACAAGAAAGTATTTGCTGTCACATGAGGTTGCGGAGTTTAGTAGATTTCTTAGGGCTTCCACAGTAGATGATTGTGGTTTAAAGCTAAATTGGGTTGCCATGTCAAGTCCAGCTGTTTGGTAGTGTTGGCTAATTCTTGTGTATAGCAGCCCCTCAAACAGTTTACTTATAACTGGTAGCAGCGCGATCGGTCGATACGATTTTGGCGAGTCAGGTGGCTTCGCCGGATTTTTCAAGACGAATTTTACATTTGCTTGCTTCCATTGTCTTGGGAAGGTACCAGATTCAAGGCAGCGGTTATACAGATTGAGTAGTAGTTCCATTGCGATTTCCCTTACCTTTTTAAGGCGCCTCCGTAGCCAGGTGGGAAGGAGCAGCAGTGCGTAGCACACGCTTCTTGATTAGACCGGGGTTCGAGCCCGTCACCACCAAATACGGCGGATGCGGAAAGGTGAGGGAATGACCACCGCATATCCCGGAGCAATATGGCCTTAGTTGCTATAATGCTCCTAAAAAACCAAAATTAACAATATTACCTTTTTAATAATTTCCGGCTCCAGTAAGTCTGTGCCAGGACATTTGTTTCGTATGAGGGTTGAAGCCTGTCGGAGTTCCTCCAGGGTAAATGGTGGTTCACGACGGTTTGTACTATATTCATTGTTCTCAGCACAGATCTGCAGTTGTTCTGGTAAGGTCGGGATGGCTGGTTCCGGGAAGATATTGTATATTGATTGGTGCCATGTCGTAGTCGGGGTGTCCTTGTTGTCATGATGACTTCCCCTCTGGGGAGCTTGTTTGTCGCTATATTTACACCCCCCCCCAGGGTTGAACGTTTCCGGTTGTGTCTACAAATGTCTCCCAGGCCTTACGCTTGCCTTTAGTTATTAGGTTTGTGCACCTGTTTCTTGCGTCTTTATAGCTTTCCGTCAAAACTTGTATATATATATATATATATATTTTTTTTTTTTTTTTTCTGTTTATACTCCGGCACGACAACCAATGTTGTTGTTATTTGGTTTTTAGGAGCATTAGCAACTAAGGCCATATTGCTCCGGGAATATGCGGTGGTCATTTCCTGACCTTTCCGCATCCTCCGTATTTGGTGGTGACGGGCTCGAACCCCGGTCTAATCAAGAAGCGTGTGCTACGCGCTGCTGCTCCTTCCCACCTGGCTACAGAGGCGCTTACGACAACCAAGTCAGTAGAGTTTATAATAAATTGTCAATACAAATATTTATCGTATTTAGTAGTCACGGGCTTGAACCCCGGTCCACTCAAGGAACGCGTGCAATTCGCTCTCACTCCTGACCACTGGGCTACGTTGGGCCCAAATATATATCGCGACAAAGATCGCAGTCCGTAAATAGGTTCGCGTGAATTGGTACCTCAGGATGCTATTATAATTAGAAAGTGTTCCGCGGCTTTCAAGAGAAAGGCGAAACGATGTCTGCTCAGCGAGAGAGAGAGCAGTCTACTGCAGCCACTACTTCAATCGTCGGCAGTTACCCTTTCCAGATTCCCTTTTTTTTTTTTTTTTCATTGCAAGGGTCTACTTGTGGCTAATTCTTCTTTTGTATACCGCCAACAAGACGGTTTAGTCGCAGACTATAAACATTTTATATTAACCTCACAAGGGCTTGGCACACTTGATGAGGTGAGCATTGTTGGTGATTTCTCTCTCTCTCTCTCTCTCTCTCTCTCTCTCTCTCTCAGTAATAAACAGCACATATATCTATAAACAGAACATATATATATATATATATATATCCGAGTTTTGAGGTGCAATAATGGAATCCTTTTAGGGATTTATGTAAGAACAACACTCTATGGTAGGGTAGCTCAGTTACTCAAACTGAGAAAAGATTTTGTCCCTTATAAACTACAGCATACGAGTGTTTACCTTTTAACACAAAGTGATAACTCAGTGCAATGACCCCTTTGATAAAGTGACTTTATGCGTAACGACTGAATCAAAATTAAATATTTATAGGCTCTAAGGTTCAGCAGTTTATCTCTTAAGTGCGTGAGGAATGGTCTGCAATTTCATGGAAGTCCGAAAAAATGGTGTATAGTTTAAAGCAGAAATGTTAACAGAAATATTATACCTCAGATTTCATACATGGGCATTAATCGATGATGTGGGAACCGTTGGGGATACGCCAGATCCTTTCAAGGGGTTTAAGGAAATATTAAAACTTTTTATTTTATTTTTGCTACATGTGCTTGTACTCAAAATATAAATAAACTTTCATATACATTCATGCAATAAATAACTACTGTATTTCTTTAACAAAAATTACGTCCGTTTTACTGGAGAGACAAACTGAATGAAAGTACAGCCTTTTCGAAGGCACTATCTCTCAAATTGTGACGCTACAACCAAGAGTAGCCTGAATGATACACTATAAAAAATAGCCGATCCTTTCTAAAAGAAATATAGCATAATGCTGCTTCTTGGTAAATAATGTGATCCCCCCACCTCGGTCCTTTCTGGTGCTAAAATATATCAACAAGACTGTTGATATAAGTAATGTTAATAGATTGCCTTGCACGTTTTAAAAGAGGCGTCACTGACATTTTTTACCGGCCAAGGAGCCGAAGAAAACACAAAGACTTTTGATGAAATGGTGAAAAAGACAGGAAAATACCATATATGCAAGCATTCGGGTGTTTAACGAGAAGAGTATTAACCATTTTAGATACATTAAAATATAGAAAAATATATCGCAAATGATTACCCAAGCTGTTAACAAGAGAAATGAAATTCTCTAGGCAGAAGATATCTTATGCCAAGTAGCAAGAGTGCAGTAACTTTCAAGGAGAATTTTTTTTTTAAAAGCTTTATAACAGGTGATGAGACCTGGATCTTCAATCATTTTTTAATCTAAAAACGCCTGTCTATGGAATGGACACAGCTGTCATACCCACTAAAGAAAAAAATTCGAACTGCTAGATCAATGAAAAAGAATAATGGCACAGCGTTTTGGGACAGAGAAAAGTCAATTTTTGTTGATAAGTTAGAGAAAAGTCACTATAAAAAAAGAAAGATACTGCCGAACTGATAAGCGTAATAGGGCTAACACCTATTTTTCAGCACGCTGCCAATTGCCGATCTGGGAATATTAATTCTCAGAGAATGAGAATATTAATTGTCATTCGGCATGCACGTTTGACATCAATTACGGGCTAACCGCTGATCACTTTTATAAGTCGAAATATTTGCATTTTTCGTAGCCGCACAAAATTTTCTGCAGGGACGTCCCACGACTTTTGGCAATACTGTAACAGTATATTATGTCTATAACTAATGTAAGTAAACTTTATATGTCATATAAATCACTACTTAACTATCGGTATTAAAAATACAGGTGTTAATCAACAATGGTCGTGAGGAGCGCTTTACTAGCACAGGAATGTAATGTAGAGAACGTTCAAATGAAGGATTTCCGTCTTGAAGATCCATTTATCTGTGTAGGGCAGGCGTACACAAAATGGAGCCGTCTACGTTTTCAGTGCCGGCCGTCACTTCTGCTATATTTTTACTTTCTCACCTTGGGGAACTAATTCTGTACTTTTAATATTAAAGTATCACCACGCATCTTTTGAACCGGTAAAACATACCCACCATGAGGGCACAAATAAGCATTTTAAATTATAAAATAGTTCTTACTATAGCTTCCTCTTTGCGACACCCGATTAAGGTTAAAGCCACGAGTACCAAGTTGAAGGTCAAGTTCGGGAATTTGTGTGTGTGTGTGCGTTAAACGCCAAAGCAACTAAGGCTATGCGGTAACAGTATATTATGTCCGTAAATTGCTTGTATTCTATGGCCGATCTTGTTGAACGAAAACAGTTTTCTGGAGAAAAAAAGCCATACAACTTTCGCCCGAGATCGACTAGATCAACCATGCTATGAAAAGAGCCCATAAAAATTCCTCTCGTCATTGATGGGATTCGAACCCTTGCATTTTGCACCCGGTGTGGGGATGAAGATGATCATATCCACTGTGCTACAGCGAGGGCCATCAAGTCTGACCCGTCACTGACTTTGAGCGATGCAGCCCTAGTATACAACCAACAATGATTTTTTTTTCTATTTTATTTAAAGTTGCTGAAAAGAGTATTTGACAGAGAGTATTCAAACTAATTGTACAGGGTCACGATCCCCGTTCTGATGTATCAGAATGGAAATCGTGACGATTCTTGTAAGAACATAATGATCTCGTAGTTAACTTTTGAGGAAGGCAAGAAGAGTGTCTTTACAACATCCTAGTTAAAATCGGCATCCCGCTGAAATACAGAGCATTAGTAGACGAGAAGAATAAATATTCTTCTCGTCTATTCCCAACCTGAATATTTATTTATTTATTTTATTATACTTATTTATTTATTTCTTTTTCTTTTTCTTTTTTTTTTTTTTTTTGTAGGGCTAAACTCTTTGCAGATTAAATACAATAAGCGCACTGAACTTCGGGATAAATACACTGAAAAAAAAAAAAAAGCAGAATTTTATACCTGTCTTTTAAAACTTCGTCTCGGAACTTTTTTGACAGCCCCTCGTATATGAAATCCTTTACCTTCAGCAGACACAAGTCCATCATTTCAGGCAAAATTTTTCATGAACCTGCAGCCAGATTCCAGCTCAAATAATTGCGACTACAGAGGGTAAGTGTGTGAAGATGAAATTAGAACGAAAATAAGAAGTTAGGGATGCTTCTTACCTTTCACTATGGCAAGATTTTGGACTGAACTAGAACCACCTCAGTTCAAAAACTGAACTGATTGCTGAGGTCCTAAACATCTAGCTATTATGCATACAGTTGACAATGCTTTAAAAAAATAATAAAATGAAATCGACAAAAAAATCAAGTGAATATACAAAATGGTTTTTTATTCGTCATCGTACTGTTTCTCTAGTTTCACAAATTTAAAATTTTTCGTAGAAACAATATTACTCTAGAAATAGGTTTGGAGATTTGGCTGGCAACACTTAATACCCTACAGCTGGCGTGAAGAGGTTTTGAATGCAATTTTTTTTGACAGAGTGATTTCTACCTGCTACATGTGTATGGCCACTTGATTTAAACCCATGTGATTTTTATCTTTGTGCTTATCTCAAAAACAGTGTTTCAGCATTCACCACCATTCCTGCGCTGAAGAAAGCGATTGAGGATGAAATTTTTTCTATATCGGAAAAAACGTTGGAGTATGTTCGTTACAATTTCACACTCCTATTGCGACACGTTATTGCTAAACGTGGAGGACACAGTGAATATGTTGTGGAACGAATTTCCCAGTACTGATAAATATAATTAAGTCTTAATTTCTGTTTCTAAACAATATTTTATTTTTTTCAGATAAACAAAAAGAATCACTCTGTATGTACATTCCATAAAAATGTGAAGTTAGAATATCTATAATTTTAATGAATTGAGCAGTACGATTTAAAAAAAAAAGGGGGAGGGGAAGAGAATGTATCGTAAAATAATCTGTAATACAAGTTTCTACTTTGCACATATGAATACAGTATTAAGCACGGACAAGTACTATCAGCTGTTCAACTTTCTTTGAGATCCCAGACGCGTTATCAGTCAGTTTTGAGGCACATTTTTATCTGCACTTTCCTGTTTACTTGTCCAAGGCCACTTCCAATTGACTTGATGAGTTTTAGGCTAAACATAAAAGATGTTGTTCTTAAAAATCCCAACCCTCCCTCCAAACACAAACCCCTCATTTGATCTAAAGGCATATCCTAACTTTATATATTTCAATTGACCTTACTGGGTAAGCATTACCTTCGTGATTATCATTATGAATTAATGATAATTTCTGTTTTCGTGTAATAATGGTCATGAATTGATCAAGTGACGAGCACTGTTTTCCCTCGCATGTGATGAAGGTTTCAATTCGAATGAATCTACGACTGGGGATTTTTTTTTTTTTTTTTTTTTTTCCGCTATGGCCAAGTTAATCGGTTTTAGGCAAGAGATGCACGGCCTTTTCTTCAGATTTTCGTTTAACAAACAGGCAACCCAAAAAATTACACGTATTTCCAGCTCAATGCTTCAAATACTACAAATAGCCTGTGCTGAATTCGGTGTTAAACATGCACAACCACGAAACGTTTGTTGTGCTCCCCAAGCGTTACCAATACGTACATATACATGTATTTATTTAAGTATACGTATATTTCTGTATACATATTTAAAAATAGTAATACCTAGTGGTACTTAAATAATGGGCACTAAGTTTTATAAAATTTCTATATAATGTATAAATTATATGAAAGTTCAAATCGCATTAATTAATAAGTACTGCTTCTTTACGCAACAGTGAATACGTTAAAATATTTAATACAGTGAAACTTCCCTTTAACGGACAGCCCTGGGGGAACGAAAATGTGTCCGTTAGAGAGAAGTGTCCGCTAACAAGAAGTCTGAGGGAGAAAAAAAAAGAAAGAAAGAAAAATCGTTAAACGTTTAATGTAAAATTAAATTAAAATATATACAGATTTTGAACAATATTTTTGTAAATAATATACAATTACATACACAAGAGATAAAGAAAAATCGTTAAACGTTTAATGTAAAATTAAATTAAATTATATACAGATTTTGCACAATATTTTTGTAAATAATATACATACAATTGAGCTATGCATATTATGACTTTATCTTAGGAAAAACACATACAGTAATCACTTATTTTCTTCTGCACCTTCTTCCGGCTGATAATTTTGTTTTCAACATTTGTTTGGAGTGAAGAAACCATCGAAAGTCCTTCTGTATCTTCTTCAGCGGCGAAAAACATTTTTAAACGATTGATTTGTATGAGCGCTTCTTCTATTTTCATCGGTGGTTCGTCGTTAATATGTTCTTCGACAGAATGACCTCCTTCCATTTCTTCATCCTCATGAGGAACTTCTTGAAAAATATCGATGATAATGTCGTTGATATCTAGAGCACCATCTTCTGTAGTGAGGTTCGAGTCTATATCTTTGTAGCCAGGGTCACTTGTAGCGGAAGTATCGTACATTATCAATAGATGTTGAAGTTCTTGTTCTTCTTGGTGCTCCACATTGCTGTTCACAACTTCAATTTTTGCGTTTGAGAAGCCAGACTTTACAAAACAGTTCACGACAGTTTGTTTTCTAATTGCGTTTACTGAAGAGGAAATCCACTGAATCGCATCTAGGATGCTGATTTTATTTGAAAGGTCACTCGCACATGTTACATCGTTCATGTTTGCAATGAGATGTCTTAAAACTCGTTTTCTGTAGTGACGTTTAAAATTTTTTATTATCCCTTGATCCAAGGGCTGACACTCTGCAGATGTGTTTGGTGGCAGAAAAACGATTTGAATGTTGGACAATTCAATGTGCGGGTGAGATGCAGCATTATCCATGAAAAGAATAATTTTTCTGTTTTGACGAATCATGTTTTGGTTAAAGTGACTTATCCATTCGCTCATGATATCTCGTGTCATCCACGCTTTTTTATTAGACTTCCAGTCAACATTCAAAAGATTCAACTTTATGCCCTTGAAACAACGAGGATTTTGTGGTTTTCCTATAACAAGAGGTTGTTCAAAGTCTCCCAGCATATTTGTACACAATAGTACAGTCAAGCGTTCCTTAGAAATTTTTCCGCCCTGGCAATTTTCGTTTTTTAGACTCATTGTTTTTTCAGGAAGAACTTTAAAAAACAACCCTGTCTCGTCACTGTTGTAAATATCGTTAGCTTCAAAATCACGACATAAATCTTCCAATTGGACGGTCCACTCTGTTACAACCCCAGTATCAACAGATCCACCTTCACTTACGGTTTTCCAAGAAATTTTATGCCGAGTTTTGAACTTGTCTAGCCATCCCACAGAAGCTTTGAACTCATTTACTCCCATAGATTTCGCAACCTCCAAAGCCTTTTCCCTAATAATAGGCCCATTAATGGGAATTTTTTTAGCACGTGCGCGACAAAACCACTCGTACGTAACATTGTCAATTTGAAGTCCAACAGTTTTCGGGAATGATTTTTGAACCTGATCATTTCCGTGTTGCCAAAATTGTTTGAGCAGTTCATTTTTTTCCTTTAGGATGTCGCTTACCTGCGTCTTCCCGATTTTGAATTTTGCAGCGAGATTGCGAACACTGTTTTTTTGCCGATCATACGCATTAATGAGTTCGACTTTATCTTTTAAAGTTAAATGTTTACGAGAAGACATTAAGCACTTCACACGACACTGAACAAAACTGAAAACTGAAACTGAAAAGACGAAAGGCCGACCATTTCCCTCCCCCTGCACACACCGAATTCATCAGAAGTTTTACATGTGCCTTAAAATTCTTGAAAAAGGGTTTAGAACCGCGACATAAACCTTGATAAAATTCAGAGAATCGGAAATAGAAAATAAACACACGATTGAGGCAATACGTGGAAGAAAAGTTCATAGAAAAAGGGCCGTAAGCTCGCCCGCTGTCCGTTATGGGGAGATCAAATTAAGTGCTAATCTAAACGAAACAGTGCAGATTGCCTGTCCGCGTCCGTTACAGGGAGATCAAATTAAGTGCTAATCTAAACGAAACAGTGCAGATTGCCTGTCCGCGTCCGTTACAGAGAATGTCCGCTAGACAGAAGCTGCAAACACGTTAAAACCAATAGAGGTGAGCTGGGGAATTTGAAAATGTCCGTTGTAGAGAGATGTCCGTTAACGAGAGGTGTCCGTTAGGAGAAGTTTCACTATATATATATATATATATATATATATATAGTATTTTTTTTTTTTTTTCAGTAATGCTATACTGTACTTGTGTGTGTATTCATGTGGAATGCAAAATGCGCGCGCACATTGCGTTTCACATGAACGTTTGATTTAGCACGGAGCATATTAATTTATGTATAAGCCACGGATATTTCTTTGGCGTAATAAATAAATTCACAGAAAAAAAAAAAAGAAAAAAGGCATACCGTACTGTTCGTCCCTACCCCAAGGAGACTTAATAGTAGACGAAAACGTATTTTTCGAAACCAACTAACTTTGACCACTTTGTGAAAAATTCTGATAAAAATTCGTTATGTGAAGTCATGGTCGGATTAGAAACTAAGACTACACGAAACAGAATGACGGCTCGTGCGAATCACCATACTAACCGCGAGGGCACTGGGTGAGAGGAAACAGTGACTTTAAAACAGATGGACTGGTAATATATCGTTAGCTGCGTTAGAAAGAAGCAATTGTTTTAAAAAGTTGCTGTTGAATCAGCACGTTAATACACAACACTGCAAAGGAAAATAAAAAGTTTCGGTCTTTACTGGTTCAGTTTAAGCCACTTACTTCTTCGGAGATGCAGAGAAAGAATATAAAACGAGGATAAAGGAAAAAGAAAAGAAAGAGAAAGAACAAAATTAAAAAAATAAAATAAGTGACCAAAGCGCTACACAGAGGCAACAACCAATGGGCACATTTCACTGATCATTTTGGATGAAAATGGACCACACAAATGAATATGAACAGTAGGTGCTACGGGGGGATCGGGGAGGCGCGCACGAGCCCATTTTAAATTTTGGAGGTTATTCGAGACTGTTTGTTTAAAAAATCAGTTTGATTAAATATAATATGCTATTTTAACCGGGATGACTCATAGCTGAAATTCTTCTCGAACAAGTCCTTTAACAAATTCGCAGCACACTCCTGAATACGAGCGTTCCAGAATGAAACAACTAACTGATCAGAAACTTGTCTATTTCAACACTACAAGAAGTAAGTCATGGTCGAATTAATTCATGCCAACCTTAATAACTGGCGTTCTTTGCTGCAAACTGTATGTTAAACGGCTTGGCACACCCAGGGTCCTGAGCTCGATATCATCATTCTTCTCTTTTTTGGTGATTCCCTTCTACTTCTCTCTCTCTCTCCTCTCAGGGTAACTCGGAATTTTTTTTGGCTGGTGCAGCATAAGCCTCAGGCTTCCTTGCACTATGTGGCTAATAATAATAATAATAATAATAAATCAGAATTTTTAATTCGGGATTACAAGCGAAAAACTGTTGATAAATATAAGTTCTATATTCATTTCAACCATTATGCTGTTTTAGTTTACTATTTAAAATGAACTATAGGCACGTTTGAGAAAACATTCTAAATGAATTACATATTTTTATTATATACTATATTTTTAAATACTATTATAGAGCGGCAATCAACAAAAGCAGTCGTGTACTAAGGCTGCCATCTATCGGTAAAAATAAAAACTATGATCTTTGTATGGAGACACGCCTAAAGTATCGTTGGTTATATAATATGAAAGCTAATGCGTCCAGAAATAC
Organism: Mastigoproctus giganteus; assembly: GCF_048544385.1. Taxonomy (NCBI): domain Eukaryota; kingdom Metazoa; phylum Arthropoda; class Arachnida; order Uropygi; family Thelyphonidae; genus Mastigoproctus; species Mastigoproctus giganteus. The sequence continues at coordinate 71,193,500 of NC_143584.1, read as the reverse complement.
TATTTAAAAGTGTATTTAAGCGATCGTTAATAAAATAACTTATATTTATCAAGTATGTGCATGGTATTACCGATGGGTGTAACGAACCGGAAGAACGGCGTTACGGTGAGCTCCGGTCCTTCCCGTGCCCTGTGTCATACAGCAAAAGTTTTGCTTACTAGCATTATTCTTGGAACTGGCACCAATCCTCGTTATTATAAGGTAGTATTATAAACATAGAAATATTTATTTTATTGGTGAAAATTGCTGCATAATTATTAATCAGAAAACTCATATAGTTACAGGAGCTTTATTCTTTTTCAGCAATGTACAAAAGCATAATGTATAAAACATAGCCTAAGCACACGCCCGAAATACAGACAATGATTTAATCCAACTGCATTCATTCCATTTTGGAATAACATTTAAAAAAAAAAAAAAAAAAAAAAAAGTTCTAAGAAAAACTAACTATCAATAATAATTAATTTTTGGTGAAAGCAGCAAATATCTGAAAGCTAGCATTCTAGTAAACGGTTAAATTCATTCTCTTTCCCGAACAATATTTTCTCTTTAGAGCTAAAAAAAAAATCTATGGAGAATGGGAATTGGAATGCAAGACAATATTTCACCGCATGCGCAACAATTTAAAATCCTACCCAAAACAAACAAACAAAAAAATAAAAATAAATAAATAATAATATAAATAAATTTTTTAAAAAAATTAGTTTTTTAAAATAAACTAGGGAAAAAAAAAGACAAAAGTAACGCTTGTTTTTCCTTTTTGATACTACTGTGCGAAGATTGCCACAGAGTCATCAGAGTTTTTGATATCCTACTATTTTAAACGTGAACTATTAATTTTTATTGTTCGCATGGCGCCCGCGACAGTGTGTGTGTGTGTGTGTGTGTTCTGGACAAGCAGTTCAAAGTTATACTACAAATTGGACAAGCAGTTCAAAAGTTATACTACAAATAGTAGTCGACCAATACAAATACATTTCTTAGGTTCGACCGGGCACAATTCGAAGGACTAATCATTAACACGTCAGACATGTTTAGCATATTCTGGAGTCCCCCCCCCCACCTCAACCAGGATAGAGCGAATCATCGCTTCCTTCCACGGCTCTCCTATTCACTCCTTCCACTCTTCCTCCTCCTACCATCACTCTCTCCATTCATCATTCGAGTATATTCCAGTCCCCACCTCATCATCGCTCCGACTAATATTTAAATAACAATAACAATAAAATAAAATTCTTTAATACTGTGTTGATTTACAAGCCACAATTCCTGTTACAGACAGTTAGGCAAAACAGATTTTTTTCTGAAGCATCAACCCACATAAGCTAGACAAAGAGGCAGTAACATGATAATACACATCACATAATGTAAACAAATAGGTCACAGATTCCCGTCAGTCCGCCAAGAAGGTTGCTTATCAGACGGAAAGAAATATTTCAAACAATTTAGCATTTTTGTATTAAACGAGATATGTAATTTATTGTTTATTTGTTTAAACAAAATTCACGTTTTAATGCTCTGCAGTTAATTTATTAATCCCTAAACTATATTCCGGATGATTTTTTACTTCATAAAAAGAAGAAACATCCTTCCACGTTTAAGACTGCATTTCAGCCGCAAATCGCTAACTCCTCCAACCGTGTCATTTAATTTGTTAACCATCTGTAAAATTTGTTACTTAAATGGTCAGTAAGATCAACTGCCATGACATAAATACTCAAAACTGATGACTTGCGAAACTCGTAACCTGCCGGTATAACACTTCTCATTCAGTTGTGAAATTCCGTGATTCTGGTAAACCAAAACGATACCAATTTAATTAATTAATTTAACTACTTTAGTAGATAGCTATGTTAAAATGATGCATTTGCACTAACCTACATGTTAGTCATTCTACCTCATAGCATGAGGCCTTTGCCCCTATATACTTTATAGTCTATATCACTACACACCATCAGGAATCTCTCATATTGTGAAGTTATACTTCATAACTGGGTTGTCACTATTAGAACACCAGGGTACTTACCCACCTACCGAAGAAGGGTCAACGCTTTGCCACGGTACTACTTCGTCGGGTATTATTTCGAAAGAGGGAAGATTTTCTGTAGGGCGTAAGTTTTGATATTAAGTTTATTTTTTTGCTGACCCTGGTGAAGCTTACAAGGTGGGAATAAGTGCCTGCGGGCACTCTTATAGTTTTTTTTTTTTTTTTACATACGTGAAAGAACTCTGGATACAGAATATGAACCGAGGCAAAATGCGTGAGCCTATCGAGACTACAGGGATTCACTTTGTTGCCCTTGAGGAAGTATCAAGTAGTATGTAAAGACTGTGTGACCAGGGACACACTGCTCAGAGGGTTTCCTTTCGAGAACCAAATGATACACCCCCATTTGGTGGGCAGTATCAGGAAGTATAGAACGGTATCCGATTGAAATACCAAACACATTTAAAAAATGCATTAGACGCATACGGGAATGTTACACGAATAGAAATGCACGCGTGGGAGGGTTTCCCAGAGCTATACACAGGCAAAGTCACGATACAAATGGAAATGAGGAAGCCGGTCCCCAATATCATATATGTTATGGGGAACCGACTAGTTTTGAACTACAGAGGGGTGGAGAAAAAATGTTTCAAGTGCGGCAGTTCGGACCATCTAGGGGCGAATTGCACAAAAGGGCGGTGTTTTAACTGTAGGGAAGTTGGGCATATCAGTAGCGACTGCCCAAAAAAAAAAAAACCATGCAGCAAATGTGGGGAAACAAGCCACAAAGCAGGCAGCTGCTCAGTGAGGTCATGCGCAGATGCCACTAGAGGAGGGGAAGAAAAAGAAAGGGAAAAGAACTCGAGAGAGGCAAACATGATTATTCTAAAGCCACAGGGAGGGAGGGAAAAAATTCCATTAACAGAATCAGCGAATTTAATAACAGAAAAAGAGGAGGAGACCACAGACATAAAACAAGTCACCCCCCACCTCAATGGAAACAGAAGAAACAGCAAGAGGGGAGAAAAAGGAGAGCGAGAACAGGTAGGAGGAGGGGAAAAGAGGAAGAAGCAAACCACAGAGGAAGACAACATCGTTGCAGAAGATGTTGTCTTGTAGAATATTATGCCACATGCATAATATTCTACAAGACAACATCTTCTGCAACGATGTTGTCTTCCTCTGTGGTTTGGCACAAGAAATGCCAGGGGGGTCGGCATCATAATCCTACCACCCATTGTAAGAAGGTTTAGCAACCTTCAAAGAGATGTAGAAGGCAGGGTAGTCTGTATAGACTGGAAACTAGATTCCCATACAATACGGTTGATAAATGTATATGCGCCAAACGCTGCTCCAGAACGGGTACGGTTAATTAATAATCTGTGTCTATTTATGATCGGCACAACATTGGAGTATCCTTGGGGGCGATTGGAACTGTGTCCTAGATCCAGTCAAGGATAAGATGGCACGGGGGGACCCTACAAGGGGGACAAGGGGCGCTCTGGAATTGCACGACATTTGTCTAAAGTGTGATCTCATAGATGTATGGCGTTGGCACAATCCCACGGCGCAACATGGATTAGGGGTACAATAGGCACAAGAATAGACCGCATATATGCACCAAGGAATACGGCATTCAAAGCAACCAGAGTGAGGCATGTAAATATTTCTGGGACACGCCCCCTCACGGATCACAAATTGTTAACAATGAACCTCCCGTTAGGCGCAACAATAGATTATGGCAGAGGCACTTGGCGTTTAAACTCGGCTCTCTTGCAGAACGGGTGGTATAACGTCGAAGGTTTAACGCATGAGCTGGTGCAGTCTGAGCACGGAAGAAGTAGGCAAATTTTAAGCAGGCAGTAAGAACAGCATTCCAAAAATCAGCTAAGGAAAGAAGGGTGGAAAGGAAAAAAGTGCTAAGACATTTGTATGAAGTGAGGCGATTGTTAAACTATTGTCATGATGAAATAGGGGCACAGCAGGTGCAAAAAGAAATACAGCTACAGCTGGAAACACAGGCAGAGAATAAAGCAGTCCAAATGCGACTGCAATATAGGCATGCCGACAAGAGGGCAGGGTTGATTTTCGATCAGTACAACAGGACACAAACGAGCAACAGCCCCATACAACAGATCCAAGTGGGATCACGTCAGTACGATACCACCAAAGATATCATGGAATACTTCAATGAAGTATACAAACAGTTGTATGTAGCATTTCAAGGGCCAGCGCTGCCAACAAGTTGGGAGATGTCATGGTTCTCTGCGGCCCAGCAGCAGGAATACAACCAGCCAATCTCTTTGAAGGAAGTTTCCACAGCCTTGGGAGAAATGAAAGCAGACATAGCGCCAGGCCCAGATGGAATAAAAACAGAGCTCTACAAGAAAGCCTGGGAAAAGGTTGGGCCAATTCTCTCTGATTTCTTCATGGCGGGTCAAGTTCCGGAAAGCTTTCTGGAGGCTCAGACGGTATTCTTAAGAAAGCAGGGAAGAATGGGTCAAGAAGTGGGAGACTGGAGGCCGATTTCACTACTAAATATAGACTAAACTATTGCAGTTCCTTGCAGAGTGCGCTGGACTTGTTCAGTTACTTAGGTCACTTGACAGGCTAATGTCTTAATAAACATAAAACAAAATGTCAACAATGGGGAAAGAATGCTCCACTACAGTTACCAGTGGGCCTCTCCTTCTCTGCGGAGCCCATCACCATTCTGGGAGTCCCCTTAGCAAGACAACCAAAAATAACAACCCGACAATTATTAAGCTCCTGGGAGGAAAAAATCGGCCAATGGAACCTAGGCCTACTGTCATTCTCTAGAAAAGTAAAGTAATAATCATATGGATGATTCTCATCCCAGTGGTGATGAATATTGTGAAGGTTACCACCTTTAAATATATCACACAAAAAATGTTGCACAGGAGACTATTTAAGTTTAGGCAACAAGAGGTGACGCAGCAAAGATTGTATTGTAGAAAGGCGCTCGGTGGTTATGAAATACCACAATTAAAGTGGCTACGGTAGGCGTATATAATGAAACATGTCCGAACGGCCCCATGGGACACGCATGTAGCTTCCACCCTAATAAAATACCACATGGGAAGGTTCACAAAGCTGCTAGGAGTAGAATATACAGGACCTGCGGCAGAAATAATACCACCTTTCTACAAACTGATTATCAAATATCTCCAGCAACTATCGGCAGTAGGTCTAGACATGGGAACAAAACTAAAAGTCTCAAAAATCTACTGGAAACTGTTTGACTTATACATGCAACCAGTACAAAATCCCCGAGTATGGTACAGCTTAGACGAAACCCAAATGTTTAAAAATCTTCACAAACATATAGGGTATGGGTAAAGAAGTGACTTAGCCTGGAGGGTGATTTACGGGCACCTGCCGGTGGAAGTAAACAAGGCTAAGTTCCGAGGACACTCAAACACTGAGTGTCAATATTATTATTATTATTATTATTATTATTATTATCCGTTTATTTCCATAAGGAAACCACCCCGGGACGGCAAAGTGCCAGGAGGGTGCTAAGTACAAATCAGGGTACGAGATACTACGTGCAGTGGGTTACATATACTGAACACGTAGTCTCGTCCCGAAATATTATATACACATTTTATGTTTAATATATATAGTATTTACACATTGATGATTCTGTACATACATTATACAACTGATATATTTACAATTCACTAATAATTCCATCTATAAATTACATATTTACATAACTGTTACAGAAGGTATATTTTTACAGTCAACAAATTATTATTGTTCTTAAAGCAGCAAGTTTCTCTTTTACTCTAAATTCTTTGGTACTTTGCAGCCGATTCATATTTTGGTAAGTCTGTACGAATCCTGGAAGATCTCTTTCCGGTATGTTGCATCCTCACACAGTTTTTCGGCATCTATGTGTAGTGAGTTAAATATTTTCGCTGCATTTGATGGGAAGAATCTTTGCAGGCTAATAAGATTGTTCAGGACTGGACGCAGTGGATTATTTACTTCCCCGCAACGTCTAGCAGTGACACGCGGTTTGACTAGAATATTATCCAGGACTGGAGCATCCACTCTGCCTGTGAGCATTTGTGCGAGAGTGTGTATGTTCCTGTTAATTGTCCGCTGCATCCAGGGTGTGATGTTAAGGTTTGAGTAGAGAATGGCCCTTGAGATAGTAAAAGGGTGGCCAGCAATTCTGTTAAGCCATCGCAAGAACCAGTACTCGATCCCAAGGACGGACTTATAATGTGAATCTGGAGCTGATGACCAGATCTGCGAGGCATACATTGCAATTGGCAGGACACACATTAAAATGTACTTGGTCGCTAGCTGAGGATCCCTAATTCCTACCAGTTCCTGTCTAGTAGCCCATAAAGCGGCGAATATTTTTGTCTTCATATGGGCGAAGTGTTGAGCAAAGGTGAGTCTGTCATCCCACTTAAGACACAGGTCCAGGTGAGAGTGCACTTTTACCACATTAGACCCGTTCACAGAGATCGAGATGTCATTTTTATTCTGCTTGCAAGTTATGGTCATTTGGGCAGACTTCTGCGCATTAATACGGAGCCCGATGCAATCCAGGTAGCTCTCAAATTCTCTGATTGTGCTATTTGCCATCTGACAAATACCTTCTGCTGATTCATGGTCTTTGGAAGTGATGAAGAATTTTACATCGTCAGCATATGTTATAAAATTGTAGTACCGTGCAAGAAACGGCTCCAGGGCGGCCGCGAAGAGAGTAGCCGAAAGAACTCCCCCTTGTGGCACTCCTCGCGAGATGGTAAAGCAAGATTGTAGCTTTTGGTGCTTAACAATAAGTTTTCTATGTTCTAGCAGGCTGGTTATTATAGTTAACAAATTTCCTCTTACATTAAAATAATTCTTTAAAATCGCAATGAGCGCTGGAATTGAGACGTTGTCGTAGGCTGCGGAGATATCCAAAAAAATAATATCAATTTGCTCCTTCTCATTTAGTGCTCTCTGCACGCGAAAAAGGGTTTCCAGTAAGTTTGTTATTGTTGATCTACCCGAAATAACTGAGTGCAAATGCGGTGGTCTATGGCTGAAGCAGTGTTGATTGATGGTGGGAAGCAGTGCTTTTTCGAATACCTTCTGTAGGGTGCAGCTGACAGAAATTGGTCTGTAATCCTTAGCCAATTTTGGGTGTTTAATCTTTGGTATTGGGGTTACAATGTAATTTTTCCAGGCTTGCGGGAAAGCTCCTGACCTAATGATTTCCTGATAGATGTGCAGTAATAGATCTATTATAAATGGGCTACTTATCTTAAGGATGAACATTGGAAATTTGTCTGGTCCAACAGTGGCCTTATTGGGCAGATCGTTGATTGCTTTCATTACGCTCTCTTTGGTGATTTGTATTTCACTCAAAGGAGGTCTTGTTGGTTCCTCTATTGCCGAATGGTTTCGCTTGTTTAAATCTTTCAAGAATTCAAAAATTTTGTTACCATTATCAGTGTTCTCAATTTGATTCAGTCCATGCAGGTTACTAAAAGTGTTATTAGCCCATTCCTTGAAAATGCATTCGGTCATATTCTCTATTGCAAAGCGCGGGAAACAGTAGACCATGCGTTTTTCTCCTGTCCAGCTTTACAACGTATCTGGAACAAGTTCCACAAAATCATGAAAGTACCGCGATTAACAAGAGATCAGGTATTTTTGCAATTTCCGGAGCCTGTTTCCAGAGCCACACACATCTTGATGTTCGTAATAAATGAAGAAAAAATACCAAGTATGGAAAATTAAGAAGAGAAAAATAGAGGGAACATGCATGGAGATATATAAATACGCCATCCAATCCATGCATGCTGCAATTAGAAGATTTCTGGTGTTGGAACTACGTCAATTTGGGGACCAGAAATTCCTAAAACAATGGTGTTACCCTACACCACTATGCCGGCTAGTGGACAATGAGGTGTACGTGCAGCTTAGGTGGTAAAGCTAGGGATTAGGGGGTAGTAATCTTCTTAGCTTAGGCTAAGAAGATTAGCTTAGGACCAAGCTGGCTGCAGGCAAATGGTCCCTCTCCCGACAATGCGGCGGCTTACTTTTAGAATAAAGCCGCGTAAGGATGGAAGAATAAAAGAGGTGGAGGACTTGAGAATTCATGTAGGGCAAGCCAACTCCAGGCAGCTGCTTGCGGAGCAGGTAGTCACATGGACGGGGTCCTCCACGGAATGTTTCTGAGTGAGATTAACCCTTTTGGGATATAAGATCATTTTAATTAGTGCAAATGAGACCAGATGGTGGAGTTTTTTTTTTTTTTTTAAGAAGCAATGGATACCTATCCACCCACTGAGGAGGGGCCAAATAGCCCTGAAACGGCGCCGCCCGAGGGGCCTTATGGCCACTGAGGCTCTTCGAATGGGTAACAACAGACCCCTCATTGGAGAAGTGCTGCCCATTCGAGGAATATGAGATCACATGAACGAGCTGAAGAAATAACTGCCCCTTTCCTTCTTCATCGGCATCTTCTTCCTCTACCTCTCCTACTCTTTATCGCTCTCTTGGCCTAATAGGGGCAGTGTGTGGATAACGGAGAATCATTGTTCCTTACCTTTTTTCAAACGGTGCTGTCTGAATAGGTAACAACTGGGGAAGCGTTGCCTATTCGAGGAATATATGAGCTTTGAGTGTGAGTTGAAGGAGCAACTGTCCCTTTCTTCCTTCTACGGCATTTCCTTCCTCTCCGACTATCACCTTCCTACATCTTTATCTCTTTTCTGAGTCTAATAGGGATAGTATGAGGATAACCGAGAACTTTATCTCATACCATATTTCAAAACGGTGCCGTCTGGGTGGTGGTATCTGCTGAGAAAAAAATAACAATAGTCTTCTCCACTGGTGAAGTGTTATTTATTAAACACTTCACCAGTGGTACAATACCAAGGCAACTGTGAAGGCAGTCACAATATGAGATATAACCAAAACGATGCCAATTTAATTAATTAATTACTTTGGTAGCTATGTTAAAATGATGCATTTGCACTAACCTACATGTTCTGGTTAATATCATAAACTGAGTTAATATTAACTGTCTTCACTGCCACCACTAGGTGGCAGCTATCGCATTGTATTTGATATTATTAGCTATATGGCGCAAGGAAGTCTGAGGCTTATGCTGCACGAGCCAAAAAAAATTTCCCGAGTTACCCTGAGAGAGAGAGAGAGAGAGAGAGAGAGAGTCAAAAGTAGAAGGGAATCACCAAGAAAGAGAAGAATGATGATATCTGGCTCAGGATGTGGAATTTATTCCATGAAATATCCACTGTCACGGATGGTCACAAAGTGGATTTTTTAAAATTTTCTATACATTAAAATAATTTTCATCCTAATGATATTTATTCAGCCAATGGGAGAAGAGAGATGCCGGTTACGTGGAAATACGCAACTTCTGTTTAAGCGGGTCACGCGCTATGTTAATCTAACATGAACACGCGGGACCATTCTTGATTTTCATATGTAACGTATTTATTTAAATAAACTAAATGTAACAAGGCATAATATTTTAAGAGTTTAAGATTCTATATCTATATAATATCGGTGTAGACACACCACAGACAATCCTTAACAAAAAACTACGATCGTAGTGTGAAAGGCACCCACCGATGAAAACCCAACTAGCTTTGAAACGGTGCCGTCTGGGTAGTGGTGCCCACCGAGAATAAGTGGCAATAGTCTTCTCTATTAGTGAAGCGTTACTTATTCGAGGTAGTGCAATACATGGTAACTCGTTGTGAAGGATGAGCACAATATGAGATAACAGATTAAATGATGCCTTCCACACTACGATCGTAGTTTTTCTTTAAGAGTTGTCTATGGTGTATCTACACCGATATTATGTAGATATAGTAACGTATTTATGTATTCATAGCTGAGGAAGAGACACACACACAGGGTCGAAAGCTTCTGTAAGTATTTTTTTTTTATTTTATCAAAAGAAGCGAACAGGAGGCGAAGCCCCCTAGTGTATTATTTTATTTATCTATTTTTACTTATAAATGATTTAAGTTTCCCCGGAACGCTGCTTTAGCACCCCCCCCCCCCGTCATTTAAAAAAATCCTGACCCACCCCTGACTACTGTCAAGGGAAAAAGGAAGGCATTTATTTTAGGAAAGGTAATAATAATATTGGGCTCAGACATTTTTTAATTTTTTTTTTTTTTTTTTGGTAGCGCCAACTGATGTTAAAAAATGCGAATGCCAAATGTTCCGGAAGTGTTCAGGTAGCTAAGCACAGAGACCGCAGAAGCTTTATGTACCAACTAAGATACTGCTCCAAGTCTGGACCAAACTGGATGTCACACGAAATAACAAATTTAGCAACACAGACGATTAATGCATCACATTATTATAAATTTTAAGGGACACAAAAATCCTATGTCATGTAGGTTTTTCGTGTCCCTTAACTGCTGTAGGATTTTGTCTGATTTTACACAAAATCCTAATTAAGGCAGATGATGAGAAGCTTATCGGTACAAGTACAAAGGCGCCTCCGTAGCCAGGTGGGCAGGAGCAGCAGTGCGTAGCACACGCTTCTTGATTATACCGAGGTTCGAGCCCATGACTACCAAATACGGAGGATGCGGAAAGGTCAGGGAATGACCACCGTATATCCCGGGAGCAATATGGCCTTAGTTGCTAATGCTCCTAAAAACCAAATAACAACAACTACAAAGAAAAGTAGCAACGAATTCTCTGCTTATGTTATCACTAGAAGCAAAGGTTTGAATGACATTGGTCCACTTCATACGAATGACATAAACTATTGATAGTCATGTACAGGTTGCTGACAAATGAATAAATACATTGGTATTAGAATGGATAAATGAAGCAAGAAAGCGGATATTTTTTACATCTGTCATAAAAAAAAATAATAATAAAATAAATTTCTCATACTTTCCCCATCGCTAAAAGTTCTTTATCCAATTCCGCTTTGAACATTAACAAACTGTCCCCTTTTGACCGTCGTAATTTATTCCAGAGATCTATAAAATGCTTCCCGAAGGTAAACTTCATGAAATCTAGCCTTCTGTTGGCTCCTAAGATTTTATCTTAGTTCTTGTTTTTCCTACCAGATTAACTATACCGCTTTCATTTATTTTAGTGATCCCTTAGAGTTTATTAGTGTTTAGAATTTATACATACAATTAGCCTTCCTCAGATGACAGTTGATAAACTTTAAAGTTCGCACGTTCTAAGCCATTCTTCACGTTGCGATCGATTAGCGTCCCTCACCAATCATGCTGCAGTTCTTTGAACCCCTCTCGAAGTCATATCTCTCTTTAGATACGGTTTACAGACTTAAAAACAATATTCTAAAGGCGGTCTCGCCATCGTCTTGACAATGACATCCTTCTGACTACTTCAGAAAGTTCTATTATAAATGTACACTAATGTGCATGGTAACTTTCACATTTGACTGTACAATAACTTTAAATATTTTTCGTCCTAAACCACTTTTAAGTCCTCTTTCCAAAGTGTATAAAGTAACTCCTGGATTACTTTATCCCCGAATGCAATATCTTACCTGACACTTAGAAACATCAAACTTTCGTTGTCATTTTTCAGATAACATCTGTAACCGATTTAAGTCATTCTGAAGAAGATGGCCTGTTCTAGTTCGTTCAGTATCCTTCATACCTTTATATTTCACTATGTACCAACAACAAATGAAAAAAAAAAAGAAAAAAAAGTTTATGCATTTCTTTAACTGTTTCTTATAGAAATATCTTCTGTACGGCGGCTCCAGGAACATTAGTTCATCTCCGACAAACTGTTTCTTATAAGTATTTTTTGTGCTAAATCCAACGGCGCATTGGTTTTATGCCCTCTGCTTCCTCCAACACCTCAGCACCAAAGTTAAAGGTTTTTCTGCCTCCATCCTCAGAGTCTCTCGAAGTGATTGGGGTTTGTCTAAGAGAACGTTATCGCTATACTACAAAGCAGTATTCCTACCCATTGTAACTTATGCTGCCGGTGTGTGGTTCCACCGTGCAGTTATTATAAACAAACTGAACTCCATTCAAAGAGGAATAATCCTGGCCACCCACCGTATATGCAGGACTGTCTCCACGGCAGCTATTCAGGTAATTGCGGGAACTCTCCCGCTTGATTTGTTTACGATCTTCCGTGCGCTCTGCTTCAGAATCAGAAAAAAAATACCAACCTGTATTCTGGATATTGGGCTTAATCTCACTGCAGATGATAAGTGGGAAAAAACAAGATGTTACAGTGAACTGGTCAACATCTGGCAAACCAGGTGGAATACGTCACCACAAAGCACAGTAACCAAAAGATTCCTCCCCGAGGTAAAGTTTGCGATGACCAAAACTGCAAGATACTGGTTCTCTCTCAGCCTTGAAACGTCCTTCTTGGTGACCGGCCATGGCTCCCTGAATGAAAAGCTGTACCAACTGGAGCTGCCGCTTCTCGCTACCGACCTATGCTTTTGTGGAGGTAAGGAAAACTGGTACCACCTTCTTTTTGACTGTGACTTGTACGAGGATCTCAGAGATCAACTTCGGAGAGACATTCTGAACTTCTCCCCCAACCAATATGGATCAACTAATCCAGACTCCAGACAATCTTTCCTCCCTGCAGGCCTTTGCATCTGGCATTTTTACCAGGCGAAAGACCATGTATGCCAATGCCAACCAAAACCAGACAAACAATTCTACAGCCTAGATTTCACACTTGTGAAGGGGAAGGCTAAATACAAATTTTTATTTATTATTATTATTATATATTTTTTTATTTTTTTTCTCTATATATTTTATTTTTTATTTTATTTATTTTAATTTTTATTATTTTTATTTATTATTATTATTATTATTATTATTTTATTATTATTATATATTCTTTTATTTTTTTTTCTCTATATATTTTATTTTTTATTTTATTTATTTTAATTTTTATTATTTTTATTTATTTATTATTATTATTATTATTATTTTATTATTATTATATATTTTTTTATTTTTTTTTCTCTATATATTTTATTTTTTATTTTATTTATTTTAATTTTTATTATTTTTATTTATTTATTATTATTATTATTATTATTTTATTATTATTATATATTTTTTTATTTTTTTTTCTCTATATATTTTATTTTTTATTTTATTTATTTTAATTTTTATTATTTTTATTTATTTATTATTATTATTATTATTATTATTATTTTATTATTATTTTAATTATTATCGTTTTTTTTGCTCAATTTGCCAAACTATCAATTTTTAATTTATTTTTATTTCTCATACATAAATATATCACTTTATTATTATAATATATTACAATGTATTACCTTTATTATAATATATTACCTGCACGCACCACTAGCTTTTTTATTATTTTTTATTTTATTATTATTTTTTTCTTTTCTTTTTTTTTTTTTTTTTTTTTTATAACCTGCACCACGGGTAGCTTTTTTTTTTTTTTTTTTTTTTCCCTCTCTTGCCTCTGGAATGGGCCCCCAGAGGTTCCTGGCCCACCTGCTGACAACACCAGGTGGGTCAGAGTCTCTTTAGAGACGGTACGTGTTTTATTGGGACTAGCCCACCTTCCCGTGGTGTGGACGAGTATCCAGAATCATTTGTCCAGGTGACTGATGCTTCTGGGTAGCCAAGCGGCCAGAACAGAACAACAGAACACACATAATACACACAAACCGACGTCACACACATCTGGCCCAATTGTAGTGATACTGTTGTTCACAGAGATACGAGGCGGAGTTGAACAAACGTTCTAGGTGCCGCCCTTACATGTCCACATGTCCCTCTAGTATCATTTTCCCCACAGAATCTGGTGTTTTTCGTCCAGCAAAACAGACAAATCGACCATAGACACACGTAATTAATAGACATAAGACACGCAGCACGGCATATGAATTTAATATAATATATTTTTATTATATTATATTAAATATAATAGGTTTTTTCCCCCCTCTAGTATCAATATCTTGGTGACAACTGATTTAAATTGTCACCAAGTTTCTGAACAGTCAGCGAAGGCACACAAAAAAAGAACAGTCAGCGAAGAGATGATGTTCAATTCGGGGTTACATTTTTCTTGAAATCTTTTTCATCTTTCATCCTGAAATATTTTTCCTTTGAGGGCAGTTTTCACCTTGGGAAAGAGGAAGAAGTCCGCTGGTGCTAGATCGGAAGAGTAGGGCGCGTGGTTTATCAAAGAACGTGTAAGCTACCTCCAAATAAGTTTGCAGTGCATACGAGGTGTGGCAATAAAGTTCCCGGACTGGCTGTTGCGGTCATGTTCGATAATTCTGAAAATAAACGAAAAAGGTATACTGTAGTTCAAACTCCCTCCAACATATGGTCCTACACAGATCGTCCAGTAAGCTGACACGTTGCAAGTAATGGCCAATTTCGCGAGTAGCGTTAACATTCTGTGTCACGATTTTGCAATGGAGCAACGAAAATATCAACTGGGAAAATCTGTAACAGAAACGTATGAAACGTTAAAAACTGTTCATGGCGATGAAACGTTAAGTCGTGCCAGTGTGTTTGACAAGCGGTACAAATACGGACGTGAGGATGTACACGATGACCCAAGAAATGGACGTCTATCGACCTCTCTAAATGAGGACAGAGTTGCAATAGTTCGGGAAATTGTGGCAAGCGATCGTCGTTTAACCCTCAGAATGATGGCTGATGAGTTCGATATGAATAAGAAGACGACTCTTCAAATTCTGCATGATGATTTGTGCTGTAGAGCTTCACCATGCAGCCTCACAAGAGTATCATCATGCGAAGACTTCATCCACAGTTGTCAAAACAATCCTAATTTCCTCGACTGTACTGTCACTGAAGAGGAGTTTTTGGTATTTCAGTAATCAACAAGGACCAAAAAGTTTCGTTTACAGAAGTCCAGGATCAAGAACATGCTGATCATGTTTTTCGACAAACAGGATGTGATTCACAAGGAATTTGTACCTGAAGGGGGGGGGGGAAGAGTCAATGCTGTGTTTTATGCACAGGCGCTTCAAAGACTGCTGAAGCGTATTTCCCAGGTGCAATTTCGAGGAAAAAAGCAGCTTGTTGTGAAGACACGGTAATGTATAGATAAACCATCCATCCTCCTCTTCCGATCTAGCTCCAGCGGACTTCTTCCATTTTTTCCCAAGGTGAAAACTGCCCTCAAAGTAAAAAAAAATTCGGGATTTTGAGGAGATCAAGAAAAAAGTAGCCGCCGAATTGAATATCATCTCTTTGGATGCATTCGCTGACTCTTTTCAGAAACATTTAGAGCGACGTAATAAGTGCATTCAATCAGGTGGTGATTTCATAATAAAAATAAAATAAAACTTTGTATAAAAATAAAACCATTTTTGAAATCCTTCGCTTTGTGTTCTTTTATTGTACCAGTCCGGGAACTTTATTGCCACACCTCGTATACTGGAATGCCTATGAGCGATCAAGACTAATGCAGAGCACCTCATTTTCTGCTATGGTGGTCGCAAGTCAACATTAAAAGGATGATTGTGCGTTAGTCGTCTGTGTATGCCTTTTGTTATAATAATCATAAGTTCTTTATTGACTAAATCGTATAGACACGTGATTCCGTAAACAGATATCCAGAGGAATCTAACAATGCATTGTCTAAACAAGTGACTAAATACAGAAATACAAAGTACAGCTGCATTACAGAATCAAGCTAAAAAAAATAATAATAAAATAAAAATAATAATAAAAATAAAATAATAAAATTAAAAAAAAATAATAATAAATAAATAAATACACAGTAAAAAATGTTAGAAAAGAGGATCGATAGGAATTAGAACACACAAGATTATAAATTGAGCAGCACATAACATGACGTCAGCATACTAGGCAAGGTACTTGCACACCTGTCCTTTGCACACAGAGAGACAGGACAAGATGTCATCTCGATATGACTTGTCAAAAGACCATAGGTCGATGTTGAGCGAGTTGAGAGTGTCCAGAGTCACATTTGGAAAGTGTCTACTGAAACTCTGGAGCTACGAGCACAAGGAGGGGATACTGCAGTGATGTCTTCCTGGTAAATGCCAACCAACCGTGTTTCAGATGTTGATGTGGTCATGCTTAGATGAGCACAGATGAAGGAATGCCTTTGTTTTTAGCCCATGGGCTCTGTGGACTGCGGGCGCGTATTGCATGTTGGAGCAGAATGCAGATTTAGATATCGTGTAGATCTGTGAAACCACAAGTTGGCCCACTTCAGTACCCAGAATTCGAGGCCCCATAGTTTCCTGAAGCTGGTGTATGGTGCGACAGGCCAAAATTCCACGGCATAGGAGAGAGCACACTACTGAAGTAAGTTGCGAGGTATTTCTTGATTATTTGTTTATTGTGAGTTTTGCACAAATCTATTTTCATTCCCCAGAATGCTCAAGGCTTTGAAATACTGAGCTTGGATTTGTCGTTTATAAGTGAGGTTCGCATCAAGGATTACCCTTAGGAGTTTGACTTTCTGACTGTCTGTGGGAGTCAGAATATTTCCTGCTCATTCCGGAAGTAAGGATGATGCAGTAGCATACATTATCCGGCTTGGAGTAAAGATGAGATAGCTTGACTTCTCTAGGTTGACTGACAAGTCAAAACATTTAGCATACTCGCAGAATGTATTAAGGTTTACAATTTCTGAGAAGGTTTGTCTTGCTTGTGAGTCACCTACCTGGCGTTTGCATGGTAAGTAACACACAATATCGTCAGCTTATGATAAGAATGCTGGAACTTGATCCATGAGTAGAACAAATATTGCAGCAAATAGTAGGGCTGAGATGCCTCAAATGTCAACTCACATGTCAACTAGTACTTTGTTATTTGCGCTCACTTGTCAACTAGTTCTTTGTAATTTTCGCTCACTTGTCAACTAGTTCTTAAAAATGCCTGGCAGTCTTTCTCCTTAAAGTTAATGATTTTCTTAGTAACATTAAGAGTGAAATGTTACTTAGTAACATTAAGAGTGAAATGTTACTAAGAAAATCATTAAATGTTACTAAGAAAATCATTGTTACTTTAAGAGAAAGACTGCCAGGCATTTCGTTAAAGCACTGAATCATTAAAGTGACATGACAATTTCAAGCATCTGTTTCCAAAATTGTTTCATGCAATAAAGTGAAAGATGGCACATTCCTTCCTCTGCAAGTTGTTGTTGGATTTAGTGCATCAGCAACTGAAGCTATAATGCACGGTCCATAAGTCAGCTTCACAAGAACTGGAAGACGAAATGCCTGGCAGTCTTTCTCCTTGTAGTTAGTAATTTTCTTAACAACATTAAGAGTGCAAATTACAAAGAAATAGTTGACAAGTGACCGAAAATTACAGAGAACTAGTTGGCAAGTGAGTGAAATTACAAAGAACTAGTTGACATGTTGAGTGAATATTACAGTAAAAAGGAATGCAGAACGTCAATCAAGCTGCATTAGGTACACTCTCATTTTAATTTCTTTAGACCAGACCTGGGTACGTTAGTGAAGATTATGAGTACAGATTCCACCAGGACATAGGCATACAGTCAATGGAGATGTACCAAGGAATATGGGAGGAAACTATGATGAACGATTATATTTGGGTTTTTGTTCGGGATAATTACACTGATCATAAAAGAAAAAGTCGTTCAAATGTAGGTTTCTATTTTGCTATTATAGCAGAGATTAACATTAAATAGTCTATTGCGTACAGAAGTTAAAACATTGTTACAGTATTATATCATATTTACTTTTCTTTTGTTTCTGTACAAACCATATGCTATACAAAACTAACGTAATATTCGAAATTAGTTTATTCAAATTCACCAAGAAATGCAGAAAAAGGACTTTTTTTTTTTTGAAAATTTGTTACACAGTTTTATAAGCAAGTTTTGACAACTCCCCAATCCCCCTCTACTTCCTCGTCAATGTCATTGTGAACGATTAAAAGCAAGAGTGATTCCAGAACTGAACAGCGAGTGAGGCAACTTGCTACACTACTCCATCCTGAGGAATGTTCATTCATAACCACTCCTTACTATCTTTAAACCGGCCGCTGATCTGGTGAAGGATCTTACTAGTACAGTATCTTGTTTATAATCCGGTACGACAACCAAGTCAGTGGAGTTTACAATAAATCATTAATACAAACGTTAATCGTATTTAGCAATCGCGGGCTTGAAACTCGGCCCACTCAAAGAGCGCGTGCTACTGCACAACGCTCCTGACCACCCGGCTACATCCAGCATCAGTTTTCTCTAGTTTATATAGTATAATAATCTTTCAAAAGGAATAGTGTCAAAGGCTTATCAAAGTCAAGGTAAATATAGTAAACTCTCGATTTTACAGACTAATGGGAGAATACGGACTAGCAGGTGTTAGTTAAATCGAAAATTCTTTTTCCCGATGCCATTTGCAGAACACATAATTGAAATTATAATCAGTTACTTTGTAGAAGTATGAATTAGAAACACTGAATAAAATTAAACAGTAAAAACAAATACGTAGTTAGCAGAAAATAATTTACTGTGAATATACACAGGTACTGTACTCTGGTGCCATGCAATTTAATTCGTCCGTTAAATCAAGATCCACAAAATTGAAGGTATACTGTAATGCTGAAGCTGTTTCTTGCCCCCTAACAGTTTGTAACTTCAAGAAAATTAATTAGACTGGTCAGACGTGACTGCCCCTTCACGAGTACATGCAATGATCCACCAAGGATACCATTCTTATTGAGATTGTCCTTGTCGTATCCATAAACGAAGGCTCCATGATCTTACCCACAAGTGAAGTCAAACTCGCTGGTCTATTGTTTCCCCTCACATCTCTCGCACTTCCTTTGTGGACAACTGAAGAGACAATCAAGTAAGGGGCCTGATATATATATATATATATATATAACTCATATATAAATTAGTATCTCGAGACAGTCTGTAACTATCCCCAACAGATACGTTTAAATCGCCCATACAAGGCAATGGCACTTCTTGCCTTTCTATTTGCTCAAAAAAGATTTCTGTAATACTCCTCAGAATCGTTTAGTCCGTAACAAGCTCATCGCCCTTCCACCTATCATCTTCCTTTTGTTGCTTAACATCTTATACCACACAGACTCGATGTCCACCTGAACTTGATCTGACTCTGGGTACAGTCTGATCGCTTTCGGAGAGTTTTTGTAAAGAGGAATGACTTTAGTTCACGCATGGATCACCGTATACCCTTTAGTACCCTTAAACTGATAGCTGGTCAGTAACCTTAAACTGATAGCTGGCTAGTACCCTTAAACTGATAGCTGGTTAGTACCCTTAAACTGATAGCTAGTTAGTCACGTTATCAACAAACTACATTCGCTCACGAATATTTTAGAAATAGGGTTAGCAGATGTCTATCTAACGCTGACCAGAAGTTAAATGATTTTATGATAAGGAAGGAAGTCAGAAAAAGAACCTTTGCAGCTAAAATGGACCAAAGCACCTGAAGTTGACTGAATCTATCTAATTATATTAAAAGAAGTAGAAGAAAAGAGGTGATCATCTTGGGCTATAACACTAAGATTTTCTTAGTGTTATAGCTAAGAAAAGCTCTGTTGACAGGAACGAGCTAAAATGGCAATCATAAGATGGATTTGTTGAAGGGAGATTACGTCACATCAATCTGATGAGCGGCCACCGCAGCCGAGGGGTTAAAGAAAGAATATGAAGTACACGCGTTCGAGATGACCGTGGTTCGAACCAACAGTGACTGCTAAATGAATAAATGTGCTTGTATCCTCCAGCCTTATGTGACCGACCCAGAATATATATAAAAATAATTATATCTATATATATATATATTTATTTATTTATTACTACGAGGACATCACAAAGAAAATTGGATACAAACAATTATTTTAACTTTATTTAATAATAAAATTCTTTATTTACAAATTTCAATAAAGCTTTTGATACTGTTCCATGGACGACTGTTCTGTAAACTGGAACAATGTGGCATTAGGGACAGGTTATTATTATAGTGAAGTAGTAGAGGAGAGAGAAAAATTGTTTTTTTATTTACTAAAGAAGTCGGTCCCAACCAGCTTTCCTGACAATCCCACCATCTATTGCAATATTGTACAGGTACTTTCTAGAATAACATATACTATCATTAGTTGGTCATCATTCCTGGCAGATGGAGACGGCCAGGGATCGTTTTTTTTTTTTTTTTTTTTTTTTGTTTGGTAGTTGTTGGCGCATCGGCTTCTGTGGCCATAGTGCACCTCCCAAGGTTTTTGCAGTACTTTGATCCAAGCCCGAGGCGGGAATCGAACCCGCGACCTTTGGGTTGCCAGGCAGGCACTTTACCCACCTGGCTAGCCCGGTCGGCCCAGGGATCGTGTGCCAGCGTACAGCTGATATCAAATACAGCATCAGTCGTTTGTCAGTGTACTGATGATATCAAACGCAGCTCAAATCATCTGCTAGCGTACTTATAACATCGCACACAGCAACAATATAATATTCTCAATTTGGAGGGTGTGTGTGTGTGTGTGTGTGTGTGTGTGTGTGAGAGAGAGAGAGAGAGAGAGAGAGAGAGAGAGAGAGAGAGAGAGAGAGAGAGAG
The DNA here is from genome assembly GCF_048544385.1 of Mastigoproctus giganteus. Lineage (NCBI taxonomy): Eukaryota > Metazoa > Arthropoda > Arachnida > Uropygi > Thelyphonidae > Mastigoproctus > Mastigoproctus giganteus. Next base: position 71,172,910 of record NC_143584.1, on the reverse strand, counting down.
GTTATAAGTAGCGACGATTTTCTTCATTAACTAATGCCATGTGGGGTACCAGCTCATTGTTTTAGCCCCTTACTTTTTTTGATATTTATTTATGATATTGATGTAGTTATTTCAAATTTTATGTCTACGTTTGCTGATGGTAAAGATGGCTAATGACAACTAGGTGTCTTTCATTCACCATCTGATTCCTTAGCAGATGTCACAACCTCTAGGAAACAGCTGATTACAGCCATTACAGTACTACGCTACACCGACTGCCATTTCTGTATGGTATATAGAAATGGAGACCGCAATTAAAACAAACACTTGCCACTTCCGTAGCTGATGGGGTGCCGCAATTTATAGGCGTCTCCGTAGCCTGGTGGGCAGGAGCAGCAGTGCGTAGTACACGCTTCTTGATTAGACCTGGGTTGGTTCGAGCCCGTGATTACCAAATACGGAGGATGCGGAAAGGTCGGGGAATGACCACCGCATATCCCCGTAGCAATATGGCCTTAGCTGCTAATGCTCCAAAATAACAAACAACAAACTGGAGCCGCAATTTATAATCAGATGCCCAAGTCCTTTCGTCTTAGAACCTCTGCTGAACATCTTGAATACAGTCTTTTACCAGAAGTTTTTTTCCTCAATGGTGGAAGCCTAAAACCCGTACCTAAAATTCCATCTCCATTGCAAGTCAATCACTACCGACCCATCACGTGCTTCAAGCCTACTCGACGTTCTCGAGAAAACCCTGCTACCTATTCTTACTAAACAGTTCTAGTAGACGGCCCCCCGCAAATCCACTATGCAATACAAAATCGTTCTACTACGACCCAATCTCCTCTCAATTACGACTACAGTTCTCAATACATTCCAATCCAAGATAATGCTGAAATTGCTGTCACCTACCTCGACCTCAAATCTGCTTTCTACTCCGTTGATCTATCAACGCTCCTCCTACTATGTCAGAGGCATTTCCACATTTCTGAAAACATGCTCTCATTTTTGAACTGCATACTCAACAAACGGACGCTCCTTCTAAACTGGAGAAACCAAAAGTGCACACAGGCTGTTAGAATACGAATTAAAAGAAGGAGGTTTGTTAACCGCCAGGTAAACACAGATGTCCCACAGGGTGGTGTGTTGTCAGCCTTATTATTTACTGCTATGCTTGTTCTTCTGGTACATGGAAGACAGGATATAATTTTCTGTACAGATGGCATCACCCTAATAACACATAGTAGCCATACTGATGATATAAACTTACCATCTGACAAATTAAATGATGTTGCAGCATATTTACGCCAATTTGGGCAATGTTTCAACCCAACCAAATCACCTTCTCTCTTAAGCCAGTACCATCGGTGATTCCACTGCTACACAATTCCACTTACACTGATCTTGAAGCCATTTTTATTCTTTTGCGCATATTGAGCTCTATAAATTTAGTGCATATTGAGCCAGCTCTATAAACTTGCTAAATAATACGGCATTGCCTGTTTAGAGTGTATTGAAGAGCATATTGTGTTTAAATTTCCTAACCAACTAACTCTAATTAACTTACTAATACCTATTAACACCTGACGGGAGGTACTGGACATCTTGATGTCAGATTCATCCTTGCCAGTTATTTATTCACTATATAAGTTCCCTGGCCATCTTTCCAGCCGTGAAGGGAACTTTGCCTTTGTATATATATACATTGCTGTTTGTATGTATAAATTGGCAAAAAAGATTTATTTATTTACTTCTAGATAATCTAGAAGTAAATAAATCTAGATAATGTAGAAGAAAATCTAGATAAACTATGCAGATGGGCTGAAAAATTGCAACTGTGGTTTAACACATAAGTGCAAGGTACTGCTTCTAGATAGCAGTAAACCAGGAACAACAACATTTCGGCACCAACGTCACAGTGTCAAAATGTTATGTTATTCTATACTATAACTGTACATTCCATGAAGTTCCTGAGTAGTGCAGACAGGCTGCTAGAACAAAAGTTAAAAGAAAGGAGTTTCTGTAAATGATAACAGAAACTTTGTCATTACGGACAAAGGGGTGACTGACATAAGGTCAGAGGAGCTTACAAGATAGAGAGAATACAACGACGTCACTGTCACGTGGGCTAGAACCATAATAAAGGTGTGCCCACTAGGCTACGACCATAGTATAGCGTTCATGTAATTTGTAATTCCCAGGCTGAATATGATAACTAAAATCATGAAAAAATAATTATCACTCACAGAATTATATTAAAAACATCACTACCACAATACAAACAGAATAGTGAAAATACGCTTCGCTGCTAATTCAGCTACACTGTAAATCAACAACGTTACATACTCCAATCTTGGGCGATTTATTCATCACCAGGAAATTAAAATATTTTTACCACGAGCCGACCTAACCCGGCGTATCACAGGGCAAAATTTAAAAATATAAAGCTACCTTTCATGAGGATTTTTTTTTTTTTTTTTTCAAAAAAGAATAAAAATTTTCGGAAATAAAACTATAGTATTGACCTTTACCAGCACCAATGTACTGAAAGATATTCTCAAATATCTTTCAATAAACTCAAATTTTAAAAAATATTTCATTACCAAATTCACGATAAGAGTAATTACTGTTAATCAGCAAAATAAAAAGTCAAAGTTACTTGAAAATAAGAATTAGCAATATCTTTATGTTTGAATTTAGTTTAGTTTCGCTACAACCTTCGCTAGAATGCATTACTTTACAAAACCTCTTGAAGACAATATTTTCGGTGCAGACTTCCTCTTGATGGAGGTCTGATGGACATATCAAATCACCACAAGTTTGTCTTGTGGTGATTTGATATGTTAATAAAGGTTTCTGAGAAGTCGACTGCATTCAGAGATAAGTGAGAATGAGTGTCATAAAGTTCAGCATTAGCACTATTATTACACATTTAGTATATTTCTACAAAAGCCACACACTGCAAAGTAGTCGCTTAACTTTACCCAGAAGAATGCTGGATTCTGTGATCGACTTGTCTGTGATATTTGTGATCGAAATGGATCGCAAAGTACTAGGAGGTGGATTATAAAGTTCAAAAATAGGGTTCTAGGTTCACGCGGTTCAGTGGTTAGTTTATTTAATCGGTAAATTCCCTTTCCGATGAAATGGTTTCTTATTTATATCTCTCATTTATATCACTTCCTTAATTTTTTCTGTCAAAAGAATTAGAAAAAAGCGCCAACTCTAGATTTCATCACGAATATCCGAAGTAACAAAAACACACCCGAAACTCTTTTACACTGCTGGTTCAATTGTTATTGTCAACTTATTTAAAGTGCTAGTTAGCCGTTTGCACAAAAGCATCAATTACTCAATTTAATATTTAAAAATTAACTCATTAAATTTTGGTTAATATCATAAACTGATTCCTGGTTTAGATTTTTTGAGTGATTATACTCGCATGATTTATCTTTGCAGTTGTAAATATCGAGGCTAATATCGTGAACGAAAAAAGATATTCAAAACAAGTTGTGATAATGTATAACAGATTCCATTTAACTGGTTTTGATATATTAGCATTAGCAAAGGCACATGATGCAAGAAAGCAAGCTTATATAGCATCAGCCAAAAAAAAAAAAAAAAAAAAAAAACACTTATTTCACACATCCACTCGCTCCAAATGTTTGTCAAGTTCTGCCTTGAATATATTTAAGCTATCAACTTCTACAACGACAGATGGAAGTTCGTTCCAGCAATCAACCACCCGCTGGCTAAAGGCAAACTTCCGCACATCTATCCTACAACCGTCTTTCCTCAATTTGAATTTATGTCCTCTCAGGCAATTTATGTCCTCCCATTCTGAGCAAGAGGATGAATCCCATCCGCATTGAGCATGCTCAAACCATTCAAGGCTTTATACACCTCAATCAGGTCACCTCGCAGGTGCCTAGTCTCCAGACACTCTAATTTGCAAAACTTAAGCCTTTCTTCGTAAGAGCAACCCTTTGTTCCATTCACTAATCTTGTTGCCCTTCTCTGTACTCGTTCCAACAGCTCTACTTCTTCTTAAAAGGAGTTTTAGGAACTCCTTCTTAAAATGAGGCCTCCAGACCTGTATACAGTACTCAAGGTGTGGCCTGACCATTGCCTTATATAAGGGGATCATCACCTCCTTATCCCTGCTAGAAAAATTCCTGTATCTCATTGACAAGCCACCATGAGCTACTCTTGCAGACCGTTTGCACTGCTCAGAAAACTCCATATCTGCCTGCACAATTACCCCAGGTCCTTTTCATTCTCTACCACTGCCAGTGCGGTACCACAGAGTTGATACGTTACTCTGGGGTTACTGCTTCCCATATGTAGTACTTGACATTTGTTAATATTAAACTTCATTTGCAACCTCTCAGCCCACTGCTCAACTTTTCTAGATCCTGTTGCAGCAGTGTACTGACATTAGTGTCATTATCAACCCTGTCAACCTTCGTATCGTCTGCAAACTTGGACATTAAGCCTGATATACCATCATCAATATCATTTATAAATACAGAAAACAACAATGGACCAAACACTGAACCCTGAGGGACTCCACTAATAACATTAGTCCACGAAGAGCAGTGTCCATTGATTACCGCTCTTTGTCTTCTCCCACTCAACCATCCCTTTATCCATAGCAGCAATTTGCCTCCAATGCCATACTGCTCTAATTTGTGCAGCAGTCTTCGATTTGCAACAGTATCAAAGGCTTTTCTAAGATCCAAATATATGATATCAAAGTTATTCTTTGCATCCAGTTCCTTTGTGATTACATCATAGTATCCAATCAAATTAGTCAGACAAGACTTCCCCTTAACAAAACCATGCTGTGTCCGAGCTATAACTGAAGTCTTGTCTAGATGATCCTGCAATGCTTCTTTAACCAGTGCCTCCATTAATTTCCCTGGAACAGAAGTTAAACTCTTTAGTAAAAGTTTAACTTTAGTAAAGGGAGACACAGGTAATTAAAAGTTTAACTTTTAATTACCTGTGTCTCCCTTTGATCCTCCTTTGTGGATTGGGGTCACATTTGCACATCTCCAGTCCATGGGTACCTCCCCTGAGTCCAGGGAAGCTCTCATAATTATGGCTAAGGGTTTACTTACTTATTTTTCCGCCTCCTTTAATATAACTGGGTAGATTCCATCCACCCCAGGTGCCTTTCTTGTGTTTATCTTCAACAATTTCTGCTTCACTTTATTCTCAGTTATTACAAGATTATCTAGCTTACTGCCAGAGTTGAATACACCTCTGGCATTCCCCTCCCTGAATAACTCCTCATGTGTGAATTTCGATGCAAAATATTCATTATTATATACAGGGTGTTTCAGTTAAACGTTTCAGAACTTCTAAGAGGGGTAGGGTACATCCTGACAACTCGAAATCATATAGCAATGTGGGGTCGGAAATGCTTTCCTGAAGCGGTATTGTACACAGAAGTCGTCGTGCAACACTGATTCGATTTTCGGTCAATGAATGGGCCGGTATTATGGGAGATCACCTCATCGGACCTTACCTGTTACCGTGTCATCTAACCGGACCTATCTACTTGATCTTTCTGCAGCAAGTATTGCCACAACTTTTGAGAGATGAACAGATTTCTGCATCGACGCAACAGACAATGTGGTTCCAACACGATGGAGCCCCTGCCCATTATAGCGGAGATGTTCGTAACTACCTGGATGTCACATTTGGTCAACAGTGGATCGGACGTGGTGGTCCCGTGCGTTGGCCTGCTCGGTCACCCGACCTATCATGTCTTGATTTTTATTTCTGGGGTCATATGAAATCGCTAGTTTATGACACCCCTGTTGACAATGCTGAGGAGCTGGTTGCAAGAATCGCAGTAGCTGCCGAAGAAATTCGAAATTCGCCTGGAGTATTCCAGAATGTTCGGATGTCCATGCGTCGGAGATGTGAGGCGTGCATTGTAGCCCGTGGAAGAAACTTCGAACACTTACTTTAATCCATGTACCTTTTGCTTCTTTTCATGTATTATTAAAACGATTTCTCACTTACGGTCTCTTTTCTTTATGGTGCTTCTGTGTACAACACCGCTTCAGGAAAGCATTTCCGACCCCATATTGCTATATGATTTCGAGTTGTCAGGATGTACCCTACCCCTCTTAGAAGTTCTGAAACGTTTAAATGAAACACCCTGTATATAAAGTGCATTACAGTTAAGCGGTTCCATGTTGAACACTGAAATATCTTGTTCGAAAGCTGTATTTTTTCACAGTCATTCCATAAAAGGTTTTCCTCGCACATTGTACGCTCACACATATTTAAATCTTTTTATCAGTCTAAAAGCCGAGGGAGCGTTCACATTAGCATATGTTTCTTATCTTTGCAATTTAGAACTTGCGTATTTCAAGTATATCAGGTACGAAACTGGTGTATACACCAGTAACAATAAGTCTTATAGCAAGTCTTTCATACCATCTTTCTGTATCCTGTGAATTCCATAGGAATTCCATTAAAATGGTTAGAGAGAAAAATTTAGTATTTATGTTATCTGAAGGTAATAGCCAACTCTCTCAGCAGTTAATATGCAGTTTCAAAAACCCCTAACTAATCGCACCTTATCGGTTCACATATCTTTCTCCACTTGCTCTGTTGCGCAACACAAACTAAATGTGATATGCAACTGAAAGTATGTATAGTGGGATGCACGTGTATAAGTAGTGAGCAGAGTTATATATATATATATCACTCTCCTTGTCTAAAAGTTTTCGTTAATTTTTGAAATTAGCTATGATAATGTAAGATTTAATAAAAAAAACCAACACACTACAAAGTATTTTAAGAATTTTTATTAAGCATTGAAAAATTTATAGTAAGAATATATTGAAATGATTAATATTAACAACTATACTACTTTTTCATAAAAATATCCTCAACGAGATTTTGTCTCTGCCTTACACAGATGTGGCATTCTGGCTATTCATTTTATAATGTGTCTTGACAAATATTATTCCAAGCGATCTGCAAGGTCCCCAAAAATTTTGTGAAGTGGGGCGGACTTGACGGTATAAATAATCCCATAAAAGCTTTATTGGGTTTAAGTTAGGTGATTGGGATAGCCACTCCATAATTTGTTAACACTCCACTTGTTGTTTAGTTGCTAGAAAGTCCTGCACAGCTTAGAGCTGTGCTTCGGGTCATTGTCTTGTTGTAACATAACATTTCTTTCACAAAGCAGAAGTCCAGAGGATATTGCATTATGTTCAAGAATTGTTTTTATACCCTTCTTTTCTTAAAATTGTTTCAATTCTGATATCACCCACTCCAGAAAAACAGACGCAGCCCCAGATCATGATGGAATTACCACTGCTTGACTGTAGGCACTAAAACAATGTGGAACCATTTTTCTTCAGTTGATCGTCTCAAAAATTCTACGCTTGGATCCAAAAATTTCAAATTTGGATTCATCCGTCCACAGTACGTTTTTCCACTCTTCAGTTGTCCAATGTTGATGGTTCTTAGTCCAAACTAACCGTTTCAATTTTTCGTTGTTAATAAGGGTTTCGAACTGCTATGACCACGAATGACCTGCTTGTTTAAGACGTAGTTTTACAGTGGATGTAGACACAGGAATTGCTCTGTTCCTACTGAACTCAGCTCGGATTTCTGGTGTAGTAAGTTGTCAATTGCGTTTAGAAATCAGTGTTATGGTCTCATCTTATGTTTTCTTATGTTTCGGAAACATAAGATGAGACCATACGCGAGGTCATCCTGATCGTGGTTTGTCCTTTAAACTGCCAATCTCTTTGAATCGTCGAATGGTAGTTTGTACTCCTTTAACTGAAACACCCAGTGTTTTTGCCATTAATTCTCATGCTTTATTTATCTTTATTTAAACAGAGTCATAACAGCACTTCTTTTTAAAATGCCCAGTTCCTTCTTTCTTGCCATGTTTATCAGAAACACACAAAACCAAACACTTATTCTGAATAACGGGTGTTCAATTTTATAAGCTGCAGTTCTTACTTCTCAATTTATATTACTGAAAATACTAGAGTCATCATCAATCTGCTATAATAGGGAAACAACACTCCATCTTTCTAGAATATTCTAGAATCATCTATAATCTATAATAATCATCTATAAATCTACCACATGCAGGAGTCTACTACAACCTTTACGGAATATTCTCGAAGATTCTAGAAATTTCTTAAATATTATTTAAGTTTTTTGATTTTTATACATAATAGAAAATATTTTAATACAAATTGGTAAACAAGTTGGTCCAACAATTTTAATAAAAACTTTGAAAAATAAGACAAATTAAACGTGATTCCAAACTTTCAGGCGGCAGTGTATATGTGATAAGTGTGAAAATAAATAGAAGTAGCATGTTGTAGTTCAAACTTACTCCAACAGATTGACAAGTTGTAAGTAACAAGTTGTCAACGTTCCGTGGCACGACTTTACAAAAGAATAACGAAAAAACATCAAATTTTGCTTTAAAAGTGGAAAACCTGTTTGACCCTCAGAATGATGGCTGATGAGTCGGATATGAATAAGGAGACGATTCGTCAAATTCTGAATGATATCAGAATTGTTTCAATTCTGATATCACCCACTCCAGAAAAACAGACGCAACCCCAGATCATGATGGAATTACAGTACTACTGTATAATTACCACGATATATAATTAACATGAATTACCACGCTATTTGTATTCAGAGAAAAGGAAGATCTGAGCAAAATTTGTGCCGTACAGCCTCACCAATGAGCAGAACCAACGAACGGTGTCATCATGCAAAGACTTCATCCGGACTTGTCAAGACAATCCTAATTTCCTCGACTATATTGTCACTGAAGATGAATGTTGGATGTTTCAGTACGACCCAGAGACGAAGCGTCAGAGCATGTAGTGGACTTCAAAATAATTACCAAGGCTCAAAAAGTTTCGTTTACATAAGTTCAGGATCAAGATGGTAGTCATGTGTTTCGACAAACCAGATGTGATTCACAAGGAAGTTGTACCTAAAGTGAAAAGAGTCAATACTGCAGTCTACCTACAGGTACTTCAAAGACTACCGAAGCCCATTTCCAGGATGAAGCTGCAATTTCCAGCGAAAGATAACTGGTTCTTGATGCACAAATATGCCCCTCCAATTCCACACTTATTGCGAAGAAATTTTTTACGAAACATCAACCATCTGTCCTTCTCTCCACCTGAACGTCAGTTCATCTCCGCCTTGGTATGTGATGATTACAGATCTCTGTAAAAGGCCAGAAATGTGTGTGATGTTATGGCTGTGCAGTGTGTGTGTGTTTTTTTTTTTTGTTTTTTTTTTGGCCACTTTTGTCACCAAGAAGGCGATCACCTGGAAGACCTGCCTAATGTCCGCCTACACCACGAGAAGGTGGGCCACAACGAAGAGTGAATCGTTGTGGGCGCTAACAATGCTGTACTGATTGCCCAAAGCGACTTGGGATGCCCGATGTAGCATCATAGTGGCATAGTGTAAGGGAGGGGCGCCACCGATGGTTCCCCACTATTGCGCTATTTGTACTCACGTGAAGTAAACAGAATTCTATAAATGCCGAAAAAACAAAAGCGTGTGTGTGTGTGGCGTGTTGTTTTGTGTAAGAGTAGAGTGTGTTTAGTGTCAAACAGCACCAGGGGGTTTCCCCCATCTCCGCGTAGTATACATTGTAGGTGTGAAACAGAACACTGTCAATGCCAGAGGTTTAAAAGTGTATGGATCTTCTATATGTATAGTGTCGTGTACCGTTGTTCCTCTGGCTATTTGGCCGCTGGGACCCCTAATGGGACCCAACGTTGCCCACACTCCGCCCCGTGGAGGCAGACCAGATACACTACTCTTGTGTAAGAGTAGTGTTATGTTCTACTATTCTTCTGGCTTTTGGCCGCAGGGCTCCTGGTGGGACTCTATGCTGCTCGCCACCACCACTGAGGGGTAGCCAGGCAGTCCATTGTCTCTGGCTAGCCTAAAAAAGGAAAAAAGGTAGGGGATAGTTAAAGTGGGAAGGTTGTTGTTGTTGGGTTTTTTAGGAGCATCGACAACTATTGTCTGTAAATTGCGTGTATTGTGAGGTCGATTTTCTGTTTGATGGACGAAAAACCAGAGTTAAGAGGAAAAACCATGCAAACCTCGCCTGAGATCGACTAACTCAGCCAAGCTGTGAAAAAGACCCATAAAAATTCCTCCCCACACCGGGTTGAAAAGACTACCCGGTGTTGGAATGGCGATCCTACCAACTGTGCTACACACGAGGGCAAAGTGGGAAGGAAGAAGGACATAGAAAGTAGGCGTCCTCCAGATGAGGGAGATAGGGACAACTTGAAAGCTGGGAGCACATAATGTACTACTATCCTCAGTATGAGGAGTACGGAGAAGACTAACCACAAAAACACACGGAAACCAACACCATTAGCAACATCTATTTCTGCAAGATGAGCTTTACTATCATGCCCTTACCGAGTTTGCTCAATCAATATTCCAACTCAGACGTACAAACCAGACAACAATCTCCTAGGCAACAGTTCAACAGTAGTACAAAGGGGAAAAAAAAAAAAAAAATCAAATTATTATTTTAGGGTTGCCCGTAATTAAATACATTAACCCGTATTTTGTGACTTGAAATTGCGTATGTTCTATGGTTGATTTGCCTGTTTTGCTGGACGAAAAAACCCCAGTTACTGGGGAGAAAAACCTTACTATCTACGCCTGAGACCAACTAACTCAGCCACGGAGTGAAGTACAAAGGGAAACCCCACCTCAACGCACCGCAACCTGCTACAGAGTAGGATAAACTAGTACATCTTCCGGGATATAATACACTGCAAACCCCTTCCGCGGTAGGATTAACTTCAAACCCTGCTGACACCTTCGGGTGTGGGATGTAACGTGCGCGTCTATAAGCAGTGTCTTGATTTTGTGCTCCTCAAATGTATGCCTTAAATAAGTGTCTAACTAAAGGAGTTTCAATTTCTTGGTGTTAGGTGCTTGCCCTGCTCGCTGTGACTACTCTGGCCAACTTAAGGGTTTCTGCTGGATGATTTCAGGTAATTTTTCTCATTTGTTGAAATTCAGTAATAGAGACAAAGAGCCTTTCTTCACCATTACGCCGGCTGGTCAAGGTCAGCAGTTAGCGTCTTCTGGCCTACATACCCTCAAACGTTTCAAGCCCTAGAGCTATTCTGGACACGCTAAAGGTCACAGCTAATTACTGACTGTGTCACTACGAAGTGAATCGGAAGGGCTGCTTGGCATTTTCTGTTCTCTTTTTCACAAGACTATGGAGAAATCGTTGATTTGTACTAGATGCAAATTCCAAGTGGACTATGCACTTGAGTGTACATCATGTCATGCCCATTATTGCGGATCCTGTGAGCTATGTAAGGGTGGAAATCAGTTTAATGATTCAATAAATGATGACTCAGTGAATGATGCCCATATAACATGCCTTCCGTCGTCAACACTGAATGATACAGGAGTGCGAACAGTGACGAAGTATTAACACAGATTTCAACAGCTGTAAAACTCTAAAACGAGTTCCGTCAATTCCAGAAAGAGCAGTTAAATAGAGCCGATGCGAGCGGTAATGAAGTATTAACACAGATTTCAACAACAGTGAAACAACTTGCAAAACAATTCCGTCAATTCCATAAGGTGCAGTAAATAGTGCCGATCTTGTGGCTAATAAACTCATTGAGCTTCTTGAGTTGTCTAAGCATGGTTCTTGTGATGTGAAGTCGCCGAAAAACAATCCAGATGACTGCACTCAGTTAGCATTAGATTTAGTTGAGGCATATGATGTAACAAAGCAAGCTTATACAGCATCAGCTAAAAAGAAAAAAAAAAAAAAAAACTCTTCCCATTTCACCCATCTGGTCACTCCAAATGTTTTATAGTTCAGTCTTAAATTTATTTAAGTTATCAACTTCCACAACGTCAGATGGAAGTCTTTAGAAAACAGGCACAAGGCCTGTTTTCTGAAGTTAATAAGTTTCTTTCTTTAATAAGTTTCTTAATTAATAAAGTTAATAAGTTTTTTGCGACGACCGACTAACTGTTTAAAATAAATTTTATTAAAATAAAAATGATATATACATAAGATAAAACAGAAATAAGATAAAAGTATTAAAATACAACAAAATAAGAGAGTTAAAATATATATAATAAAAGCGTTAAAATACATAGATAGTAGCTTTCGAAGCGGAGTGCCTCTTCATCAGCAAGAGGTGGTTCATCAGCAAGAGGTGGTTCACAGAGCCACCTCTTGCTCAGAAACCCGATCTTCTACCAGACTCACCTACATAACACTCCTCACAATCCGGACACGTAATACGGTATACGGAACCACTCTGTAGGAAAGGAGGAACTGGTGTTTTCACCTTAGAAATAATAGACTGTAATTTCCTCCCCGGAAATTGATGGTGACCCAAAATCCTAACAAGAAGTTCTGATATGCCCAGATAATAGGGGATGTAGGCGGTAGAGATAAATTGATCGACGTGAGGCTGGTTAGGTTTCGTAACAAATTTGTGAGCCTGAAGCTCACATCTATCTAGAACATGAGGTGGATAGTCACAATTTGAAAGCCCTAATTTTAGAAATCTCCAACTGCCTGTCACCAGTCGAACTAGAGTGCATCCAAGCGTGGGAGAATAAGGTGCGAGCTGTGCTACGTAAATGACCAAAGGCATGCATAGAGCCACAATTGGTAAATTGGCTCTGAAAATTCGAAATTAGCCGCAATTTCAAATTGTGGCTAATTTAAAAATTTAAAGCCCTTTGAAGAGCACGATTTTGCAAGTCCTCGTGAGGATTTATTTATATTTACATGCACACATTTTTATTTTTTATTATTTTTAATATTTTTAATTTTTAATTTTTATTATTTTTAATAGTTCATTTTTTATTATTTTTAATTTTTATTATTTTTAATAGTTCATTTTTTATTAGTTTTCATTTTTATTATATTTTATTTTTAATTTTTTATTACTTTTAATATTTTTAATTTTTAATATTTTATTTTTAATTTTTATTATTTTTAATAGTTAATTTTTTATTATTTTTCATTTTTTATTATATTTTATTTTTATTATTTTTAATTGTTAATTTTGTATTATTTTTCATTTTTTATTATATTTTATTTTTATTATTTTTAATTGTTAATTTTGTATTATTTTTCATTTTTTATTATATTTTATTTTTATTATTTTATTTTTTATTTTATTTATTTTTTTGCTTGCCTTTAGATGCTGGGTGGAGTACTGCTGGTGCTAGGGTTTAGACTCCCTAGGTATGGGACTGCTGGTATTTGCTGGTCTTGCACTTTCTCAGTGGACGACGGATTTTTTTTTTTTTTTTTTTTTTAAGAAAGATCCCAAACTCGCTTTGGTCTTTGAATATGGGATAGTTGAGGTCCCATCATGACACGGTAGGCCTTCCAGATGATCGCCTTACTGTTGACAAAGTGGCCATAAACAACTTTTAAACTCAAGCAAATCTGCTGAGATGACAATTACAAAGAAAAAGAGCAGGAACAATATCTCTATGCTGGTAAATGGATGCAAAGTTCCAAAGGTAAATCGCACGTAGACCTTGGCCTAAAATGGGATGAGGGACTAAAATTCTCCGAGCACTTTGATTACATCAAAGCTAAAACATATGCAGGGCTCTGGGCTGCCAAACAGGAGTTAATTGGCATTAGAAACCCAGATCTTGTTAAAAAGTATATCTTGAAATGTATACTTCCTATCCCACTGTATGCTTCACAGATTTGGTGCTCTGCCCCACCAAGCAACCTGAAAGCTTTCCTTAGTATTGAATACTAGCTCCTGAGATGGCTGAACAGAATCTCGAATCACCCATTTACTATCTCTAGAGCCATCCTACTTTCCAATCTCAGCATTTTTCCCTGGAAACAAACAATCAATACAAGAAACATTTTCACATTAGCCCAACTGCCAGCAGGAAGATTAGACGCTCCCAGTATTGACGGCTTGTTTCACTCTTGTCGAGAAGCCACCAGAATTGCTGAAACAAGACATTCTCTTCAAAGCAACTTAAAAAACCTGGAGAGTCTAAGTCGCTTTTTTCCAGCAAACGCAATAGAACTCTTCAATAAATTAAGAATTGAACCGGAAAAGCTCTGTAATGAAAAAGCCTACAGTTTGCAAGTCTTTGCTGACTCCTATTGTCTCCTGTAACTGTAGTGCACAGCCACTTGGCTCAAAAATCGCATTTAATTTTTATCCCTTTTAAATATATATTCTTGGTATTCTAGATGCGAACCTAAGATGTTAAAATTTTAAATATTCTATAATATTCAAAGATACCAAAAAATGTAAATATTCAATTATAAAATCATAATTACTCATGTATTCCAAAATTCTGTATGCAACCTTTTAGGGTGAACTTCCCATGGACTTTGTAACCTTTTGCCTCATGGGTCTGCTTCACACCTTAGAATGTAACTCTCACCCCTCTAGCCAATGGCTGTCACAGGGGCTGTTTCTTCAACAGAGAAATAAATTATGATGATAATAATAATAATAACTAAACAAAGCACACTGCACAGAATAACATCATACACATTCCTGGGCATTTTACAGAGTTTCCATATCATCACAGTGGATGGCAGAGGCAAACTAATGCTCTGGAGCCACTCTACATAAGATACTATACATGTCTACCTAAGGTCCTAAACTAGGATTTAGATAAATCAGGTAAATAAGCTGAAAAATGGCAATTGGGTTTTAACACTGATAAATGCAAGGTATCGCATTTTGATAGTAATTCATGAATAGTATACCATTTGGATAGTACTAAACTGAAGGTCCAAAGCTAATTGTATAGTAAGACAAAAAGTTCTTAGAGCGGTGCTTATGGGGCTGCTAGAACAGCTCATTTGGTTCTGTCAGCACAATATAGAAATTCTTCCAACAGGGACAAAGAGATAGTGCATTGGCTACATCTTGAATACAGCATACACATTTGGAAACCACATTTTAAAAAGACCACAGATCTGTTGAAAAGGGTGCCAATAAGAGCAATAAAGTTAAGGGGAACAAAATGATATTATAAAAAATAAATTTCTGTTTAACTCTAAAATGACCAAATGGTTCAAAACAGCACCATATTTAGCAGTCAGAAATTTGAACCATGGTCACCCAAGTACTTATGCACTCTGACAATGACTACTCTGCATCAGCCTTGACTTTGTTCATTAATATTTAAATTGTTTGTCAGATGATCATCCACTATTGACCTTTATTGTGAAGTTCATTAATTCTCAAGCAGGCAGTTACCCCTCTTGATAACATATAACTTCTTAACCTACTAAGCCACAAATATGCATCCCATGCTTTCAGCCAATGAACATGTAAATGGCTTCAGCATGATAAAAATATCAAGAAAGACTGGAGTACTATAAATCAAAATCTTTGGAAACTAGGTTTTTGCATGGTGACATAACTGAAGAGCATAAAGATTTATTATTATTCATACTGACAAATGATGTAAGGAACAAAGCTTATACAGCATCAGCCAAAAAAAAAAAAAAAAAAAAAAACACTACCCCCACCTCACCTCTCTATCGCCTCTAATAATTTGTCTAGTTCTCAACCTTTCACACTAGATGGTAGTTTGTTTCAACAATCAATTACTCACTGGCTGAAAGCACATTTTGACCCCTCCATTCCACAGCCATCTTTTTTAAATTTATGTACCCATGTATCCTTGTGTGTGGTCTGAATATTTAGTTTCCTTAACCCTTTTAAGGGTTAAGAAAACTAAACATTCTAATTGGACAAATCATTACAAGGAACAGGCAAATGAAACAGGTTAATATTATTTTTTGGGCTCATTTTTGCTTCCTTATATCATTTTCCCAATACGAGAAAAGGGCCCACATTTTAGTAAGGCCACACATCTATACTAATACTAAATAGGAAATTACTGTACAAGTCTATACAAGTAAAACAATTATTACAGAAGTCATTCAAGTAACTTTTTTGCCTAATAAATAAGATTTAACAAGTTAATTTTTCAGTCAAAGTAATCAAAAAATGTGTATTTTATGATTAAACATTTCACTGGGTCAGAAATTAAGAAAAGGGAGCAACTCTAATTGCATATTAAATGAGAAAATGGAAGATTTATTTAGAAACCTCAGCCTTCATTTTTATTAGCTAAATTAAAATATGTAAATAAATTTTTATAAAGTTTGTGGTAGGATAAATGATGATGACAATAACTGAAAAATACTAGAGGCTAACTAACTGCTTTCAGTTTTGTTGGTTCGTATGATCAGAAAGAATGACAACCACAATAGCAGTATTAGATAAGATAGCTGATTTATTTTTTATTTTATTTCACTATTATTTTATTTAATTATTTTTGGTCTATGCTTCTAAAACTTGCCCTAAAGATCTAAATTCTTCCATTATAACATTACAAAAAAAAAAAAAAAAAAAAAATCAGGTTTGTGCAGCTGTATGCCATATTTGGTCATGTGGGCAATTCCCGAAGCAGTTATTATCCTGTACAAGATAAACTCAAATTGCATAAGTGCTAACTGTTACAAAGTGGACTGTTTATTATAATGAAACATCTATTTCTTGTTGACTGATATATTTGGTTAATACTTCATGAATAAAATTTTCTTTTTTCACTCCCATGATGAGTGTCATCCACTTTAAGAGTAGTATTTGACCATTGATCTTTTAAATTATCAAAATACAGCTGCAACCAATAATGAAAAGGTAAGAGCAACATTAATAATAAACCAATTAGAATTATTCTAGCTTTGCACATAAATCACTTAATGTTCAATGAGACAATTTTTATCTGTTCAAGAATAAAACCACAGAGTGAACTCTATGAATGAATGGCAAACCCCAAAACTTCTAAAATACAAAGACACCAGATAACAGTGTTGAATTTTTTAAACTTAAATATTTAAAATGAAGATATATATATATATAAACAGTATTATGAGTAACAGTCAACAACAAAAAAGTCAAATGTATATAATCAAATAAAAATATAGATTTCATTTGAATACCACACAGCATATTATGCATGTCCCTCCATAATAAGAGGTGTATACTGTTCCTAAGTTAACTGATAATAATACCTGATAAACTGCAAAAAAATTAACATAACTGTAAATATTTTAAACAAATTGTTAACAACTAAATTGAAGAAAATGTATCAAATTCATATGCTGTAATCATGTATACACTAATATTAATCTAGTCTACATTTTGATTGCTTGTAGATGCTCTTCAGTGTGTGGTAACTAATTTATCTATTTTACCCATTCCTTTTACTCACCTATATAATGCACAAGTTGCATATGACACTGTACAGATTTTATTTTTAACCCCAGTTTATCTAAATGTAGGCAAAATATATGTCTGAATACTAATCCACTTTCAATCTATTCATTTTAATTTATATTTAATATTATTTTAATCCATTTTAATTTATTTATTAGTAACAAATAATATGCCATTAATATAGTAAGAGAGTAATATATTAATAAAGGCCGCCGTAGCATAGTGGTCAGGCGCGTGGGTGCATAAGTACACGTGCCTTGAGTGACCAGGGTTCAAGCCCCTGACTGCTGAATACGGTACTGTTTCTTGTATTCTGTGTATCTTGTAACCTCCTCTGACCGTTTGGTCGGCCCGGAGTATAAACAGAAAATTTATTTATTTAATTCTGGTGTACACAGTACTAAAAGACTAATAGTATGCATATCTAAAATTTAAACGACTTTTTATAATGCATACAAATAATACTGTTCGTGCCAACACATAAATAAAAAAAACACAAATGAGGAAAAAAATTCAAGAATGAAAGTGTAACAGCAAAACAACCGAAGCCTAATGGTATATAATCAGCAATAAATAATACATGAATTGCTATTCAACCACTGCTGAGTATGAGTTAAATAAAACAAGCAGTTTTATCTTATATTTTGTAAACATCAGCAGCGAAGCAGTTGAATATATATATATATTATTTTATTACATGTATTATTATTTTTACAGCTCATGGAACTCTTTTCACTCTATAAAGGAAGCATATAATAAACTATTCCAAAATGTTCGCATTTTCTAAGCGGACAATTCTTTAAAAGTAAAAGGGGAGGAACTATTTATTAGGGTCAACAGGAACGTTATTTATGTCTTTGCTGGACATAAAAAACCTGGTTTCTAGGGGAAAGGCCTTGCTACCTACGCCTGACTCACTCAGCCACAGAGTGAAAAATGCCCATAAAGGTTCCAAGCGTCATTGACAGGATTCGAACCCATGCCTTTTTTTTTTTCGTTTTTTTTAGCAGACGCAAAAAAAAAGTTCGCTTTAATTTGGCCTTATTAATACCACTCTTAAAAATAATTTATACACTGGTCTGCAAAACTTACGGATCAACGCTATTTCTAAAGGTTGCAACCACAAAATCAAACGAAACAGCCTGTGGCGATTTGCATAACTGTGGCCGTTCAGTAGAAAGCTGGTATCATGCAAAATTTTGAATCTGATGAGAGAGCTTACATAAAAAGAAAAAAACAGCAGTTCAGCAATTATGTGCCAATTACCGAATGGTGAGCACGATTTTTACAGACGTTCGATTGGTTTCATACAGTGCTACGGACAACAAAATGGCCAGTAGACAACATCTGGATGACTTTACCAGGGGTCGAATAATTGGGAAGCTCAAGTAAGGTCGAAGTGCGAGGAGTGTGGCTGCAGAGTTCGGTATCGCCCATAGCATCGTCTCACGTGCGTGGTCGACCTTCAGAACGACAGGTACAACTGTTAGAAGGACCAGTGGTGGTCGTCCACGAAAAACAACGCCCAATGATGACCGCTAAATACTCCTACAGGCCAAGAGGGACCGACAGCAGACAGCGAGATCCATTGCAAACCAGCTGCACAGCACGCAGGA
This sequence comes from Mastigoproctus giganteus, assembly GCF_048544385.1. Classification (NCBI taxonomy): domain Eukaryota; kingdom Metazoa; phylum Arthropoda; class Arachnida; order Uropygi; family Thelyphonidae; genus Mastigoproctus; species Mastigoproctus giganteus. The sequence continues at coordinate 71,153,967 of NC_143584.1, read as the reverse complement.
TATCGCGGTTTACTGTGGCCAGGCGACTCCACAAAGATGGACTGTTTGCCCGACGACCAGTACGCTGTCTCTCTTTAACACCTGCCCATCGGAGACTGTTTACAGTGATGCATCGAACACAAGGACTGGACAGCAGAGCAATGGGGTAAGGTACTTTTTACTGATGAGAACAGGTTCAGTCTCAGCAGCGATTCTGGACGTCAGCTAATCTGTAGAGAGGTTGGCACACGGTATCACCACGCAAATATCACTGAAAGGGATCGATATGGAGGTCGAGGTGTTCTCGTCTGGGGAGGCGTTATCTTGGATGGACGTACACAGCTCCAGATACTGGAAGGCGGTACTGTAACCGGTGCACGCTACTGTAATGAGGTAATCCTTCCCCATGTGCGTCTGTTCCGAGGTGCCATTGGCCCCGAGTTCATGTTTATGGTTGATAAGGCTACACCCCATTGCACTGCAGCTGTTGATATGCTTTTGGAAAGTGAGGACATTGTTCGTATGGACTGGCGTGCCCGTTCTGCAATATAAATCCCATCGAACACATATGGGAAGCTCTAGCAGCACGTCCACACCCACCAGAAAATAGCGCTGACAGAGGACTGGGCGATGTTACCGCAAAAACTTATCAACTATCAACATCGTTCTAGGTATGGACAGGCGGTGCAAAGATCGCATCGACATTAGGGGTTGCCATATCTCCTACTGAGGACCACCTCTTCCCTTTGTTCCATCTTTGGCAGTGTTGCATCTGTATTATGGCAGCCAGTGCTATGTTGCCATTTTTGAATAAAGTCCCTCTGTACCGTTTTGTTTCCGTTGTTGTATCGGTGTTGTTTCCATCATTTCTGTACTTCACGAGGTTCCTTTGGTATGCTTTTCCCATTTCCAGGCCACCACTCCTATGAGAAGCTACAGGTGAAAACCTAACTGGTCCTTAAGTTTTGCACACCAGTGTACCTTATAGTTGTAGGGTGTGGCTGTATATGTCAATATTTACAAAACCAAAAGAACCGGAAAATTAAAAAACATAATTCTGTTATAAGCAACTTCACTTCGGATTCATACGTGATTAAAAGAAAAGAATGTACATGTATCTACAAGTACCTTTTGTTGTTGTTATTTGGCTTTTAGGAGCATTAGCAACTAAGGCCATATGCTCCGGGCATATGCGGTGGTCATTCTCTGACATTTCCGCATCCTCCGTATTTGGTGGTCACGGGCTCGAATCCCGGTCTAATCAAGAAGCGTGTGCTGCTCCTGCCCACCTGACTACGGAGGCGCCGTACCTTTTGTGACTCCACTAGGAAAACATCACGTCAGGTACATCATAGTCACAGCGTACTATGGCCGTCATAGCTGTTGCGCTGTAAACTTAAAAACAATATAATGATGAACTCTCTTAGCTGCTAATGACCAATAAAACATCCAGCTACTATGACTCCCACGTAACTAATTCTATATGTACAGCGTAGCAATCATGTAATACCTTCGGCTTTACGTGAAAATATTTCACATTTTTGGAAAAGTTGCAATAACGAAAAAGTGTAACGCAAAATTGCATTCAAGGAGGTTACTGCACTTCAAAACTATTCCAAAGTCGCTGTGCGTGATCAGTCTCTTAGGTTCCGCATGTTCACATTTTTTTGGTAATAAATTTCCTACAAGCCTCCAATGATCTCAGTAAGTATACGAAAACAAATAAAAAAAAAAAAAACTCAATCATCCGAACGATAATACTAGTTTCAATAAATAAATCGATAAAGTCTAAAAGCTTAAATTATATACACCATCATTATATACTTCAAAATAATCAGTATTATTCTGATCAACTAATCAAAACTATTTTTTTTTCAAAATGTCAAATCCCTTTGTTTTGAACGGTGAAATCAAAAAGGGGTGGCCGTCTATAACGTTCACTTTTAATTATATATATATAATAATTTTAATTATAATAATTATAATTCGACGTACTACACAGACGCTTCTTGCTTGGCTTTCTATGGTAATAAGTTTTGGCTGCATTTTTTTTTTTTTAACCATTAATTAATGAATTAATTGTTATGTTATGCTGTCATGTTACTAAATGACGAGAGATCCGTTAGGTTACATTACATTACGTTAAATTGCAGAGCTTTTGAAGCTGATTAGGCTTAACAACATTTTTTTTTTTTTTAATATCACAACTCTAACAATAAAAGAATGCAAAAAGAAAAAAAAATAAATAAAGTTGATATAGTTAACAAAGCATGTTTTGAGTAAGTGCTACCAACAAATTTTAAGTAAATACACTTACTTGAAATTACTTCTATAAGCTTGTCCGGAACGCATGTTTCCGTCAAAACTTCACTCAATTACAAACAAACCTGGCAAGTTCTTTCTTAATTTTACAAACGGACGTTTATGTATTAAGCAATAAAAAAAAATCTTACATTTGTATCGTCACCGATGAGTTCGGGTATGCAGCAGACATTCTTGAAGAACAAATAAAAGTGTTTATAAGCGTTTGGAACTGAAAAGCTAAAAGTTCCTATAATATACTTTTAACTTTGTTGAATAATATGCGTATATATTTTAAGAATGTTATACAAGAACTGAAGCCTAGGAGCAATTCACAAATTACATAACGCAAGGACAGTTGAAGTTGAACTAAAATGAGCTAAGGATTTAGCCAAAATTTCGGTTACTGTAGCAAATGAAAAAAAAAATTCCCTTAGGGTAAATCGGGAATTTTTTTTGGCTGGTGCAGCATAAGCCTCAGGCTTCCTTGTACGATATAGCTAATAATAATAATAATAATAATAATAATACTGCGCTAGTGCGTTGGCGTTTCTTCCCAGGAAGGAAGAAACGCCAACGCATGAAGTGGAGCATTGAAATGAATACGTACATCCTGAAATAACCAGGATAGAGACCGGTATGACAATGTACAGGTCGCGACTACATACCAAGTGGTTGGAACGATACCTGGATATTCAGGTCACCGAATAGCGATTAGGAGACCAAAGAAGGCCCATCGTCACGAAGAACCTAATAGCTCCTTCCATCTTGGAAAAAATCAAGCAGGATGTTAGCGATAAACTACAAAGTACAAAGAATATGGTCAATATGGAACCAGAGGAGGAACAGCATGCCATGGAACAAGAGGAGGAACAGCAAGAAGAAATACAACCCAAAGTAGCTGAAGTGGAACGAGCCGAAATCATGATATCCAGAATAGAAGACGAGTGGAAGAAGGCCCTAACAGAATTCGAAGGAACGGACCCTACAATAACCCACGTGATACCTAAGCAGAGGCCAAATAAAATCCTGTGGAGAGTAACAGACCACCTCAATCGGCAAATAATGCCACATAACCTTGACAACAATTGTGCAACGCTGGAGGCTAGCCACACAGCCATATACTGTGCTGCCATAGCAGCTACTAGGATTAATGGAAAAGAAACGAGAGATCAGCAGCAGAAGAACCGAAAAGAGAAGGAACCGGCAGCTTGGGAAAGAATACTTCATCAGAAGATAGAAGAATTAAGAGTCAAGATAGGTCAGTTTGACCCAGTAACCACAGGGTAACAGAAGTAAGAAATTGATTGGAAAGGTGAAGAGCATTCTCAAGAGAGACAGGGTCCACAGTAAACATGAGACCAGAAATCAGAGAATAGGAGAATACTTGGACATACTGAAGCAGAACTGCCTCGCACAGCAAGAGACTACACAAATACAAAGAGAGCTCCCAGAGGAAAATAAACAACCGAATCTTCGATGAGAACAAAAGAGCCTTCTACAGGAAACTAAGTGAAGATGAGAAAGCAGGAAACGGACCACCCGAGAAGAAGACGATCGAGAGTTCTGGGGAAATATCTGGAGCGGTGAAGTAAGACATAACAGCAGAGCACACTGAATAGAAGTAGAACGGGCGTAAACCAAGGTCATACAAGAGATGAGAGAGTGGAAGATTCGAGAAGAAGAAGAAGAAGTAAAACAGTCCATCAGGAACACCCACAACTGGCGAACCCCAGGAATTGATAACATCCACAACTACTGCTACAAGAAGCTTACCTGCGCACACAAGCACGTAGCAGAGCAGTTCACGCGAATGATAAGGCACCCGAAGACAATCTCGAAGTTTCTCACCGAAGGAATCTGAAGTCTAAAGACGAAGATACAAGAAAATTGGCGAAATACAGGCCAATCATCTGCCTCCTAATGATGTAAGATCCTGACTAGCTGCATAACCAAGAAGATATCAGACCACTTAGAGAGTCAGAACATAATGGTCAGAACTCCAGACCACTTAGAGAGTCAGAATTCTTCCAGCAACTCCAGCAGGGAAGCATTCAAAGAACTTATCTTGGAAACTACTAGGCTTTATATACCAACTAAGAAATATTGTTCAAGGTTTAGGCCTCAATGGATGTCAGATGAATTAATGAGACATATGGCAGAGAAGAAAAATGCATGGGATACATACAAATTAACACATGACACAGAACCCTATGATAGATACAGGTTGACCAATAACCAAGTTACAAAGGAGGTTAGGCAGGCGAAGGCAGATTACAAGAAATCTTTGGCAAGGGATGTAAAGAAAAACAACAAAGAGTTCTTTACTTATGTAAACTCTAGAAGGAAGGGGATGAATCAGATTGGTCGATTTGATATCGATAGGTCAACTGTTGATGATCCTGCTCAGGTAGCTAACAAACTAAATGAATATTTAGTTTGTTAGAAAGGCACCTGGGGTGGATGGGATCTATCCAGTTATATTAAAGGAGGCAGCAAAGGAAGTAAGCAAACCCTTAGCCATAATTATGAGAGCTTCCTTGGACTCAGGGGAGGTTCCCGCGGACTGGAGATGTGCAAATGTATGCCCAATTCACAAAAGGGGATCGACGGGTGACACGGGTAATTACAGACCAGTTAGTTTAACTTCTGTTCCCGGAAAATTAATGGAGGCACTGGTTAAAGAAGCACTGCAGGATCATCTAGACAAGACTTCAGTTATAGCTCGGACACAGCATGGTTTTGTTAAGGGGAAGTCTTGCCTGACCAATTTGATTGGATACCATGATGCAGTCACAAAAGAACTGGATGCAGGGAATAACTTTGATATTATATACTTGGATCTTAGAAAGGCTTTTGATACTGTTGCACATGGAAGACTGCTGCACAAATTGGAGCAGTGTGGCATTGGAGGCAAATTGCTGCTATGGATAAAGGGGTGGTTGAGGGGGAGAAGACAGAGAGTGGTAATCAATGGACACTGCTCATCGTGGACTAATGTTATTAGTGGAGTCCCTCAGGGTTCAGTGTTTTTGTTTTATTGTTTTCTGTATTTATAAATGATATTGATGATGGTATATCAAGCTTAATGTCCAAGTTTGTGGACGATACGATGGTTGGCAGGGTTGTCAAGGATACTACTGACACTATGCTGCTGCAACAGGATCTGGAAAGGTTGAGCAGATGGGCTGAGAGGTGGCAAATGAAGTTTAACATTGACAAATGTAAAGTACTACATATGGAGTTCTCTGATATGAGATATGAAGATATGAAGTTCTCTGAGCAGTGGAGGCGGGCTGCAAGAGTAGCTCATGGTGTGTTGTCAATGATATATAGGAATTTTTCTAGCAGGTATAAGGAGGTGATTATTCCCTTGTATAAGGCAATGGTAAAGCCACACCTAGAGTACCGTATACAGGTCTGGAGGCCTCATTTCAAGAAGGATGTAGAGCTGCTGGAACGAGTACAGAGAAGGGCAACAAGATTAGTGAATGGAACAAAGGGGTGCTCTTACGAAGAAAGGCTTAAGTTTTGCAAATTACAGTGTCTGGAGACAATAGGTACCGGCGAGGTGATCTGATAGATGTATATAAAGCCTTGAATGGTTTGAGCATGCTCAGTGCTGATGGGATTGCTCAGAATAATCACCTGACAGAGCATAAATTCACATTGAGGAAAGATAGATGTAGGATAGACGTGCGGAAATTTGCCTTTAGCCAGCGGGTAGTTGGCTGGTGGAACAGACTTCCATCCCTTGTCGTGGAAGTTGATAGCCTAAATAAGTTTAAGGCTCAGCTGGACAGGTATTTCGAACGAACAGAGGGATGAAGTGGAAGTTTTTTTTTTTTTTTTTTTTTTGGCTGATGCTGCATAAGCTTTCTTTCTTGCATCAAATGCCTCTACTAATGCTAACTACTCCGGATCACCGAAGAATTCAGCAAGGATATCAGGATGGAATTTGGTCTAGAGAAATGAAAGACCCACACACTGCACCAGGGAAAATTAGTTGGCCGAAACTACTAGCTGCTGAATGGTAAACAGATCGAAGCTATGACAGAAGGAGAGACCTACAAATACCTAGGGATGATGCAGGCTCAGCAGTTAGAGCACAAGGAAATCAAGAAGTATCTGACCGAAAAATATCATTGGAGACTCAAAAGCCTGCTGAAAGCAAAACTGAACGGAGAGAACACAGTTAAAGCCATAAACACCTATGCAGCTCCAGTACTAACATACACCTTCGGGGTCATAGATTGGACTAACGCCCAGCTAGAAGATATCATGCGAAAGACAAGGAGAATGATGACCAAGAGCTGCCAACAACACCCGAAGTCAACAGTGGAGAGACTAACAATAGCTCGGAAAGAGGGAGGAAGGGGCCTGATAGACCTGATAGAGCAACAGAAAACAGCGCTAATTAACCTGAAGGATTACTTCGAGAACAACACAGCACCATTCCACCAGGCCAGAAGGAAGATACAAAGTGGTATACCCCACTCAACCTAAATGAGGAACACCCTCCCACCCAGACGGTACAAGAAACGAAGTTAGAAAGATGGGCAAAGAAGATACTCCATGGCAGACACTATAATGACCTCCATCAAGATCACATCGATAACATTGCTTCCAATGCATGGCTCACAAGCGGGATGCTCTTTCTCGAGAATGAAGGATTCATGCTGCCCATCCAAGACTAAGTAATCAACACCAGAAACTATAGAAAATACATCGCAAAGGAGCCCGGAATGTCAGATGACACATGTCGACGATGCCACCTGGTCTCAGAAACTATCCAACACATCACCGCGGGATGCAAGGTAATCACCCAGACTGAGTACACTCACAGGCACGACCAGGTAGCCAGGATAATACATCAGAAGCTAGCGAGGAAATACCAGTTGACCAAAGAAAGTGTACCATACTACAAGTACGAACCCCAGGCAGTACTAGAGACCCGAACCCACAAGCTATACTGGGACCGCGCCATAATAACGGATAAGACCATCCCGCACAACAGACCGGACATAACCCTTGTGGACAAGTTGGAAAAGGCTACCTACCTGATTGACATAGCGGTGCCCAACACTAGCAATGTCCAGAAAATCCATGAGGAAAAAATTAGGAAGTACAAGAACCTGAGACATGAAGTCAAGGAGATGTGGCATATGCAAGAAGTATCGACCATCCCGATCATCGTGTCAACTATCGTTATGGTACCAAAGACTCTACATAGCAGCCTAGAAGCAATAGGTCTCCTAGAGAACATCTACAAAGAACTCCAGAAAATCGCAATCCTGAACATCTGTAGGACAGTCAGAGATTTCCTCGATCAACAGTAATACCAGACATTACAGTCCCTCTGTGTACTTGGTATCCCCTAATCAGGAAGAAATAATATAAGAGCAACAACAATAATAATAAAAATGAATACAATTGCGACCTTCAGCAGTTTGGTGGATTTTAATAATAAAGTAATTCCGTTTACTGTTTACTTTTCATAAAAAAATAATGTGATCTGAATTAGAGTATCCTTCATATTCTCAATAAAAAGAAAAGGTCGTTATTTCTACCAGACCTATCACCCAAGAAACATAGATTACAAAAGGTGCGGCTTCCCGTGGGATTTGTAAATTTAGTTAATATTTATAATCATTAGTATTTTCATGTTTGCTAATTAACTGTCCAGTAGAAACAAAGGTTTAAGAAGATAATTAAATTAAATTAAAGTAAACCAAATTAAAAAGTGTATTACAGTTATGTAATTATGAATTCCCCTTGTATGGTTTTGGCCTTTGATCTGTATCACCAATTGTGTCCGGTCTATCCTAAAAAATTCAGATCTTCCACCTATTTGAGTGTACAAACCGCGTGCTCCAGCCCATTTTTCGTTCCCGCAATTAAATAATATTAAAAATAATAACTGAATAAAATGTGTTAAATACTGCACAATGGAATTACGTTTATTCTTGTCTCTATTTCCGGAGTACAGAATTCTTTAAAACCAATTTTAAATAAATCAACCACTGAATATTAAATTGGAACCTTATTTTAGCATCTTTTTGAACAACTTCCACGACATTCAGCAACCCGCTTGGATCGCAAATATTGCACACAAGTCGACCACAGAATCCGACATATCTCCAAGTAAAGTAAAATAAATACTTTGTATATGTGATATAGCAGTATACTAAATTTGCAATTTATGGTACTAACTTAATATTTATCGCATGCATTCGCAAATACCTTTGAATACAGCTGACTTTTCAAAAACATTAAAATCATTTAAAAAACAAATTAATTCGTCACAAGGCAGTACTCTACTTTAAAGTTTAAACCATATTCTGCTGGACGCTGGGTGTATTCAATGTTTCCTTTCTTGTAATGCTTTCTTGCTTTTTTTTCTTATAATACTTTGGGCATCTTCCTCAGTATTGAGCAAAATTATCATAACCATATGAATATTACTGCATATAATATTTGTTGGATTTTCGTATTTAATTATTAAATATAAATATAAATAATTTAATTAATTATTAAATGTAAAATAAAACTTTAAATATAAACGTGGATAATAAAAATTAAATTCTATTTCGAAAAATGCGAAATTAGTGATAAGAAACTGCTTTTGGTGGCCGACGCTCGTTGTCTGCAAGAACATTCGTGCAACCTGCGACCTTCAGCAGCTTATCTGTTTTGTCTCCTAGACAAAAATGAGTAGGGGTTGGACGCCCTTCTTCTATTACAAATAAGTAATCAATACCACCTCTTTAGCATCATTACTTGATTTAAGGGGGGGGGGAACTGAAAATCGTGTTCAAGATTCATCTCTTCACAGCTTGCTCTACGCATTTTGCGCACCTTCACCCCACCTCACCTAATTTGGCCGCCGGTCAAAATATGCAGACTACTGTAGGCAAAAGTACAAAATGGTGCTTAGACTTTCCGGAATTGACCAGCAAACATTTGATAAAGGCATCCCCTTCGTAAACCTTCTGATCCTTGACAATGCCTCTGGTCGTACCCCACAGTTTTAATTCTCAGATTGATTGGCCATTTGCCACCATGTAGAATCACCTTAAAGCTGATTCTACAGGGTGGAGATTTCACCTCACCCATAAATATTTTACCAAGCTCTAGCGATATCGAGAAACTTGTTTTGTCACGGGATTGTCCAACTGTTATTCGTGAACAAGATTAACAACTGGTCAGATTAATTGCCCAGTTTCACGATTCGTAGGTGAAGTATTGCATGCACTGAGGTAACGATTCCCCAAACACTTTAACCCACTCTCCCACAACGTCCTCAGGTTCCTTACACTGATTATAAGCAAGTTACGAAAACTGGTCACAGATCTGGAAAAGGAATATTAACAGCAAACTTTACCAGATAAAACAAGAACCGAAGCTGGCTTTCAGGCTTTTCTACGAAACAGACGAGAGGAAGTGGTACTGGCAAGACTCAGAATTGGACACACTCATCATACCCATCTGTTCCTGCTACTGGAAGAAGATCCAACCCAGTGTTCATCCTATGACAGTCAACTTACGGTTACGCATTTTCTGTTTGATTATCCTTTATATTCAACCGTACGGTCAAACATTTTTCAGTCGGTCTGAAATTCCCAGAATATGAGTTAAATCATGTGAGACGTTCAATCTCACATGATTTAACTCATATTCTGGGAAATGATGCAATGCAAACATGGAAGAACTTATAATCTATTTAAAATGTATTTACCTATACAGCAGTAGTTAATTTAACATCTACAGCGGAATATTTCGACTAAATAAACTATGAGCAGTCACAATTTGGCCTCAGTAGCCCTTGTGTCGTTAAGCCAAATACCACCGCCAACAACAACAACCTAAACTCTTTTTCTGTTTAGTGGATTTTTTTTTTTTTTTTTTTTTTTTGTAAATAACATCGACACAGCAAGCTCAGATTCGTTCATAGGCTAATTAAAAGAAAATTAATTAGCCCAGAGGATTAGTAACCTCACCAAATAGGTCATTATTCATTGTGGAGAAAGTTGTGTTGTCAAAGGCGCTAGACATCGAGACTTTGGTGAAGCGATTGTGGGCAACACTCATGAATATTCCATCTCCCATAAATATGCTGTACTGTGTACAGCATATTTATGGGAGAAGTGGACACGGAGTGACATCTTGGAAGTTTCTTGTCGTCAAGACTATTAAACATATGGCCATATTTAGACATGCTGCTCCAGTTTTATTCGGCATTATCTCGCATCCACGAAATCAGAGACATCTCGGCGGGATGGAGACAAAATCACCGGACTCCAACTTAGCCTAACTTCTCTGAAATGCATGAATGGGATGTTTCCGTCAAATGCAATTGAGATCCTATATCGATTTGAAATACTATGACAAATTATGCTCTATGCTGTCTTACAACAACTAACAACAGTGCTACATAAAACGCATACCTTGGAAAATATGTGGAGCCAATCATAGGAAATTATAAGACGAACTCTCCATTTACTACAGATGTGATTTTGGAAGTTTTCATTTACCCGTTAATTAAATTTAAAAACTAATTCTCGTATCTATGTTGCTGCAGTAGCTTCGCCACATCAGATTCTTCTTGCATACAGATATTGGTATTCTCAGAAAATTGTGTACGCAAATTGTATTATAATCCACCATTCCGTTCTAGTTTGTTATGCTGTAAGAGGGATGCATCCTGTAATTTCGCCCTGCTTATAAATAGTTTCATGGTGCATGAAGATTACAGTATTCAATTTTGAATAAAATAAATATTTTGGAGGGAAAATAATTTTATTTTTACAGAAGCATGCAATATTTCCTGTACTTTTCCATATACGGTGTATGTTACTTTACTTTCTCTCTCTCGAAAAAAAGTTGCAGTTTTGTCTTTTTCTTTTTTTTATGACTAAGACATGACCCAAAATCAAGACATTTCCAAGACCCGAGAATGATCATGCCGGAGACCGAGGGATTTAAGAGGTATATGCAGAAATCTGAATTATTACATGTAGGTTTTCTGTAACACACATGCGTATGTTTTCTGTAACACACATGCTTTTGACTAAATGAAAAAAAAAAAAAAAAAAAAAAAATATATATATATATATATATATATATATATATATATATATATATATATATATATATATATAAACGGACCAGATAAACCGACTCTCCTCTCTTTATCACCGTCGCAGAGAAGGGGAGAAAAGAAAATTGTTACACTTGAAATGGTTTAATATCTTCTGGAACAAATTCTGATGAATCTTCTAATTTAAGTTGCAAAAAAAAAAAAAAAAAAAAACCAATTTTATAAATATTCCAGGACACACACAGAGAACATGTGCAAAATTTCATACAGATCAGGCTTCTTTTTTTTATCCTTCCAAAATCGTTTAAAATTGTTAACTTGACTGTTAAAAAACCAACACTCGCTTGAATTTTACTTAAAATTCATGCTGAATCTGAAAAAAAATAGCAATTCAGTAAAATAATTTCAACTGAAAACATAAACTACTATGTTCTGTACGCTCAGTACTGCCTTGACGAAGTTAAAGAAAAATATTTTTCTGTAGTGTAACTTCATGAAATAGAATATTCACTTAAGCCTGCTAAATTTGAGGTACCAGACACCCATTTATGTATGTCATGTATTTTTGATTTTTAGATTAAATTAAAGTAAACCAAATTAAAAAGTGTATTACAGTTATGTAATTATGAATGTGTCCCGGAGAAATGACATGTTCTTGTCATTTCTCCGGGACACAGAATGGTAGAGAAAAAATAAAATTTCCATTTCATTTTGAGGAGAATGCAGTGTTCCTGAATATTATTACACTCCTTTTTTCAGAACATAATTATATAACTTTACACCTTTAATACTTGGATCATTTACCACAATGTTTTAAACTGTGATGTTGATAAGGTCCAACTGTAAATTAGAAATCAATTGAAGTAATTAGTTATCACTAAGGAAGTACACTTAATATTTTTCTCTAATAAAGAACGTTTAATGAAGAAAATTTGAAGAAAATTTTAGTTCATAAGTATTTAATTTTAAAATATTTATTTTTTTAAAAAGATTTCAGGATTGTCTGCTATCCACCCAACCCCAAAATAATCTTCGCATCAGAGATTTTGAACAGGTCGAAACTCTAACAGAAGCATGCCATTAATTCTGTAAATTCCCTTCCCAATGACGTCTTTATGATATTAAAATGAAACTAAATACTTAGGCATAAATTTTAAGAGTTAGATTATCTGTATAATATCGGTGTAGCAACACCATAGACAACTCTTAAAGAAAAAGCTACGATAGTGGTGTTAAAGGCATCATTTCATCTGTATCTCATATTGTGCTCATCTTCACAACGAGTTACACCATGTATTGCAATACCTCGAATAAGTATCGCTTCGCTAATAGAGAAGACTATTGTTATTTATTCTCAGCGGGCACCACCACCCAGATGGCACCCACCGAAAGTACCTGCCCACCCACCGATGAAAAGTCAAAAAGCCTTGAAACAGTGCCGCCTGGGTGGTCGAGAATAAGTAACAATAGTCGTCTCTATTAGTGAAGCGTTACTTATTCGAAATAGTGCAATACATGGTAACTGTAAATAAGAAAGCAAGCAATGCATTAACTTCAAAAAAAGGTCAAAACGCGTTACCAATTTAAAAAGTGGCGCCAGTTCGGGGCAGAAATCTAGTCCCATTGTAAATTTCCGCCCCTGTGCTAAGTACTGCAGAGGAGTGTAGCGGTGGTTGATGCAGAGCTGTGATTTTAAGGTGATATAAGGCCGGTGAACCCAACTGTCAGCACACTTAGGAACCCAGAATTCTACTCTCAAAAGTCTCTTCAATTATTACTGTTGTTGTTATAGTAGTGTGTTAGAAGCATCAACAACTAAGGCCATATTGCTCCGTGTATGCTGTCTGTAATTGCATGTATTCTGAAGTCGATTTTCTGTTTGCTAGATGAAAAACCCGAGTTTTCGGGAAGAAGAAAGCCATGCTACCCTCGCCTGAAACCGACTAACGCAGCCACTTTGTGAAAAGGCCCATAAGAATTCCTCCCGCCATCGACGGGACTCGAGCTCAGGTCTTTTCCACCCGATGTGAGGAAGATAGTGATTCTACCAACTGTACTACCACGAGAGAAGCTCTTCAGGCTAGACTTGGGAGGGCAGACCAGATTTCCACGGCATATTCAGGATAGAGCTGACATAAAGAGGAAAAACTTTCTGATAGTCTCTTAACTGTGAGATCTACGGTGGTCAAGTTTCATGCTCCAGAACGCCAGCAGCGCTTTTGAGCGTAGTTGTTGGATCTGTTCCTTGTAGGTCAAATTTTATCCATTACCATTACTAAGAATTTGACTGAATGAGCGGGGTTAAGAACGTGCTTTAAAAGGAGAGCCACAGAGACGTTGCTGGATTGAGATCTGCTTGTACTTTAGGAGAGAGAATTATAATAATAATAATTTTTTTTTTTAGAATTCAGTTGGAGCCCAAAGAAGTTGGCATATTTGCCAAGCCAAAAGAAGACAGATACTTATTGAAGAGAGCTGAGTGCGACAGGACATCTGCAGCTATATGCTGAAAATACAGGTAACTCATTCATGAGCGGTAGAAAACAACAGTGTCAACAACAATATCCCTTGCGGAACACCGACTTCCACTAGTTTGATGCATGGTCAGGAATCTCCTGACCATGAATCTCAGGAAATTTGATGCTGAACGGTCGGGAATCTCCTGGCGAGCAAATTTCTGAGACGCGTGAAGATGTTACCAGCAAAACCGTATAGTTCTCAAGGAGGCACATGAGAGGATTAATCTATACGGAGTCGAAGGCAGCTTTGAGATCCAGAAAAGCAGCATGGAGGACTTTATTTCCAGGCATGAAGGGTTTTCAGAGTCAGTGCCTGCAGACAACTGATAACTGATTGGTTATCTTCGCAGTAGTGCATAATGGGTTGAGGTTTCTGGAAAAGGATCTGATGAGCAACGAACTTGAAGATGCACTTCTCTAAAAATTTGAGAAATGGGGAAAAAAACTGAAATTGGTCTGTAATCAGCAGCTGGCATAGGGTTCTGCACCTTTGGAACTGGGACTACTCTCTAATTCAGCCAAATGTCTGGAACGATTCCTTTTTGTAAGATTCTGTTGTATAATTTCGTCTGTTCCTCGTTGATGAAATAGGAGGCGATCTCTAAACAAAAAGTGGGAATATAGTCGATTCCAACGTTTTATTTTGGACAAGGACATTAATGGCCTTAATTAGCTGCTCTTCGCAAATTCAGACGTCAGTTAGGACGCAACGCTGTCTCTACACTATCTGATTTGGTGAATCGGATGACGTGGTTATACCATTTGGCCAGGTCAAACGACTGGGTGCCAGATGTCAAAAGCTAACTAAGAGCACTGTCCAGGAATAGTCTCTTCTGCAAGAAGGAGTTGATGGCCTGCTTCTTAGATTCCCAGAAAGTGCTTCTGGCAAGTGTTAAGCTGAGTATGACAAGGCCGAAGGAAACCTTTTGAACTTAGCACGGCGTTGTTTGCTTTATCTTCAATTGATGCGTCAGGGCACCAGTCTACCTGGTTTCGAGTGCAGGCAGATAACACATACTATAATCTAGACTAGGAGTAAGCAACCTCTGGCCCGCGAACGTGTGTAATCCGGCTTGCGGTCGTTTTCAAAATATTTATAATAAACAACCCGCCAATATATTTTAGAATTAATGGAATTTCTGACTTAAATTTAGAAAATACTTTGCGCATTGCTACGACAAATATCGATTCACTGATAAAAAAAAAAAAATAAAACATTATCAACTTTCTCATCAAATGTTATAAAAATAAAATTTTGCAATTTTTGTTACTGGAATTGTATTTTTGCAATTTTACCTTGACTTTGTATTTAGTTTTTTTTTTCTTTTCTTATTAATAAAATTAATTATAAGTACGTGTATGTATAAATATTACAATAAATAACAAAACTGTTTATGACAATTTTTTCATTATACACCATTTTATAATCCTAAAAATCGTGGAAAGCTAAAAAAAAATTGGCCTTCGCTCACAGACATTTTATTTGGCCCGCCATTTATAAAGGTTGCCCACCGTTGCTATAGGCATCGCAACTCTCGCAGTGCAAGTCAGCCATCTCTCAAACCAAAAAGCAGCTTCTGCAATTTCGATGCTATAGAAACTTTGGCTAGGGGTAGAGCCTGAAGAGGTCAATTGACCATTTCTAAATATTTTCGATCATATACAACCTTCCTGACCTTTTGAATTTGGTTCATTGGGTTACTGTGCACTGTGTACCTGAGGATTATTCATGCCTCAATTGGACTGTGGTCGAAGGTAAAATCAGAATTGGAGCTAATTACAGCTTCTGTAATCATACTACTTGAGAAAATGATGTGCAACGTAAACGCAATGGATATTAAGATTGAATAGATCCTCAATTAATCCATCAAGAAACTTCAATGCAGATAGCAGGGGCAGACTGAAGTCACCCCATAATTATCACTATCTGATTATAACTGACGGAGGTCTTTAGCTAAGCAGAGAAGTTTCAAATGCACTAATCAGTGACGGGTGAGGAAGAAATATACTGCACACACTCAAAACCGGTTGCCATTGACCAGACCGTCTGCCCAGTAGCGAAACTACAGAATCTGGGCCTCCCCACAGGATTCACGAATCCGTTGTGCTGCAATTGAAATCAACCGTCCGGCCCACAACCTCAGGACAGAAGTCTGAGTTCGATTCCCTTCGAGGACTTGAGGAATTTCTAAAGTCCTTTTCAGTCAGCCTCAACTAAAGAGGACTTCAATTATTTCGTGCATTTCAGCCCGCACGAACTTCGGTTTAGGTTTAACCTCATGTTTATTTTACAATTTACAATAAATATATAACAAAAGATAGACAGAAGATAGACATGCTTATTCAACCAAGATTTATTATCATGTTTACCATCACCGGAACGATAGAAACGGCAATGGGTCTAATTTCATTTCAATCTCATCCACTGTTTACTTATAAAACGAGAAGCCATTATACTCGCCACACTGAGTTCAATTGAAAATTAGACGACATGACGATCATCTCAAACTTCACAAAGAAAGAGAAAAAAACCAAGTAAATGTATCATAAAAGACATTTTTAGCAGTCTGTAGTGCAATTTTGGTATCTTTATAATGTGTGCGTGGCTTCTATACGGGTTTAGAACTGGAGACGTTACAGAAAGTCATGTCTGATGGAATGATGACAAATGGTGTCTTTCAAGAAATCTGAACTATCACAACTGTTCTTTTCTTTTTGCTGGTTTTTTCAGCATTTGCCTTACTATGTAAACGTGTTCTCATCTCCCTCTAGTGTCTATGACTCCAATCACAGTTTACGCTTCAGGACAGCCTTGTGGAATTTATAGACATGAAGGAGAGACGAAACGGAAGGGGGGAGAGGTGATATAACGAAGCATTCGTCCGTTAAGCACGCACCACACTATAAGACTTAGAGGTTATCTCGAGGTCCACATAATACTCACACATCAACTCGCACGGTCCGTAATGTTCTAATAGCTTGGTCTGGGAGCCGATCGGTCAGCTGATGAAATATTTCCGTAGTATCCTGATGACACCAATGATAGGCAAGCGTCTACGTTAAGATTACCTAAAACACAAGCAGTATTAGACGGTTTGTAAATCCGTTTTACATAATCATTATAAATGTTCAGTCAAATATATAGCGAAACAAGGGCCATGTAAGACATGTAACAACGTCGATTATTCAAGTAATATACTATTCATTTTGCTGTTCCTGAGATCTGGCACTTGGATGTCATTACTTTCAGGATTCATCTTAACACGGCCCTGAACAAAACCGATCACTAAATCAATGAATAAATAAGCAGTAAATAACAAATTTCGATCGATATAACAAAAACCATAGGATAATGCAGAGTAAGCGTTTACACTTACTCTACACCAGGAGTGACCAACTTAATTTGCGATGCGACCTACTTTTTTTCTTCAAAATGTGCCGCGATCTACCATCTCAAGAATTTCATTGCACATGGTTAAAAAAGTTAATCAACACATGCTGAATGAAAAATGTTGTTTATAAATTTTAAAATTAAATACAATTCAGAATTCTTATTTTAAATTCACACGTATTTAAATTTTTAATTTACGTTAAGTTTGTGTCTTCGTGTCATCTACCATGTTTTCAAAATTGGGGATATACTGTGATAAGAACCTTATGTATGCAAGTCCGTAAGAGAACAGCGATTCTTCGTTTTTGTTTGTTTCAAATACAAAAAGGCCGATTCACATAGAGATGTAGAACCAAAACAGGAATTTAAAAGTTCAATTCATTTTTTTACATTTGGATACTTTTCTCGGCAAACGTATTTCCAAAAGTATTTTTCTGATGATCTGGCTTTTAGGAAGATAGGATTTCGCAATGTAATAATTTCATTTTCAAGTAATATTTTCTTCATGTGAAAAATCTCAGAAATTTTTTCTGCAATTTGTTTGGTATCTAAGTCGATATTAAATGGATAAGAAATGTATTGAACAATTTCTTCAATTGTTTTAAAATCACTAAATCTGGTTTTAAAATCATCAACAACTTTCTCAATTTCAGAAACACATTTCTCACTATTAAATTCAAAAACAATATATTTTTGCAAATGATCTTAATATTTGCAAAATGATCGAAATTTTTTTTCTTTGAGATCTTTAGCTTTGCGAAAATTGATATGTACATGCAGAAATACTACTAATCATGCTACCAAATTTTTATTTTTTCCTTGTAATTCCAAATTCATATCACTTAATTTGCTGGTGAAATCGGCCAAAAAAACCAGCTCTCACAACCACTCTATTTTTTTTTTTTGCTGATAATCATCTCCCCTTTGATCAACAATTTTTTTAATTTCATTCAGCAAATTTCGAAATATCTGTAGAAACTTGCTCCGACTCAGCCACCTCACATCTGTGTGCCAAAAGCAAATCTGGTTCATTTTCATCGAGTTGCATTTTGAAAAGTCTCCTTTGAAGAGATTGTGCCCTCTGATGGAATTCACGATATTTAAAGCTATGTCCATAACACTTTTAGTATTTAATCTTTTGCTGGTTAATACTTGATGGTTGATGATACAGTGTTAACTCAAAAAATCTGGGAATTCACTTGGCAGAATGCGATGAATCTGTCACGATGCCCCGTCATTGCTTTAGTTTCATCTGTTGTTATTGATACGAGCTTAAATAGGGGAAATCTAATGTTCAATAAAATTTTTGAATGCGTTAAATATATCAACACCTCCAGTTCTTTCTTTTAACGAAACCGCACCTAGCAGTTCTTCTCTAGTGCAGAATCATCAAACACCATACGAATAAAAACGAGCAATTGAGCTGTGTCACTGACGTTTGTAGATTCACCCAGTTGTAAAGAAAAGGACACACAATTAGCAATATGAGCACGCAATTGTTCCCTCACATTTTTACTAATTTGTTCGATGCGTCGCATCACAGTATTTCGAGATAATTGCAGATCTTGAAGAGCACTTTTAATTCCATTTTTGTTCTTAAAATTTTCAAAAAGAGAATCTGTTATTTCTAAAAATGCGTCTTTGATGAATTGACCATCAGAAAATGGTTTGCATTTTTTTCCAAGAAGATGATGCTGCGATTAAAATGGCTGCACTTCAAATGATGCTGCAGTTACTGCTTTAGATTGTAAATTAGGTGTAATGAAGAAATTTTGTTGTGCGAATAATCTGGAATTTAAATTCTTTTAATTTATTTTTTCTAAGGTCACTATTAGTCGGATAATCCGATTGGTATTTACCATGCAGTGCGTTGAAATGCCTTTCTAAATTTCCTTTTTTGTGTATAGCCACGGAAGCATTGCAAATCAAACAACTTTACAAAAAAGTATTCTAGTTCCCATTCTTGATGAAAATGATACGTTTTACTGTATTCCGTAGTATTTATTTTAAATCAGAAGGTATTAAATTAACGTATAAGTACTGTCCAGTTATTAATATTAAGTAAGCTAAATAAGAATTCGACACATACACGATGCTCTCCACAATGCAACTGCACGAATTTTCACTAGACAAGCCTAGCGACAGCGTGGCGACAAGAGTAGTCACGTGGTTCAGCTGATTTGTAATGAGCTTACGCAGTGGGGCGCATAATAATAATAATATTTAGATTTTGACTAATCAATTTTTTATATATATTTAAAATTCATTGTGATCGACCGAAATTAAAGCCTCGATCGACTTGTTGGCCGCCCCTGCTGTACACAGTTACATTACTCCTAAGTTGTTTGTTTGTTTGGAGGTTTGTTTGTTATTTGGAGCATTAGGAACTAAGGCCATATTGCTCCGGGATATGCGGTGGTCATTCCCTAACCTTTCCGCATCCTCCGTATTTGGTTACTCTTAAGTCTTTGAAAAACAACAAAAAACGCTCAAATTATTATTTTGACTTTACCGAAGTTTGTCGCTTATACCCGTCTATGTGTATTCTGTACGTAGAAGTAAGTCGCTGTATGTAGGTTTACGGGACGATTTCAATGTTGTGCAGATTAAAAAAAACAAGAATAACTCGCGGTGAAAAGTCCTACTGAGATCCATTAATTACGGCCCCCATTGAATACGACTTTAGAAATTCATCCAGTCGTTAATGGGAATCGAATATATGGACATCTTAAACGAAGTGACAATAGTATCTTTAATCATTTTATCTGCAAAAGTCACAAAGGTCGCTAAACTGATTCGCTTCTGGAACATGCTAGTGGTACCGTTCTAAGCACATACAACATTATATTATTAAGTCTCACTGTGTTGTAGAATAAATTCGGTCATATCGGTATATACGAGGGCCGTTTGAAAAGTTTGTAGACTGGGTATGAAATGGTGTTGGTACAGCGGTAAAAATTTGTGTATAACTGTATAATTAATTTTCTACAATTAGCTGTATTTCTATATAATTAATGTATAACACTTCAAATAACCCACCAAGTTTCAGCAGTTTCAATAACGGTTTTTTTTTTTTTTTTTTTTAATTACAGGTCCTAATGGTGAACAAAGTTGTGTGAATGAGGAAAAATGGAAAAAAATTAGTTACCGTGCAGTCATTCAATATTTGTGAAAAAAACAGACTAACGCCAAAGAAGTTCATAAGGATATGGTTACAACATTGGGTGGAGATGACCCCTTCCTATTCCATGGTTAAGGTGTCAGTAGCAAAATTAAAAAGAGAAAGGGAGGGAGAGAGCCTGGATGAGGGTTCACGCTGCGGAAGACTTGCAGTGTCCATCTCTAGAAGTTTTTGATAATGTGCATGAAAACAGAAAATACACCTCAAAACACACGCAATTTACGGACAATATACACGGAGTAACATGTCCTTAGTCGCCGATGCTCCTAAAACCCAACGACAACCAACCAAACAACAATACATACGGTATAAAGTTTACCACATTCTTTTCAAGTGAGGTTTGCCCTCATGGTCAGCACAGTTGGTATAATCATCTTCCTTTCCACACCGGGTGGAAAAGACCTGAGTTCGAATTCCTTCAATGAAGGGAGGAATTTTTATGAGTCTCTTTCACAGTGTGCCTGAGTTAGTTGGTCTCAGGAGAGGGTAGCATGGTTTTTTTCTCTCTGAAACTCCGGTTTTTTATCAAGCAAACGGCAAAGCGACCACAGAACATACGGCGCAATATGGCCTAAGTTGCAGTAAGAAATAGATTCAAAGGGGAGCGCAAAATTCTCAATATTCGTATACAACAAATGAAGAGTCTCTGAATTCTTAATATTAACATCTTCATTTTGAACTAGGCCAACTGTACTTTAGGAACATTCTTACTGCAACAGCGACTACTAAGGCCATATTGCTTCGTGTATACTGCTTGAAAATTGCACGCATTCTGTGGTCGATTTTCTATTTGGTGGACGAAAAATCAGAGTTTCCGGGAGAAAAAAAAAAAAGAAAACCATGTCACCCTCACCTGAGAAGACCCACTAACTCAGTCACATTGTGAAAAATACCAATAAAAATTCTCACCGTCATTAACGAGACTCGAACGCAGGTCTTTTCCACCCGGTGTGGGGGGGGGGGAGATGGCGATTCTACCAATTGTGCTACCCACAGAATTACGAAGTGAATTATAATCAGAGTCCCTAGGGGTTCGCAAGTGAGGCGCTTGCCAGAGGCACCGCCTAAAACAGGCGCTGCTAGATGCGTATGGATATATGAGCTATGTGAATTGTATCATTATCCTATTGAAAGTATCCTCGTGAAATTTGGTCCCTCAGTTAAATGTAAATTAATGATATAGAAACAGATCACGATAACGCTCTGAGCTGATATTATTATTAAATCAGTTTATTAACCCAATATGGTCTGAAGCCCTTACACGACCATTCAGCCAAGAGGGTAATCCGTAATATAATTAATTATTTACAAGAATATAAATAAACAAGTTTACATTATATATGAAAAAACATAAATCAATTTTTACAATCGGTGGATTTCACAAGGTTAACTTACGTAAATAATGGCCATAAATAAGAAATATTTACAAATTTCAGTAGCCGATTTAACAGTGAACAAATTTACAAATTTAAGTACAACTTTAACAGCGGGAGTCAGGGCGAACCTAGATACACATGAGCATCTTGGTTTCTTTGGATTTTTCGGTGGGAGTAGACGTCATAGCTCCATCCACGTGAAAGTTTCCTAGAGTTTCTCCGATCTGTATACTTTTGAATCACAGAACTTCTCTAGATCAATCGCTAGTCTGTTGATAAGCTGGATAGTGTTTCCGGAGAAAATATTACTTAGGCTACCTAGATTGTCTAGCCCTGCTTGAAGAGGAAGCCGAGGGTCAGCCTGGTAGCGTCGTGCTGTCCTAACGATGTCGTCCATTCTGGGGGCATCTATGCGTCCCGTTATAAGTTTAGTGAGTGTTAAAATATTTTGGGCAGCAATCTGCTGTTTCCAACGCATCACGTGTAAATTCGAGTGTAGCACCGATCTAGAAATGGTATACTACCTCCCTGTTATTTTATTAAGCCATTTAAGGATCCAGTACTCTAACCCGAGAAATTTCATGAAGTGGGTTTTGGGCGCTGATTACCAGATTATGGAGGAATATAATGATATGGAATAAAGGCAGCATTGAACATATCGGATAATAAGCTGAAGGTCATCAATTCCGGCGAGCTCTTGACATAGTAGCCACATTGCGGCATAGATCTTCGTTTTAGTGACGTTTAGATGCTACTGAAATATGAGGCCTCATCCCACGTTAAGCCTAAATCCTTATGCGTAATGACTTAGGCTTAACGTGCAATATAGATTTCTATGTTGTTTCTTAACCTTTTGTTTCTAAAAGTCATTTTAGCTGATTTAGCGTGATTAAGTTCTAGACTGATTGAATCTAGGTACATTTCTAGTTGTATTTTTTGATTGGCCAGTTGATTGATGGTAGCTGCTTGATTAGGAGTAGATGATGTTATGTAAAATTTAATGTCGTCTGCCAGAATGATACGGAGATCGAAAATAACCAAACAAACGTCCAAACATCAAACTTTAGTCAGACTCACGCTGCAAGTCAAACTGACTCAGTAGCGGTTAACCAGGAGTGTGAAATGGACTCAAAGGTCTGCAGTCAACAACCAATCATCACGACACATGAAAATCCTGTGGAATGCAGGAAAGAACGCCAAGGGGAAAGTGACCTCCTTAATGATGAGCAAAACTGGTTCCTGAAATACATTGATGGCATCTGTACAGAACACATGAAATTGTTCCACATGCAAACTGCAGAATTTCTGGAAAATATAATGTGGAAATTCACATCAATCTCTGACAGTCTGCAGAATTTATCTGAAGAGAACCAGCAGCTTCGTGTACAGAACAATGACATGAAACAAGAAATAGGTCTCCTAACCAATCAAGTGCGTGAACTAACAATATTTTTTCACAATGAAAATAGTATATCCAACAACGTGGCTCTGGGAACCTCGGAAAACAAGCCACAAGAAGTAGAATTGATACATGATTCCAACGCTAAAAGGAATTATACTCCCCAATTTATGTATAATGCAATGCCTCATATGCCTGTCACCCTTAGCCCAATGGTAGCCATAACACAAGGAGATAATAATCAGCTTAGTAGCAGAGACACAGGGCTGAATGACTGTAACTCACCCAAACCTGCATCTAACAACACTGGGGGTAGCCACGCAAAGACCTCTCAGGTGGCCCTCTCCACAATACCGACCCAAAATACTACTAAATCTAAAAGGTTAAAGGAGACAATCCATACTGGAAAGGGTACAACAAGACCCACATTTGCAGAAGTAGTCACCGGTAAAAAAGATGCTGAGAATAACCAAAAGATCCCACCAGCAGGCCACATAGCAGCCTCTATTCCCTGGCATCTCTCACCGACAAACATGTTCACTCAAAAGAAACCCGGATGACATATTCAACATATCAGAACATGGAACATGGAAGACGACACGGCAATAGAGATGCCACAGAACTTTCCTCTAAGGGTACTCGTGCTAATTCGTACAATATCACAGCAGTTCAGACTCGTGGTCGAATCTTTATATCTCGACTGGAACCGACTACTAAACCAGACAGCATTAAGGCCATGTTTACAGAAGTACATGGGATGAATATTGATGTGAGACAGAGAAGAACCAGGTATCCAACTTATGCCTCTTTCATCCTCACCTGCCACCCAGAGAAGATGAGCTTCGTACTGGATCCAAGGCTATGGCCCCCTGGAACCCTCATCAAACCCTTCCTAGATCAGAAGCCAAGAACCGCAATAAACCATCAACATCAAACGCAATAGCAATTAAAGCTACCAAGCTCCCAAGCCAACAAAACGCATGAGAAATCAAATAACTTCACTGAGAACAAACTTACCATAGGAAACAAACTGTCCACATATCATTCAATCCAACTCTCAGCAGATTATAATGATAATCCCCAGAGCTTCAGACTTGTAAAGAATATCCCTGTACACATGGCAATGCACAGTAGACAGTGCGAACCTTAAAAAGAAACCTGCCACCTGTACTAACTCCAGTTACTATGGCTACCACCATTCGAATTGTCTATCAAAATGCAAGGAGTATTTGTAACAAGCTAGACACTGTCGAACAGCTTCTCCTCTCTAAAACCTTTGATATTCTCTGCATTGCCGAAACGTGGCTTGGGAACGGGCGGGACTCCCTTGCCTGTGCTCCTCAGGCTGGGTACCAGATGCTCAGTTCCTCCAGAGAGGATCGTAGAGGTGGTGGAGTCGCAATATT
Source organism: Mastigoproctus giganteus (assembly GCF_048544385.1). Classification (NCBI taxonomy): domain Eukaryota; kingdom Metazoa; phylum Arthropoda; class Arachnida; order Uropygi; family Thelyphonidae; genus Mastigoproctus; species Mastigoproctus giganteus. Next base: position 71,129,315 of record NC_143584.1, on the reverse strand, counting down.
CTATAATACCACTATCTTCTCATTGGTACATTCTGTAGTAACCCAATCCCTTGCATTTGAAGCTGCTATGGTATCCCTCAAGCTCAATGCCAACCTGATAGACATAGCAACAGTATACATTCCACCAGGCCCAAACAGTGACATCATTGAAGATGTGATCCACTGGCTGGCTGGTAAATCACCTCCATGCCTCTGCTAAGCACATTATTTGTGGAGATTTCAATCTTCCACCTACTCTCACACATCTTAGTAGGAAACTCATTAGAAGTATGGATTCATTGGGTATCGGCCTACTTAACTGCCACCCCACGAGAGGATCTAATCTCTTGGATCTAATGTTCTCTTCAGCACCATGCGACCTCGAAGACAGTCCTCAAAACCTATTTCAATCCGATCACGAACCCATTGCCATACTCCTGCACTTAGCCGCACCTAACTTTGATATCCAAGGCCCAAAAAAGAAAAAAGACATCACAGCACCCAAATTCATTGATCCATCACGATGTCTCGAAGCTGCATCCTCGATACCTTGGGAGGCTCTCAATAATTGTGATCTCGAGCTAGCTGTGGACCTCATGACCAGATGGATTCGAACCATTGCAAGTTATGGTGCTACAAAGACTGTCTGCATCACTCCCCGTTCGAGAGCTTGGTGGACACCAGCACTGAACAACAGCTTTCAACAAAAACAAAATCTGCATAAGAGATGGAAAGAATCAGGCGCTATTCAAGATCGTATTGCCTTCTCCAGAGCCCGGGCAGTTTTCAACCGTCAGAAAATATTTGCAATTAAAAAGCATTTAAATTCAACCCTACGAAAAGGCAAATCGTTTTATTACTCTCAGCACACAGGAATTCCTAAAGCACTGGACCTTGAACTGTGGATGGACCACGTTGCACGGTTCTCAAACAATGTGGCCCCGATGCACCTGGGCAACTTACCCATCAACGACATCCCTACTGATATGCTCGCCACCGTTCGCATCACCAGGAAGCAGCTTATAACTGCTATAAATGGATTGCCACCCATTGCAACTGCAGGCCCCGATCTTGTGCCACAATTCATGATTAAATGTCTTAGCTCGTTTATAATCGGTCCTCTACTATCAATTTTTAACCGTGTATTAACGCAGCAATACTTTCCCCCTCTCTGGAACAGATATACTGTGAGGCCACACCCTAAATGCCAATCTGCAACCCTCATTAAACAGTTCAGGCCAATCTCTCATTCTTCCAGCCTCTTGAAGCTCATGGAGAAGACATTACTTTCCACCATCATCAATCAAATCATGCCTCACAAACCCCCACAGATTCACTATGGCATTCCAGGTAGATCCACAGTCACCAATTTAACATCGATAACCAACACCATTCTCAGTGCACTAGAAGCGAAAGCAGAGCTTTCTGTCACCTACATCGACCTGGAAGCTGCCTTCGACTCCATCAGTATCCCCTCACTTGTTCACCTCCTAGAAAACCACTTCTACATAAAAGGTGACATGTTGTGGTTTATCACAGCCCTGCTCTCTGACAGAACCATTCTTCTCAAAGTGGATCAACACACAATCTGGAGAAAGATCACTGCGGGAGTTCCCCAAGGCGGAGTTCTCTCCGGAGCATTATTCACCGCAATTATTATTCCGTTTGTGCAACAGAGAGAAGACATACTCTGCTCTGCTATGCCGATGATATTAAAATATATACTCAGATTAACCCCGGCGAACATCTCTCAAACATCAATAAAAAGATCTGTGAAAAGTTACACGACTTAGGATCCTATCTCCATAAATTTGGCCTCCTCATTAACCCCGCCAAATCAGCCCAAATGGTCTTTTCTCTGAAGCGCCAACCCACTGAAATCCAAGCCTCTCTAGACGGCATTCCCATCCCAGTGGTCAAGATGCATACAGACTTGGGAGTCGTCTTCGACTATAAACTGAGCTTCAACCCCCACATTGACAAGCTCACAGCAAAATTCTGTCAAATGCGCTGGACCACAAAACAACAACTGCTCCACGTTAGGGATCTGGATGTGACTCGTCGGTACGTATACACCTCAGTATACTCCGTCGTACTGTATGCCTCGGAAATTTGGGGGTCCGCGGCCCCTACCAACATCAAGCGCGTGTACTCCGCCGAATACTGGCTCCTTCGTTGGATCATGCAAAAACATCGTCGTCCACCCCAGCAAAGGACAACTGCGATGGCGACGTCACTTCGTTTTGCCCGACTTCCAAATCTTGTATTTGAAAAACGCCTTGTTCTCACTGTCAAGATGACAACCGGAATGGTCTCGGAGCCAAGCATCTGGGAACTGTGTGGCTGGAGGATCCCTCTACCCGGACTGAGGTCAGCTCCCACGCTCACAGCTCACTATAACAGACTAGCGCTCAGTGACCGCTTTCTCCCCAGGGAGATGCTCCCCACAATCCTTTCAATTGACGGCGACCTCTGTAGGTTTGTGAAGGATCGGAGGTACCGAAGAGAGATCCTTAAGAGCCTGGCCATGGCCAGGCAAAGTGCACATTGATAAGGGCAGCATAATAATGCCCAATTTATTGTAAATAATGTAGATGTCTTTATGAATGTGTTGTAAATAAAGTGAAGAATATCTTTATGAATATAAATATTAACATAACATAATGTAAATGTGAATATCTTTATTATTTCATTGTAAATACTGTCAAAAGCATATATCCTGTAAACAATCTGACACTGATTCTATTTTATTGCTGGCTCTGGGGGATGAGCCCGAACTTCGATGTGGGCCCCGTCTCCCCAAGGCTATTATTGTCCACCAGGCAATGTAAAACCCCTGGCATTGCTGCTGTGAAGGGTCTATTGTATATACCATGTTTGTATACAATAAAGATTTTATATATATATATATATATATATATATAAGACAAAAAGTCATGTTGTGATGCAAGGAAGGGCTCAAGAGCTGCAAGGAACAGTAAGGAGGAAATGAAGCCTCCCTGCGGTACTCCTCTAGTGACCAAGCACCTATATTGATAGTTTTGATGAGTAACTAGAAGCTGTCGAGGTTTTAGAGTTGCTTCTAAAATTCGTAGAGTATTTACCAGTAACGTTGAAATAATTCTCTAAGATATGTTCTTGTTCATATTCTGGCACGACCACCAGGTTAGTGGAGTTTACAATATATCATCGATACATATGTTATATATAGCAGTCAGGGGTTGAACCCCAGTCAACTCAAAGAGCACGTGCTACTGCACTCTTGCTCCTGACCACTCGACTACGTCGGGCCTCTGACACGGTCATATGCTGCTTTCACATCGAAGAAGACATCAAATTGCATTGGGCTGCTGAGGGTTCTTTGTATTCTTATAAGTGTGTCAAGCAGGTTGGTACTAGTAGGCCTGCCTTTGATTACCGTATGGAGGTAGGGGAGCCTGTGGTTGAAGCAATGTTCTGTAAGTGCAGGGTTAATGGCCTTCTGAAAGAGTTTCAGGAATCCACAGCTGATGGCGATCAGCCTGTAGTCCTTCGGTCCCTTCGGATGCTTACATTTCGGTACTGGGCGCACAAAGTATGTGTTTCAGATTTCTGGGAGATCCGCGTTAGTAATGATTTGATTAAAAATATGCACCAGAATATCAACAATGTAAACGCTGCATATTTGCAAAATGAAGTGTGGAAACCCATCCGACCTACTATTGACTTTAGCGGTAGCTTCTTTATGATCTCGATCAGTTTGCCTCTCGAGATAGTGAAATTAGAGAATACTGGGTAGCTCGTGGGTCCTACCACTAGAAAGACGGTCTGATTATGCTGCTTGAAGGCCAATTGTACCCATTCCATGAAGATATTCTCTTCTATTGTAGACTGTTTTCGCGTGTATTCTTTTTGAAAGTCGCATCCTGTCAATAATCAGCTTTCTGTGAGCCATTCTTTTTTGCCTTAAAAATAAAGCTTTTTTCCTTTTATAGGTGATAAGAGCCTGTTGATTATCATTCCTTTTCCATCGTCGGTAGGCTTTTTTGCTTGCGATGAAAAGCGAGTTTGATGTCAGAATTGAACCATGGGGACATTCTCGATGTAATCCGAACTTCTTTTGATGTCCCGGCCAGCGCTCCTTACCTGAGTTCCTCAACTAAGCAGCATAAAGCTTCCCTCGGAGTGAGGGTATATAGATTCTGTTAGGGGTTAAGAATTATTTCAGGTTTCGGATACTTAACTGAAAAGATTGTTTTTGACGTTATTTGCCGATTAGATTTACAAGAGTGGTAAGCTGCATCTGTTGCTTGCACCAGCCAGAATTTGAAGGCTATCTGAATGTGATCTGACTGGAACCTAAAGAAGGGTGATATGATCTACCACTTGTATGAGACCTACCGTATGAAGGATAGAATCAAGGTCCTTTCTTGCATCTTGCTGCCTTGGCAATGGCATGTTAAAATCATCTGTGACAACAGTAGGGATTCTAGAATCGAGGTTGCAGATAAATCACGTGTGGAGTTCCAACTTCGTGTCTTCGGTATGGTCTGGGAGTAGGTAGACCACACACACACACACACACACACACGTAATTTTTTTCCTTGGAAAGAATTACGTACAGGGCCTCAAAGTTATCCGTTTGGCTGTATTTCATTTTACCAATCAAAAAGTCTTCTTTATGAAGTATGGCTACACCCCCCCCTCACCCCTTCTGAGTTTACTACATTGTACTACATGGGTTTGGTGATAATTTCTAACTGGTTCCCCTCAAGGAGCCATGTTTCGGTAATGCAAATAAGATCGAACTCATCTAGATGAAGGAGAGACTAATATCTAATTTTGTTAACAAGGCTTCTGACATTTTGCATAAACAATTTGACTGATATGTCATCGATGGTTGTGCTAGTAATCTCTGCTAGTTGCTATGCAGATGGACTGTTCTTGTGTCTGGCAGTAGGAGACTGATAGTTCCTGTCCAAATAAGGCTTGAACAGGGTTCCTGGGGGCTACAGCTCGAGTTATATCGCAATACGTTGTTTGTTGGAGCACATGAAATGATGAAAGAGGCATACGTTGGGTGTCTCGTCTTTAAGGCTCTCACTTCCACCTGTACTCCATATTCCAAAGCAAACAGGGATTTGATATCCGACCACTTCGTGCACGGATTTAGTCGTGACACAAACACTTTACTCCTCCTTTGAACAGCAGCAATGTTGTTGGCTTAATATATAATAATAAGTTGTAGCTAAAAATCATAACATCTAAAAATGAATGAAAAATTAATATATTGAGCTGGTTTATGGACCTGGAGCACTACTAATGATAGCAGAAATACCCAGCAACCATAATGAATTATAAATACGTAGATGAGTGTATGAGAAGGGAAGCTGACCTGTCAGGTCTAGTTATAATGGAAAAAAAATTAAATAGAATCTGAAAAATAAAAGCAAAATAAATAAATTAAATTAACATATACAAATAGAACTTAATGGGATCATAAGTCATGATCTAATTTAATCAAATTCTTTGGGATCATAAGCCATGATCCCAAAGAATTAGAGGAAAATTTTAATCAGATATGCAGAGTTAGTAAGGATTTGGGACTAAAGATGAATATGACTAAAACAAAAGTAATGATGAACAAGTATGCCAGAGAAAGGGATATAATTATTGAAGGAGCAGTAATTGAAAAGGTGGATTCATGTAGTTATCTGGAACAAGTCATTAGCTGTAATAATGATAAATGGCTGGAAGTCAAGGGAAGGATAAATTTCGGATGGATAGAATTTAGGAAATATAGTCACAATATCCCAATTTGTCTGAAACGTAAAATAATAACCAATATATATACACCCTACCATGACTTTATGAAAAGGCGTTTGACTCCATACAGCATAAGGCAATGTTCCGGGCACTGGAAAGACAAGGCATAGATACTCCATATATTATGATTTTGAAGAAAATATATGAGAGTGCTACATCCTTTATTAGACTAGACAAAGACAGTAGCAAATTTAAAATCAAGAAAGGAGTTCGACAAGGAGACACAATATCTCCGAAGCTGTTTACTGCTGCCCTTGAGGAAGCTTTCAGAAGATTAGACTGGTCGCAGAAAGGAGTCAATGTGAACGGAGAGTACCTAAACCATCTACGATTTGCAGATGACATTGTGGTCATAAGCCACGATCCCAAAGAATTAGAGGAAAATCTTAATCAGTTATGCACAGTTAGTAAGGATTTTGGACTAAAGATGAATATGGCTAAAACAAAAGTAATGATGAAGGAGCAGTAATTGAAAAAGTGGAGTCATATACTTATCTGGGACAAGTTATTAGCTGTAATAATGATAAATGGCTGGAAGTCAAGAGAAGAATAAATTTTGGATGGATAGCATTCAGGAAATATAGTCACATACTGAAGAGCAATATCCCAGTTTGTCTGAAACGTAAAATAATGAATCAATGTATACTCCCCACCATGACTTATGGAAGTGAAACTTGGGCACTCACCAAAAGAATGGAAGAGAAGCTAAGAACTACACAGCGAAGAATGGAACGAATTATATTGGGAATCAGACTGTTAGATAAGAAGAGAAACACATGGATTAGGCAGCAAACTCAAGTAAAGGACATTCTTATCAAAACTAAAGAACTAAAATGGTCTTGGGCAGGACACATAGCTCGAAGACATGATGACAGATGGACTAAGAAAATAACAGAATGGTACCCAAGAGGAGCTAGAAGAAAACCTGGAAGACAAAGGCAGAGATGGATAGATGAAATTCATGAGTTTTTGAGTAGTAAATGGATGGCCAGTGCTCAAAACAGAAGGAACTGGAAAGTTGCTGGAGAGGCCTTCATCCTGCAGTGGATTGAAAATGGCTGATGATGATGATGATGATGATGATGACCATGACTTACGGAATGAAACTTGGGCACTTACTAAGAGAATGGAAGAAAAGCTGAAAATTACACAGCGAAGAATGGAACGTTATAATAGGAATCAGAACGTTAGATAAGAAGAAAAACACATGGATTAGGCAGCATTCAGTAAATATAGTCACATACTGAGTTGCAATATCCCAATTTGTCTGAAACGTAAAATAATAACCAATGTATACTCCCTACCATGACTTACGGAATGAAACTTGGGCACTCACCAAAATAATGGAAGAGAAGCTGAGAACTACACAACGAAGAATGGAAAGAATTATATTGGGAATCAGACTGTTAGATGAGAAGAGAAACACATGGATTAGGCAGCAAACTCAAGTAAATTACATTCTTATCAAAACTAAAGAACTGAAATGGACTTCGGCCGGACACATAGCTCGAAGACATGAAGTCAGATGGACTAAGAAAATAACAGAATGGTACCCAAGAGGCGCTAAAAGAAAACCTGGAAGACAACAACGGAGATGGACAGATGAAATTCACGAGCTGGTGGGTAGTAAATGGATGGCCATTGCGCAAAACAGAAAAAAAAACTGGAAAGTTGCTGAAGAGGCCTGCAGTGGATTGAAAACGATTGATGACGATGATGACACCTGCCTCTATGTTACGGTTAAATTTCACTTAAAGTAGAATTTACCTATCTGTGAAGTTCAGAAATGCACTACTCCAGGTCTGCAGTTCTTAGCTACTTGCTTCAGGAGGATTTATCTTCCTCGGATATTAACCATACTTAGTGCCGTGAGCTACTTGCTAGCTTAGCGTTTTGCGATTGGCCGGTACACAACAGACCATTCTTATAATCCTTAGTCTTGTAAGTAACTGGATAAATACTGTATATGGTAGTAAACTTAAAACGTTAAAATAATAATTACCTGTTCATTTATTGCATGTATAAAGTCGATCATACTGTATATTCAGGTATTCTATTAAGCTATCCATCAGTATATGACACTATAGGAAAACTGTTAATAATGCACATTACAGATCCTTTTTGAGGAGTGCAAATAAAGATACTCTACTTGCTCATGCGTACACATTCCCTTCCCCACCTCGTTTTCGTGATATCGGGTTAAAAAAAAAAAAAAAAAAAGTAAACTGCAGCCATTATTAATCACCGCAGGATGGGAGCTTCCTCAGTCATTCATGTTGAGGGAACTGGATCATTTCCTGCCAAACTGGTCCAGTGTGAATTAGCAGATCGACCGTATTTAACAGTCAAGGGCTTGAACCCAGGTCTACTCAAAGGGCACATGCTACTGCACTCCCGACCACTCGGTTACGGATGCCTGTTGATATCGGGTACCATACACCAATCATTTGATCATGAAATGGTGTCTCCTGATTGGCATGTTGATTAACCGCCCACGGCTATTTTGAAAGTTGACCTACCTCCCGATAAATGGAAACAAGCTTCATTGCTGAAAAAGTTAACGCCTAGCATGTCTTTTCCTTTGGCTGTAAGGAAACCATTAGCATTATTGTAGTTCATCGGACTGTTTCTATTTTGTATTAATACAGATTCAAATGTTTTTTTAAGAACTTTCTTTTTTGAGTTATGTAAGACGCCTAATTGTTGTGGCAATTTGTGCAATGACTTTTTTCGGACTTATGATGCGATTAGAAATCCAATACTTTGTTCTCTATTAAAACTGATGGTCTGCTAAAACTTCGGCGCGTCCGCAACTGATCCGGTTTTCCTACACTTTTTAATTAGTTGCGATGTGGACCTGAATTTAGGGATACATTTCCCCAAATTTCTACGTGAAACACTTATTCCACCAAAAAATACTCGGGCTTCAATTCAAAGCCCCATTTTCACATATCGAGCACGTCTCTGTTTACAGCACGACCTTGGTTGAAGGCGGTGGGAAGTTTGGAGGGATTGGGGCTATGCGTCAGTAGGCACTTATTCTCTACCTAAAGGTGTGTTGTGTATGTGACGTTCATATTTGAAACAGTACAATACAGGTGCAGAGGAACTTTTTGCTCACCCTGTACATTGAATCTGAAGACGTTTTTGTAGACAATGCAAAATGCTTTGATCAAATTTTCTACCCGACAGTTAATTTTGAGGAGCAACTGACGAACCTTAACACTTCAGAAATTTAATGACAGGTACAAAATATAAATTTTTTTTTGTTCAGAATTATTAAATTGTGAATGCTTTTTCTTAAAAAAATAAATATTAAACATTCAATTTTCTGAAATGGAAAAAAGATACCAGGGAAAATGGAGTCCAAATATGTTGGCAGACTACTGTTGGGATCTCGTATGGGAGACACCAATGGAGATGATTATAAAAGACAAAAAACGACAAAATAAGTGTTTTGTTATCAGATAAACACTTTTGTAAATAGAATGAGGTTAATAGACCCATTGTTCAATATTTATTATTGTATGTAGCATTTTATTAAAATACATGAAATATTTTTACTAGAAACGTTTTGGATTTAATCCCTTCTTCCTTAAAATCGGAGGGTGTTAACAGCAATATGGTTGCCATATTTGAGTTCATAAATCAAATCTACAAGAATCACCCTGACTTTTAACAGGAGCGAATTTTTTTTTTTTTTTTTTTTTTGCCGACCTCATTTGGAATAAATATTTTTATTCCTGTTGTGAAAATAAAAAAATATCCTAACAGTACTTTGTTTGGATATGACATATTCGTATTTATAAGTTTTAAAAACAAATTAATAAAATATTGTTGAAATAAAACACGCACACGCACTAGGCATATCAGCGAACAGAATGCATCAAAAGCATGCAACGTTAGATTATAAAGTGGCGGTTTTGTTACCTATGATACCTATGGTAACAAACAATTAAATTAAATTCAAATTAAATATTTTAAATTCATAAAGGTAACAAAAAATAAAAATAAATAAATCAATGAAAAGGTGGGTATCGTTGTTCTCCTTTTTATTATTATTTTTGAAAATATTTTACTTATTTATTCAATTTTGTTATTTATAATGTGAATTTAATTTGATTGTTGGTTACCTAATGTTGAATGCATTCACTTCTGAAGTATAAATTATCGGTTTCTTTTATTTAATTTTATCATAGATCTGCTTTTTTAGCAGTAAAAAAGAAAAAAAAGAAAAAAAAACAATCCATTTTACCACAGCGTTTTTTTTTAATAGTCCAGACTATTCTTTATTTTGACTTATTTCTCAAAAAAATCCACATAATCTCATTTTCTGGCATTTTCCTTTTTGTTTCATTCCAATGCGCTTTTTTTTTTTTTTTTTTTTTTTTGTGACATATTTTAATGACTGGAAATGGACAGATATGTATAATTACTCAAACAGAGCCAATTATTTGACATATAATCAAACAAATATTTTTAAAAAAATTGGTCAGTTTCATTTTTATTTATTGTATTAAATTAGAGAAAACCCCATTTTGAGTTATCTAGTTATCTCTTGTAGGAGAATTGAAAGACAAAAATTTCACCCAGGTCAGGACTTCAGTATCTCATTCAAAATCAACTAGCACTTTTTAGCTCAATTTGCTGTGTGCCCGCCTAAAGATTTACATCACGTGTTGTGTTCCTCTCGTTGCTCTTCTGATTAGACTCTTCTTTGGGCATCGATTGATATAGTTGTCTAGCGCCGGTTCTTAAACTAGCTTTATCCTTACGATCTGCTTGTTTATGGTACTTCTCATTTTATGAAGGCTGAAAAACCATAAAAAAACTCACCGAGGACTGGGGTTACTCGCCCTACCTGAAATCAGTCAACTAACTACAACCCGATTGGACTAATCTTTCAGTCTTAATCGTTAATCCTTCAGCCTTCCAGGAGACTTGAACTTGAAATTCCTCACTTGAAATTCCTCGCTTCCAGACCAGCGACAAGCGAGGAATCCTCCCTCTACCATTGATGGAGGCTATTTCTACGTTATATGTGATAAACCGTTAATGTGATCACGTAGTATATTTATTGTAAGACTATTGTCTTGCAAAAGACTATTTAATACTTTTGTAAGACTATTTAATACTATTCTAGTATTAAATAAAATCTCGTGGTGGGGGGGGGTTAGAATGAGGTGGATAAGTAGCTACATGGAATTGTAGCTAATCTACATGGAATTGTACTTAATCCACCTTACCCAACTGTAAAATTATTTTAAATATTTCAAAAGGTTTAATTTTATTTTTAAACCTTTAAAATCATTTTTTAACTTGAAAGAAATAACTGAAGTTGCAGAATATTATGGAAAAGTTATAAATAAAAAAAATAAAGGTTCTAATATTGTATTTTACTGCACTTATTTTGTGGAGTACAAGTAGAAGTGGAAATTTTGCTGCATCGTATAGTGTCAGTGGAAACTGACTAAAACTTTATTAAGTCTGAAGAACTCTCGAGTACCCTCGCTTGAGGGTACTCGATGACTTCCTACTGTGTCTGACATGCTCAAGGAACTGTTTATTGTTAAATTGTTAATTTAGCAATTTATTGTTAAATTGTGGTTAATTTATTGTTAAAATAGTTTAACAATGGCAAATATCATCAGACTGAGGCAGACTGCTAGGTCTTAAGGACAAAAAGTTTCGTTCAGTGAATGTTGTCCGATATGTCTGAAGTCTGTAAAACTGAGGATTTACCGTACTTTCATTCTTTGGTCATAAAAAGTTACCATTTTAAAAAGTTATAAAAAGTTACCATACTTTGGTCATAAAAAGTTACCATACCATTTTAAAGCGAAATTTTACGACCTTGTACAAAGGGTACTAGGAAAGTTTTGCAATATGACGCAACAATGAATCACAGGAGGCTGCTTGTTGCTGCATGTTGAGACATGTTCATACGTGCATAGTAGCCACCGCGCCAAGTCGATGGGCTCAGTTATTCATTAGTAGTGAGAGTGTAAAGTGCTTGCGATGGCATCGTGGTCACGAAATGAGATAAGGACAGTTTTGCGGTATAATTTCGTGCGTGGTTTAACCATAGACCAGTGCTTAGAAGAAATGACTCTTGCACTAGATGATGATTGTCCACATCGTACAACGATATTCAGGTGGTATAGAGAATTCCAAAGGGGAAATTTCACTCTGGAGGATTCTGAGAGGCCGGGAAGGCCACGAACGTCAGTTACGGAGGAAAACGTTACTGCTGTGAGGAAAATGCTTGACGAAAACAGGCGAGTGACCTACCAACAGATAGAGGATACTTTGGGCCTAAATGCACCAGCAATTTGTTCGATTCTGCAAGATCATTTGCACGTGAAGAAACTTTGTTCTCTCTGGGTGCCACATCAACTGACTGAAGAGCAGATGACACGACGTGTGACTTGGTGCCGGGAGATGTTAAAAAAGTTTGATAAGGGACAATCTCGGTATGTGAACAACATCGTGACAGGTGACGAGACTTGGCTGTACTATTACGATCTGCCGACCAAGGCTCAAAACAAAGTTTGGGTCTTTGATGATGACGACACACCCGTAATTGTCAGAAAATCCCGATCTGTAAAGAAGAAAATGATAGCTGTATTTTTCAAATCGAGTGGAATTGTGGAACATGTCGTTTTGGACACGCAGAAGACAGTCACAGCTAAGCGGTATACTGAACAATGCCTGCCTAAAGTCATTGGATCTATGAAGAACCTGCGGCCAAAGTCAAGAATGGACACCTGGTACCTCCATCACGAAAATGCTCCAGCTCACCGCGCCAAAGCCTGCACCGAATATTTGACCACGACAGGACTGAAACTTCTCGGGCACCCTCCCTACAGTCCAGACCTTGCTCCCTGCGACTTTGCACTGTTCCCGCATGTGAATATGAAGCTAAAAGGGAGGCGGTTTTCCAGTGATGAGGACCTTCTATGGGCTTGGGACAACGAGTGTGCTTTACTCCCTAGTGAAACTTGGCAGAACTGGTTTAAAGATTGGTTTCGGAGGATGGAGAGGTGTATTGAATGTAGAGGAAATTACTTTGAAAAAATTAAATAAACAAAGCTGTATTGCAAAACTTTCCTAGTACCCTTTGTAATTGGAGGCAGTTAGATAGATAAACTGCCAGTATTCATATACCACTCATTCCTGTGTAATTTTCTAATTCAATGTACCTTACAGTATCGCCTCCCAAACCAGTTATGCTTCCACCCCCGAATGAAATTTCTGAGTATACGCCCCTGACAAGAATGTCTTGAGATTAATAATTTTGAAATAAATATAGTATATGCATTAAAAGGTATGTTATTCTTTACTGCCTGGCTTGCCTCCTAGCAGCGTGTACGGGCAACGTGGGGTCCCATTAGGGGAACTGCGGCAAAGACCACAACAGCAGAACCCAACATAATACTTTTCATATACAACACACAATACTTTTGTCTGGCTTTTACAGAGGAATGCATACTTCACAAGAGTACTTAGGGCACAGATGTGGGAAACCCACCGGTGGCGCTCCCTCCCCAAACACTATTTTATGTAATTATTATGTACCTATTTTTGTAATTATTTTTGAACTGTGTTAGTTCTAGGTTATTTTTTGTTTTGTTTTGACTATATTCGCTTTTGTCTCCTAATTAAAAAAAAAAAACGTAACGAGGTTATAAAATGCAGTGGGACTGAAAATATTATATACAAGATACAAAAAAGACACGTGATTCTGGGAACCCTTGAATGTATACAATTAAAACATTCCGTTCTTTCAGTAGTAAGATAAATAAATAAACAGCGAGACCCTGGATGCGCAGCTAGTAGATATTAAATTTCAGGCAGACATCTCTATCATTTATTTTTTGTTTATCTCTAACTTTCACTTTTAGGTCAGGTCTGCTAAGAAGTACAGTTCTCGTGTTAAGAATGGAATGTGATAGGCCAAGAAATGTTACAAATGTCAACTTCTGTTATACTGATGAAGCAGCGCCGCGCTGCCCTTTTACCGGTTAGCTTCGTCATGCTTTGAGTGATCCCATCCATATTTGAACAGACTTTAACGATATGGTAGTGGTCGTGTTTGCGTGTATGTGTTAAGTACCAAATCAACTAAAGCTAAGAGACATCAGTATATAGTGTCCATCAGTATATTGTGTCTTATTGCGTACACTGTGTATTCTTTGGTCGTTTGCTGGAGAAAATCCCGAATTTAGTATTACTATTAGCAGCATTTTGTCTAATGCTTCCTTGAATTTATTCAAGCTATCCATCTCCACAACACCATATGAAAGTTTGTTCCAACAATCAACCACCTTCGCACAGCTATCCTATAACCATTCTTCCTCAATTTGATTTTATGCCCCTTCATGCGCAAGAGTATTCTGAACAAAGAGAAAAATTCCATCAGCATTGAGCTTGCTCAATCCATTCAGATCTTAGACATTTCAATCAGATTACTTCGTAGATGCCTAGTCTCCAGACGCAACAATTTGCAGAACTAAAATCTTTCTTGGTAAAACTATCCTTTCGTTCCCTTCATAAATCTTGTTGCCCTTCTCTGCATCCAGATTTACATCCTTCCTAAAGTGAGGCCTCCAATTTTGACCTGTATTCAGTACACAAGATGCAGCCTAACCATTATTTTGTACAATTTTCCGAGAGATAAAACCATACAGCCTTTTCCCGACTGATTCAGTCAAGGTGTGGAAAAATGCCAAAAAAAAAGTTCCTCTCATCAAAACGAGACTCGAACCTAGGCATTTGCTACACGGTGTGGAAGGACAGTGATTGTAATCGCAATCTTCCATTAGCCACCTTTTTAAAGTCATTCAGATGAATGGTGTTTAAAGAACTGCAAATAGAAGAATCGTCCCACTGCCACTTTTAAGCAATTAATTTTGCAGTGTTCCACTGGAATACCACGAGGGCTTTTTTTTTTTAATTGGGGTTTCCTTGGCTAATTGACTACTTTGGTTAAAATGCAGTTCACGCGTTATGCTAGTACCTATGGTCTTTAGTATGTACAATGATAATACAAGTACAGTTAGCGCTAGCCCGAATAGTGCTCAGGCGAGACAATTTTGTTTAGTGGCACCAGTGCTGAGAGGAGCTCATAAATGGTCCCTAACTGGCGCTCTGACATATCACCCCCCCCCCCCCTCGATCCATAGTTCCAAATTTAATAGGTGCCTGAGTCGCCTATTCACTCTGTATACCCGTGGGTTACGGACCGATTTTCACGTTATGTGGATTGAAATTCCAGAAATAATTCATCCTCCTCCTGCTGCTTGAGATCGGCTAAAAATCAGTCTCTGAATTTAATTTGCTGCTATGTTCACCTTGGAATAAGTGGCACAATTTTGAAATCAGGGAAGATGCTCTCTATAGGTTAAATTAAAGCACCTGCTGTTAGCTTAAAAAAGGAGGAGGGGAAAGGTGAGTGGGAATTTCCGAACTGCATTGTAAAATTTTGCGAAAACAGGCGCACGACTGTCTTTTTTTCCGTAGCTCTTCGTAGAAATGCCACTTTTCGGATGATTAAACAAGATCATCTCGCTCTGCAATTTGGTAAGTTATTGATGTCTCATTTGGCAACAGTGCCATAAATTTTCAACCCTGACGTAGACTGTTACTTTATGTGAATAATTCGCAATACGAATAGCAACCGGAAAAATAATACAGAACAGTTATGACATTCAATAAAGAATAATCAGATCTTGATCGCTAAAAGATTTCGTAATGAAATTAATAGCTATTAAATGCTATTGTAAACGCAGCTCTCTACTGAGGTTTACAAATAAGATTATTATTATTTAAACTTTCTTGTAGTACAGTGTTTTGTAGCGTCCTATACTACACTGTTCTTTTTAGGCTACCCGAATAATTAAATTCATCTGCCGTGTATTGTATATTGTGTCTGTAAATTGCGTGTGTTCTCTGGTCGATCTGCCTGTTTTGCCGGACGAAAAACCCGGGTTTCTGGAGGAGAAAAACCTTGCTAGCAATAGGTCTCCCAGAGAACACATATAAGGAATTCCAGAAAGTCTCAATCTGGAACACCTGTAAAACAGTCAGAGAGAGAGAGAGAGAGAGAGAGAGTTCCACCGACAAACAGTAATACCAGACATAACAACCACCCTGTGCACTTGGTACAGAACCCGTCACAGGGTTGAACCCCCCATCAGGGCGAAACGTCACCACCGTAATAATAATGCCTTATCACTAAGTCATCAGTGGGCTAATCCGTTGTTTGAAGTGGGCCCAGGAGTAAGAACTGCAGTAATTCTAGTAGATAGAGCTTAAGCCCCTTCGTTGCCTTTGTTCATTGCTGTTTCAGAGCGGCTGTGCCTTGTGTTATTTCATCTCATAAAAGTGCTTTGAAGTTTTTAATAATGCCTGGAAAATGTTGTGTTCCTGGATGCCGTGGAAATTATAAAGGTGATCCGAAAGTACACGTCTTTGGATTTCCGTTGAAAGATACTGTTTTAACTAACAAATGGTTGAAAGATATACCAAGGAAAAAAGACTTTGTGCCATCTGAACATTCAAAGGTAAGTTTGCTAAAATACGTTTGTGGTACGTTAATAGCAGTTATCTTAAATAGGAGTATTTTAACAATAAATGGAACGACAATATATAAGAATATGAAACAGATATATTTTTGTCAGAATATAGAAGTAAATTTCGTCAGAATTTCGGCTTTTGTGGTTTCATTTATATATAAAATATTCCTTTCATATATTCGATACACTGAAGAAAAGTGCGTACATACTTATTTAAGAAATCAAAAAATCTCAATATTTGTACGATACGTAATATTAATTTTATTTATTGAAATTTTTGGTGTAGATAAATAAACGAAATGTAATTATATGCAACCTTTGATAAACTATAGGCCTGTGTACGCGGACTGAGGTATCCTTAGTTGTAAAAGCTAATAACAATCGTCTATGAGATGATAATAATAAGTAAAGCAAAATTCGGAAGAGAGTATAACATTTTATTTATATATTTCATATTGTTACAGGTATGTCAGATTCATTTCGAGCCATCCCAGATAGTTAGTTAGACGGGCATCTAAATTTGATGAAAGAAAAAAGAGAATCGTCGTAGATTTCAAGCATCCAAAATTAATTCACGGAGCTGTTCCATCACATTTTCCGAACTGTCCAAGCTATTTGTCATCACAGGCATTTACAAGAGACAGTCCCGATAAGAAGAAGCGAAGATTAAAAGAAAAAACTTTGAGAAGGCCCTGGAAAATAGTATTAAGAGTAAACATGATTATGAAAAAGCTCGAGAATTTCCTAAGTTACCACAACTAGCAGAGTGCCTGAATAAGACATACAACACCTGAATGCTGGCAAGTTATTTCAAAAAATAGCTGTATCGTGTTTTTATATTTAATATTTCAGCCAGCACCTTTCATTGCCTATTCAGTCGTGATTAGTGAAGATTTGATGTTGTCGGTATTTGTACAGAGCGCTGAAATTCATAATTTAGGAAAGTCAAAGTCAATGGAAGTCTATTCACCTTCCTATGAAGGTGAATAGTTTCAATCAGATTACTAATATCTTAGAACAGATAACAGTAATTGCCAACAACAGCAGTGATGTTAATAATATTTCTTTTGTTTTAAATGCTGCTTGTAGTTTACTGAATTCAATTGCAGGAGACATTAATAGCGAGAGAGCAACAGTGTTTGAATTCATAAGCGAACAATCATATTCGTTAGAATGTGAAAAGAATGCGTACAGATATTCCATCGAAGTGTTAATATTTTCATATTTGGTGTTTTCGATATCTCTACATGACAAATTTCTACAGCATTCTGCATTCCTACTTCTTCCTCCTCCAAGTACTATTCGTAGGCTTTGCTCTTCTCCAAAATTCCAGATGACCACCAAGAGAATCATTTTCTGAAGTATGCTAAACAGAAATTGACTTTTTTAAATTCTTCAGAACGCAAAATTAGTTTAATGATCGACGAAATTCATCTGAAACCTTATATTGATTACAAAGGTGGAAACGTACTGTGAAATTCTTTTGATAGTACTCATGCAGCTAGAAGTGCATATGTATTTATGATTCTAAACTTATTGTCAAATTAAAAAGATGCCATTTATGTTTTATCCGTGAAAAAAATTACTGCAGAAAAATTACATTGTTTTGAAAAAATTATTGTGGGCTTGAAGCAAATTGGTTATAATGTTGTAGCAATTGTAAGTGATAATATTTCAATTAACAGAAAAATATTTCAGAGAAATAATTTAAATTTTTCAACGATTATTGTAAAAAGAAAAATGACGTATTAAAAGCAACACAAAAGTAAACTTCAAACATTGAAAATGAGCTAAATTTAAAAGTAAAATAATTTCTGTTCAATTATAGTAATCAAAATATTAGATTTAATAATAAATGTGTACATTAGTTGGATTACAGATTAAATGTAAAACATTCAAAATGTAATAAAATAGTTAACTATAAATGTGTTTTCATTTTTTTCAGAATGTTATGATTAACAAAAATTATCACACTTAAGTATCAAAACTGATATTTTTATTTATTCATCCCATTTCTTCATTTATTTTTTCATATTGTCCCTTGCAACATATATTAACTTTCCGTTATGCACAGAAAACAAAGTATATTTACATTCAACTCTTGCTTTCGCTTTTCTCAATTTTGTGCAGCGAATTTTTCTATTTAGCGAATTTTTTTGAATTCTCCTTAGTAATTACATTTCAAATAGTTGCCGTTGAGATAAAAAATTTCATATAACGAACTGATTAGGAGGGACTTAACTGGATACGCGCTGTTCTTACTTTTGGCAATTAGTGCTATTCCTAAGCACGAATTAAGAGAGCTAAAGGGATTATCATTCTACAGGTTAGTGGTATTCGTAAAACCTATCCGACCACCTGTCCCACATACCGAGAAGTCACGCTGGTCACCAGTGAGCAGATCAAGGAGTTTTCCCTATGCGGACAATGGGCTCCGGTCAACCGTCTACTATAAGCGCCCTGTTCGAGAATTAGGAGAGGGTGATTTTCTTTTTCCTACTTGATAGGAAAATTGGCCTGAAGATCGGCACTGTTCTCATCAAATGTCTCAAATGACATTTTATGAGAGCAGTGCCGTAGCTACCATGTAGGCAGGCAAGGCAATTGCCTCGGGCACTTTAGGGGCCGGGCGTCTTTGGCTGTCTCCTCTTTTTGCAATTTTCTTTAATTAAGTAGGGGCCAGAACATGTTTTTTGCATCCAGGCCCGAAAAAGGGTTGCTACGCTCCTGGTGCCGGCCACAAACATGTTCAACCGGTTCTGTCGAGCAGAGCTCAGCGCTAAAATGGTCAAAACGATATTGTTGATTAATGTATTAAATATTATTCGTATTTAAAATTTTTGTTCAGTGTAATATAAAATAATTTTATTGTCTTAGTTATTGTAAAATTTGAAAAATTAAAAAAAAAAAATCACTATTACAAAAACAACCCCCGCATAAGTTTTGCACAGCACCCTAGAACCCCGCAAGTAATTCTTGAACAGGGCTCCTCAGATTTTGGGACTGGCTTTGGGAGAGAGTGAAGTTAGAAAATTGTCAATTCGGCTTCAGTTAAATGAAAGAGACGTAATTCGTGGATTTCGGGAATACCTAATTGAAAGACGATTTCGAAAGAATTTAAAGCATTTGATGAACGCTCTGAGTACGATACCAATTTCATTAAGTGAATGTGAACGAGGATTTTCACAAAGAAGATCATCAGCCCAACCTGAACTTCGTTGATGACAAAAAGTTCTTCACTACTACAGGAACTTCCCAACTTACGTAATACTCGACTTATGGAAATTTGACTTTACGCACGTTTTTGTCGGCCGGTACAAAACTTAAATTTTTTTAAATTTTTTTAAATCGTGGAAAAGTATTTTGCATCCCGTAAGAATAAATGGAGGTATCGTGAAAATATCGTAATGTGAACTCAATAACACATTGTGGGTTTTTTTTTTTTTTTTTGTTTTGTAATTTGTTCCAAGTCCTTGGAAGTTGAAAATTTTGCTATATTACTAAGCTATTTATCTCCCTAAAAGGTCATTTTTATAATGGAAATTGCACTACCCTTTCATCGTTATCATATGTTCCCGTTACAAGAATCAATTTTGAACGCCTTTGCAATATTTTTCTAAAGCACGTTTCTGGAGGTTACGACCAAAAAACAGTAAAAACAATTTGCACTTTCCAGTTTATTGGGCTTTTTTGTTAGTGCATCTAATTATAAACGGGTAGTAAACTCGATAGTTAAGTGATTATGGTGAAATCAGTTCCCCCTTCATTGAAATCTTCAATCATATAAAAAACAAATTTTCAGAAACTTCTCTTCATTCCTATTTACGTATTACAATGATGAAGGGAAAGGGAACAATGGGAAGTGCAAGTGGTGGTAGCGCCAGGAAACAAAACAAAATTGATTTAGAAATGAAGATGATTAATTAAGAAGCAGGACAAAGTTTTTCATCTATTGCAAGGGAATTAAGTCTTGCTGCTTCAACAGTGAATACTATTTTAAAAGACAGTGCGCTATACGTGCACTGTCAAAGGATCAACGCACTTAAGATCAACAGTTATCACAAAACAGCGTTCAGGTGCTATATCGAAGATGGAACAGCTGTTAATAATATGGATGGAAAATCAGATTCAGAAGCGAGTGCCCCTGAGTCTAATGATCATTCAAGCAAAAGCAACAAGTATTGCCAAAGATATTAAGGATAAGTACGGTGAATCTCAAGCCAAGTTTGTGGAAAGCAACTGGTGGTTTAATAGGTTCAAGCATCGTGCTGATTTCCACAACGTTAAAGTATGCAGTGAAGTCGCCAGTGCAGATTCTGCAGCTGCAGGGAAATTTTGTGATGTGTTGGAAAGAATTATTGATGGCTATTCAACGCAGCAAATTTTTTTAACGTTAACGAGACTGCTTTGTATTGGAAAAAAATGCCGGATCGAACATACATTTCCAAAGAGGAAAATACAATGACAGGCTTCAAGGCGTCAAAAGATAGGGCCACGCTCTTGCTTGGGGCTAATGCAGCGGGAGATTACAGATTAAAACCAATGCTTGTGTACCATTCTGGAAATCCTCGTGCATTTAAGGGCATCAATAAAGCCACCCTACCCGTGCATTTCCACTCGAATCAGACAGCATGGATAACAATATCTCTTTGAGGATTCGTTTAAATGCTGCTTCATTCCCGAGGTTGAAAAATATTGTAAAGACAAAGACGTTCCTTTTAAGATTTTGCTTCTATTAGATAATGCCCCTGGACATCTTACGCATCTAGATGATTTCAATTCAAACGTGAGAGTCATATTTCTACCGCCAAACACGACTTCACTCACCCAACCTATGGATCAGGGTGTTATTTCGAATTTAAAAGCATACTATTTACGCACAACATTTGCTTAAGCATTGTCTCCAGTAGACGATGAGAAAAATTTTATGTTAAGAGACTTTTGGAAATCTTACAGTATTTACCACGCCATTTTAAACATTAATAAGCCCTGGGCGGTAATTACTAAAAGTTGTTTAAATGGCGCATGGAAGAAAATATGCCCACGGCACGTAAAAGACTTCGAAGGATTTGGAAAAACGAATCATATGAAGAAGTTACAGATAAGATTGTAAAGGTTGCAGAGCTACTTCAGTTGGAGGTTGATGCCAAAGACGTGGAGGAGTTAATAGAGGAAGAAGAGAAGGAATTATCTAAGGAAGAACTTATTGACTTGTAGGCAGCGATAGTGAAAGAAGAAAATGCTGACGAAGCTCAAGATGAACCAAATGAGGAGCCGAGACGTTTCATCACCAGAGAGATGGCAATGGCATTTCGTGAAATTGCATCGGCAATGGCGAGGTTTGAGAAGATGGATCCTGACAGCAAACGATTCTTAAAAGTTAAGAGAGATGTGCTTGATTGCTACAAAGAAATCTATGATGAAAAGACAAAAAACCACCGTCCAGTCATCCATTAATATGTTCTTTCGTAAGGCTGAGCGGCCGACCCCTTCTAAATCTCCACAGCCCTCAACCACCGCAGCGGCGTACTTATCAGCTGAAGACGTCGATTTTGGCAACGATGCTCGAGAAGTAAAACTTACTGACGTTATGCCTGTCTCCTCTATTTTTTTGTAATTTTATAATTTTGTAATTTTTTTTAACTTGCACGCTTTTGTAATTTTTCCTGCGCATGAGATAAAAAATTGAATAAATACAATAAATAATTCTATTTACGTGTTCGTCGAACATTTCTTTTTTTTTGATTCAATCAATTCAGCGAGCACAGTTGCGAGCGCTGCACAAGCATGGGCGAAATTGCGAATTATGTAGCGTTCCGCTGAACGTAACCCTTACTTAAATCGGTGTTCCTGTATTTCTTAAAATTGTAGGCCCACAGCTGACACGCTTCGATTCAGCAAAATATGTCGATTCGTGGCTGCTTCGGAGCGTCATTCATCAACAGACACAAGCAGTAAGAAAATAAGTGGGTGTATTGTGTAGGATGAGAACTTAATAAAAATTTGGAATTTTCTATAAAAAAACTTTATTATGAAACTATGCACATTTTTAATTACTTTTTCTTTTTTTAATATATGTTAAATAGGATAAATAAACTGCGTTAATATACTTCATTTGTTGTTCTTATTCCAAAAATATTACTGCTGAAGTAACAATATCAGGAAACAATTTTTTAGTTTAATTTTCATATCCTTTTAATTTTAAAAATTTCCTGATAGCAAAGAATGAATACCGAAATAATTAGTCAAGGTCAAAATTTATTTGTTTTAATTTCTGCCTCCAGCGTTTCACCTATATGCCGCTGTAGCATCTGAAAAGGCAAAGGCCAGACCGGCAAGTGTAGTACGTACGTGCGAAAGTATGTCTTGTTATGTTGGGTGTTCAGTGCCGGCACCTGGTGATTTCACAGCCAGGGGGCCAGGGGTCCCCATCCCCCTAACTCTCAACCTTGGTCACGGGGAGGCGCACAAGGGTCCGCTTTGTAGCTGAGACACATACTGGGGCTATCAGGTAAGTCTGGGAGCTCCAAGGCAGGTAATAAAAGAAAGGAAATGGTTGTTTTTATTGTTCTTATGGAGGCTTAAAGGCACATAAGCTGCTAAGGCTAAAATGTGCCTATTCACTTATTATATTAAGAGATGAGAGAAAGGAAATGGGATATAGAAGGAGTGGTATGGAAAATCTGGAGAAAGGATAGTGGATAGAAAGGATAGAGAGAAAAAGGCATCCCGCAAAAAAATCAAAATAGGAAGAAAATAGTAAAGGTATTAGTAGAATAGACAATCAATTTTTAAACTGAGAAAATTAATCTTTTAGATTAACCTTGTAGAACAATAACTGTCTACCTGGCCGCAGTACCAAGAAAATTAACATGTCACAGCTGCAACAATCAGACACTAAGACATAATTTTCAATTGACTTGGTTAAAACTGTTAACATTAATTTAACTCTTGATATTATGATTAAAACTCTTGATATTAACACAAGACCATGCAGTGAAGAAAAGATAAGAAGGTTAAGGTACTAGCTAATGGAGACTTCCACAGCCAGTAAGAAAGCAATTTGCACAATTGAAAACATTCAATTATTATATTGAACACCCAGCAACAACTACGTTAAACCAAAAATCACTGTCTTGTAATAATCGAATAACCTCTTTATCCCGATCACTAGGTCAACTCGATTAAAATTTGATTTCAACCTATGACATAAATTCGTCAACAAACAGCACAATATCTATCTAACAAAATTTCACAGTGATTTTAATTTCAATTTAGCAAGTCAGAAATCCTGATCTCACAAGAAAACAGTAAGTCAGATAATAAATAGACTATACCCAAAATATTACAACCAATCTGAGATTTCAGCATTATGAAGCTGCACGGCAAAATTTTCTTTCCAAGATCTGTCATCATCATTTCTGGAGGATGTCAGTTCGGAAATTATGCCCAGAGCCACCCAGAACACAAGATAAACCATTTACAAAAATGGATCAACCATTTTTTAAATGGTTTTACAAAAAGCCAACTGCCTGAGCTCACAAGGTACTCATTTTAAGATTTTCATAAGTTCAATATATTTTTATCACCAATCTTTAATTGACTCGATCCAATCTTGTCTATAATTAAGCCAAAATTAAAATTGCTACAAACCTCAGCAATGAAAGATTTATCATTAATTTCTAATTAAGTCTCATTTTTTTTAAAACAATTTTTCCCAAGTGTTATGAGGAATCAAAATACCGAGCACAAGCTCTGTGCTAAGTACAAACACAATAGAGAACATCAAATTGTTCTCAAGGGACACAAGTGTTTTGCTAAGGATCAGTTCCAATCAGTCTTTTTTTTTTTCCTTTGCCTAAAGATCTTATCTGCGAATTCCGCCAAGGAAAGGTAATTTTTTTTACTGTCAAGGAATCTAGGTAAGTCATTCTCCTCGTATATCCACCGGTGTTTAAAGAAAATGCATCACCTAGGAATTTCACATTTCTAACCCTTTTCCGCGATGGTATGTTACATTAATGACTAGCATCACAAAGAGAAATATAAACAACAGATATTTATTTATTAATAGTTAAGGAAAAGCTAAGTAATATTTGACAGATGCTCTCAAAATATTACAAAACGAGCATTTGCAACCCTTATACAACAGTTTTGGTAAACACGACAATTATGGCTGAAATGTTATCAGAAGCCCTCAGTTTGCTTCAGTTTATCATTTTAAATGGAAAACAAAATGAAAC
The DNA here is from genome assembly GCF_048544385.1 of Mastigoproctus giganteus. Taxonomy (NCBI): domain Eukaryota; kingdom Metazoa; phylum Arthropoda; class Arachnida; order Uropygi; family Thelyphonidae; genus Mastigoproctus; species Mastigoproctus giganteus. The sequence continues at coordinate 71,104,711 of NC_143584.1, read as the reverse complement.
GTTCACCAGGTGCAAACTAATATTTAGTTGAACCGTCTCTGGCCCTGATGACAGCAACATACCGTCGAGGCATTGACAAGATCAATATCTGCAGATAATCAACTGATAGTTCGTGGTTCCAAACACGAATTATGGCTTCCTGAAGTTCACGAAGGGTCTTTGATTTTTTTCTGGCAACTGCAGATTCCACACGATGCCAACAGTTCTCTATAGGATTCAGGTCCAGGCTGTTTCTTGGCCAGCTAACAGTTGTAATGGACTGTTCTTCCAATCATTTTTTATTCTGTAACAAATGTAAACACATTACTGTCGAACCTCTAATGCAGAAATGAAGCTAAAGTAACTACAGAAGTGCCTACTTACACTTTTCGTCCGATGACAAGGAGCAGAGTCGTCCTGAAAGAAGCAGTTACTTGGCAGGTTGAAATGGTCTCTAATGGTTGGCAGCAATTTGCCTTCTAATATAGCCAGATATCCATTGGCATTTACGGAATCTTTTATAAATTGCAGGTGACCTACTCCGCGATACGAAATACACCCCCACATCATTTGGTTGGTAGGGAATTTCACTGTAGACACCATACAGTCTGGATGGTGTCTACAGTGGAATAAACATACAGTTTGTTCCACCACGTCTACTGTGGAACAAATTTCCATCTGTCGTTGTAGAAGTTGATAGCTTAAATAGATTCAAGGCAGAACTTGACAAACATTTGGAGCGAGTGGATGGGTGAAATAAGAGTTTTATTTTTTGGCTGATGCAATATAAGCTTGCTTTCTTGCATCATGTGCCTTTGCTAATGCTAATCGTTTGTCTCCCATCAGAGCCATGCAGTAGAAGTAGAATTGAATTTCTTCTCATCCGAGAAAATAACTGACTTCCACTGCTCGAGGGTCCATTTTACATGCTCCTTACACCAAATTAATCTGGTCTCTTTCACTTTTTGTTTGAGGAAGGGCTTCTGACAGTTACTGCACTCAGAAGAGGCGTCTTCTGACAGTTACTGCACTTGCTACCACTCCTGTATATTCTTTCCATTCTCTGTTCAGCTCAGACGAAGAACCTTTACGGTTTTTAAGGAATAAGCGGAAGTTAGATTAGTCCAACGCATGGATTCGCATTTAGTAACTTCCGTTTTTAGGAAGCCAATGTGCGCAGGCCAATTTACCAATTATGGGTCTGCGCACGCCCCTGGTCATTTGTGTAGCACTGCTCGCACTTTATATTCCCGCGCTTGGAGGCACTCTAGTTCGATTGGTGACAGGCAATTGGAGATTTCTAAAATTTGGGCAGAGCTTTCAAATTGCTGCTATCCACCTCATGTTCTAGATAGATGTGAGCTTCAAGCTCACGAATTTGTTACGCAAGCTAACCCTCCTCGCGTCAATGAATTTATCTCTACCACCTACATCCCCTATTATCCGGACGTATCAGAATGTCTTGTTAGGATTTTGCGTATCCATCATATACGATGAGTGCAACTTCCGGGAGGAAATTACAGTCTATTCTAAGGTGAAAACATTTGTTCCTCATTTCCTACGGAGTGGTTCCGTGTACCGCATTACGTGTCCGGATTGTGTGTGTGTGGGGGGGGGGGTGTAATGTGTGTGTGTGTGTGTGTGTGTTGCCTGAACGGAGCCCGGAGTTTCCCCCATTATCCGCTTCATGTCTTCTTGTTTATAAGACTTCTTTCTTCTTTCTAATCGGCAACTTAGCAAGTAGGAAGCAGAGACATAAGTGTAAAGTGTGTTTAGGGTCCAGCGGCACCAGGGGTTTCCCCCATCTAGGTGAGTCTGGTAGAAGATTGAAAGACCAGGTTTCTGAGCACGAGGTGGCTCTGCGAACCACTAATTTTGAACGCTCCGCAGTCGCCGAGCATTATTGGGTTGAGCAGCACAATCTTGATCCCGATGGGATATTGAAATCGTCGACTATTCACGTAATTATCGCCAGCGCTCATGGCTTGAAGCACTTAACATAGTTACCAATAATAGCACTATGAATCGCACGAGGGGAACACTTACACCCTATTATAGAATGTACTATATTGCAGTGCGATGAGCGCTGGCGGTCATCATGTGTACGTAATTCTGTTCTACCGACAGACTCGTGATACATGATCATGCCCAGCTGACGTTTGCTATTGTAAATAAATAAATAAATTTTCTGTTTATACTCCGAGACGACCAAATGATCAGAGGAGTTCACAAGATAGACAGAATACAAGAAACAGCACCGTATTCAGCAGTCACAGGCTTGAACCCCGGTCACTCAAGGCACATGTACTTATGCACCCGCGCGCCTGAACCTTCAATATATACTGAATTACACCATTCACTGACTAGCTGATGAAGAGGCACTTCGCCTTGAAAGCTTCCATGTATTTTAACGCTTTTATCTCATGTATATATCATTTATTTATTTTACTAAATTTATTTTAGCCAGTTAGTCAGTCTTCGCAAGAAATTTGGATGATACGCAACCCGACGCACAAGGCCTGTTTTCTTAAATCTGTAATTGTTTGAGAGAATTGCGTTCCTTGAATTTTCACAGACCTTTAGGTCTGTGAAAATTCAAGGAACGCAATAAAGCCTTCGATAACAAAACACACGATGTCGACTTGCATGGTGCAACGTACCTCTGAATCTGGATTGTGAATCAATGGAATTCGGTCCTGTGGAGCAACTAGCCATACTACCCGTTCTTCCGAACTGATGGACATGTTTGGGTATGGCGGATACCTTTAAAATACTAATTACCTGCGTATGCCGTCAAAAATTTGAATTTGGGAGGAGGAGGTGTCATGAACTGGGATGTTTCTCGTGGTAAGAACCAGATCCTCTGGACAACTCTGTCTGCTCTACATTATTACAATTTTATAAAAGGAGCCCTTGCAGCTTTCAATACGTAAAGGATTCAATTCATAGGGAAATTGAAAACACCAGATTTTATGGATATAACATCGAGTCATTGCTGTCGCCCAGAGCTCGGACTCAATTTAACAATTTTGGGATGAAGTAGAACATAAAATTGTGACAAGGCTGGTGCAGAACTCTGACTAACTCAATTGAACATTTTTTGGATAAACTGGAACATAGAATTATGACAAGGCCAAAACAGCCCTCCTCGTTCGTGGAGCTCGCGGATACTACACCCGGATTTTTGTCAGAAATTAGTAGAAAGTCTTCTACGACGCAATTGAAGTGATAATTACGCTAAAGTTAGTTAAACACTATGGCTTTTGTTAAAATCAAGTTATACGCTATTAATGTGTAAACATTATGTTTCCTTCATTTCCATTATCAAATGTTAAGTAACACTCAATGCATGGTAAATGGTGAAATACAAGTGGGACTTGCCTTTTATATAGAGTGGCGTGTTTGGTTATTGAGGGTGTCGTTCCCTGATTAAATTTTCCACGCAGTAGTCTATTCTTCTGTTTCCTTTCTTTTATTTCATTTTTGTATTTCTTTTTCTGCTGCTCCAATCAATATCAGTTTATGTCACTCTGTTTTGTATGAAGTTTTTCTTCCTTGCAACAATAATACACATATAATTCTGGGTATGTGCAGCATGGGTGCATTCTCGTATTTAAATAATTACATTCTTAATTTCTTTATTTGATTTATCTTATGCTTTTAGATATTTTAATTCTTAACGCATATTTTTATCAAGTTTCTTGTCAGTATTGTAACAACGTTGTTAGCACTTTGACAATTTTCTTTTCTTTTGTATTCAATAGATTACTTTGTGTTTATAACTTGTAAACTCAGTCTTTTTATTTGATATCATACCACTTCACTCATCACGTAGTTTAAAGGACTGTGGTCACTGATACACTGCGTTGGGAGGGATCTGATAAATGAACTGAAGTGTACTTAATTACTGTATTTATTATGCTGAATGTTAACGAACACTCGTTAACAAAAATTAGAAATTGTAATAAGCTAGGTTGAAAAAAAAATACACATACATCCACATAATGATTGAAAAAATGATGAAAGCTTTCCGAAAAAAAAAAAAAAAAAAAATCGATAATTTCGCAAAAATACATGTCCCGTCTAATTTATGCGCCAAGAACATTCAAAAAATATGCTGAGCAAAAGCAAACAGGCTTCCCTTTTTATCATTTAAGAGTTTAATAATGAATATATATTGGTGTAACAACTATGCCAACTCAACCACAGCGGAGCAGATGTTGGGGGAGGGGCACAGGCAAGTTGGTATACATTAGATAAACTTTTTGTCAAAAGGTTATCTAATGCATGCCAACATTTAGACACCAGTTTCACTGGTTCTGCCATTCCTGCCCCACGAATAATTACAAATGTATGCGAATGCGCAGCCCTCGCGAGAAGCACAGTGGCTATAATCCCGAAACAACAATAAAACATTTAAAAAAAACGCCTAGCGTTCGAATCCCATCAATGACGAGGGAATATTTTTTATGGGTTTTTTACACAAGGTGGCAGAGTTATTCAGTATGGGGCGGGAGTTGCATCTCCCTCGAAACTCCGGTTTTTCGTCCATCAAACAGATCGAAGAATGCACACAATTGCAGAGAAGTATTTATACCGTATCTGTGAGTTAGTCCAAAAGGAAGCTAAGTCGGCACGATACATCACCGTTTGCGACTCGTTTGGAGAGGTCGCATTTGATTCTTGTCGACAACTGGAGGAGGCCAGTAGTGGTGTGGGAGCTCTTAGTTCGAGCTCGGAATACTGGCTGTAGTACCAGAAACCATCCAAGTACAGTCGTACATTGAAATATACTGTACTGGTCTTGATATATCGGTCTACATAAGCAAAAATTATACAGCCGTGTTTAAGTACCAAGTGAGTGAAAAATGTATCCATTTTCTTAGATGATACAATATGCATGAAATACCACTACTTAAATGTTTCATCCTTCTCTCAATCAGTGGAGGCTGGCTATAACGTGCTATGACGACATGACACTGCAACAATAAAATTAAAAATTAAGGGAAATAGCTTTTTGTATTTATTACTGACTTATATTTATTTATATTCATTTTCTTTATTAGTAATTAATACAAATCACTAATAAAATAAATAAACCTAAAAAAATAAATACATATTTTGTATTTATAACGATTAATGCTATAAAATTCTGCCAACTCCGGTGGATGCTTAAGCAACAACTTATGCATGTCCATGACCAGGTCGTTGGATGCAGATATATTAAGACGTGTCTATCCGGTCATACTTTATGGCGCAGAAGTCTGGACCTCAACTGCCACAACGCATCTGAGACGGATTTTTGCGGGCGAATTTTGGCTATTGAAGTGGGCTATATGGAAATTTCGGCTTCCCCTGCATGCATTTTTCATTCTTTCACAGCAACGTCGTGTGACATGTTCGTTATATTTCTCGATATCATATCATTGATATGATATCGAAAAATATAATTTTTCCAATTGATATTAACAATTTGATAAATATTGGTAATGTCAATAGCCGTGACCCTTCCCAAATTGATATTACCAATTGGGAATGGACACGCTAATTTTTATGCAGATACTTTTGCTGTAATTATTAGTTCAACGTTCTCATTGCATTGTAGTATTTCTATTTACGCATTCAACCATTTTTGTTAGTGCTGATACATGTCCTTTTTATCTTCTTTACTTATCAGTCAGAGATTATTTTTAACAGTACCATCCTGTTTTGCTGAAGAAACAGTCAGCTATGTTATCTCACGTCTCTTTCTGCATATAATACTGTAAACCTGTATACAGTTGAAGGAATGTATCCCTTAGACTATCAATTCTTTTTTTTTTCCTTAATAATGCTAATGCTCAATTAGACGTCGCTTGCCTTGAATTTTTATTGAAAAGCTTTCATTTCCTGTAATCGTTGTCTTAATTTAATCAAATGTATTTATTTATTTCTCTTGGGGAAAGCGATTTTTGTGTTCCATAATGCTTATCAATACGTCGCAGAGAACTCTTACAAGAGATATATGTCGACGAATGGAGGAATTTCTAAAGACCTCTTCAATCGATGCTGTAGTTAATTTATCTCAGACGGAGGGAGTATGATTCCCCGGTGAGTTATTCCGGGTTTATCAACACGCACAAAATGCAAAATCTGCTTATGAACACACACAATACAGGATTTCGAAGTCACTAGACTATTATCAACAATCTAGACAATCGCGCTTTTAAGGGATTGTCCGAATTTTGGGCAATATTCCGATCCGAAAATGCGATTTTGTTTCGATATTCATGTAAACATATTTATCTTAACTAAATACACTGTACAGATAGTTAAAAATTAATAATATAAAATTTTGTCAATAATACAAGAAGAGCAATCTTCCGCATGCAGGTAGTATAATGAACATGAGAAAGAACACAACTCTGAGCGACAAATTATTTATTGAACGGCGGATTCAAAGTAAACTAAAAACAAAAATACAGTTTAAAAAAATTAACTATATTTCTCCTTAGGCAAATGAAAAGGTCCAGATTAGATTCTCGTCGACGACTGTAGGAATTCCTTTAGAAATTCGATCGAATTACTAAAGGAATGAACGTATATATGTATGCTTCTTGAACGTGTATATATATATATATATATATATATATATATATGCATCTCCGGATTTTCATCCAGTTGGAGGGAAAACCACCATACTTTTAGAGCTTTTTCTTCCAATTTGAGAGAAGAAAAACAGATATTTTTATCAAGCAATGTTCACATGGTACTGATTAATTCAGTCATAGTGAAAAGAAAGCCCAAACATGTTTTCTGCCATTTTCAATACAGGATTTTTTCTTTTTTTTTTTTTAAATGAAAACCCCAAACACGAGTGGTATTAGAACCTACAGTACTTAGTACCGTGCTTGGGTTGGAGGTTGAGAAGACGAAAGAAGATATTTGTTGACATTGGACTTGAACTTCTGTAGACTGTAATTTTCAGGAAATACGTATGAAGGAAGGTTGTTCCAGAAAACGGCAGTTGACTGAATAAAAGAGGAATATGAAAAGTTGGTTCTGTGAGTTTGAAGTTGGACAGTAAATGGATGTTGGTTGGTGGCAGCACGCGTTTGGACTGTTTTGAAAGAGAGGGCGGGAATTATAGAAGCCAATTCAGAAGAACAGTGCCCATGGAAATATCTGTAGAAAAGGCATGCAGAAGAAACAGTACGTCTATAAGACAGAGTGGAGAGGCTCTGTTAGAGAGGAGTCATTAATTAATCTAACTGCCCTCTTCTGAATGGAATCTAGAAGCCTGAGAGAGGTTTTTGGGGCACCACCCCAGATGTGGGAACAATGTTCCATGGTAGGGCGGATTTTCAATTTGCACAGAGTGAACAGCTGTTTGGTAGAAAAGTAACGCAGAGAGCGAAAGAGAAAACCAAGTTTTTTAGATGCAGAGGAAGCAATATTTGTAATGTGCTTGTGCCAAGAAAGATTAGAAGTCAGGGTAATCTCCAAAAGAGATATATCAACTGGCCTAGAAATCGAAGTGTCACCAAAGATAAGCATAGGAGAAGAAAAATCCTTTTGCGAGATATAAGACAAGACTGAGTTTTAGAAGGATTGAAATCAACTAAGTTGTCTTTGTCCCACTGGAGAATTACCTGGAGATCGGCATTTAAGGAATTGGTAGCGGATATTCGAGAAGTTCAATCTGATTGAGCAGGGCAACGTTACTGGAACTGGAAAGTGGAATGCAATGAGCTATCATCGGAAAAACTATGGATACGATTTCCAGTCAATGGAAGAAGGTCATTAATATACAAGAGGAAAAGAGTGGGGTAAGGAACTGAGAGTTAGAACACAGGAGCCATCTACAGGAGCCATAAACTCCTCTGACCGTTTGGTCGTCCCGGAGTATAAACAGAAAATTTACTTTACTTTACTTACCATCGCCCTCAGTGAGCGATCAGAGGGAAAACTGGATCACCAGTTACAAAAAACAGTTGGCAAACTATAAGATGGAAGCTTGTTTAGAAGACCTTTATGCCGAACACGATCGAAAGCCTTTGAGAACTCACGAGCAACTGCTTGTGTTTCGCCGAACTTTTCCATTGAATTTGTTCATAAATTGGTAACATAAGCCAGAATATCACTAGGGGATCGACACTGATGGAATCCATAGTGGCGATCGTTGATCACACGGAAGGTTTCTAGGTAATTTAAGAGTTGGCGGTTAATTGATTTCTCCATTACTTGAGAAAGAGTAGAAGTAATTGCAATGGGACGATAATTGGATGGGAGGGATTTGTCACCCTTTTTTAGGAACTGGCTGTATATGAGCAAATTTCAAAGCAGAAGGAAAAACACCTTTGGAATAAGAAAGTGAAAAAAAGCCGGCAAAGAACAGGAGTAAGTTCACGAGCACAAAGTTTTGAAAATAAGTGGCCATCAGGACCTGCAGCTTTCTTAGCAACAAAATTCGTCAAAATCCTTCTGACATCCTTTTGACGGAAGATCACAGGAGGCACTGAATGGACAGTGTTGGGAATGGTGGGAGGTCTTTTGCCAAGATCATTAATACATGAATTGGAAGAAAAATGGGATGTCAGCAGGTCAGCTTTATCCTTGGCTGAAATGACAACAGAACCATCTGGTTTGGACAGAGGTGGGAGCAGATATGGGCAAAAGTTGCTGCAAATAGCTTTGGCAATAGACCAGAATGCTCGGCTACCATTAGAGCAAGAAGCAAGTTTTCTACTCTTAGCTTGTTTAAAGTCTAGTTTGGACTGATTAATAACTGCATTACAATTGTTGGGAGCTGTAATGTATGCAGAAAATGAAACGGAAGAATTGGAAACAAGCCAATTACGATATGCAACATTCATCACTTGAACAGCCTTAGCACATTTCTGTAAAACCAATATAAAGGGCGAGATTTTAAAGTGGAGTGTGGAATAAAGGATTTCATTCCTACAAGAATAATTTCACTGACACGATTTGAGCAAACGTTGACATCAGAAGTTTTGAAAAAGTAATCCGACCAAGGAAAAGAAGAAAAGAAATCTCGCAGGTCATCCCATTTTGCATTCTTGTAATTCCAAACGACACGAGGTTGGGAATAGCCATGAGATAAAGGCTCCATTGCAGAAGAGACAATCACCAAGTTGTAATCTGAGCTGCCTAAAGGACCACTCACTTCGACCGTGTACTTAAAAAAAATCAAGCATGCTAGCTGTATGGTTAGGATTGTCCGGTATTCTGGTAGGTAGGTAGTAATGATCTCCCAATCTCTGGGAGATCATTAGTAATTGCAAAAGCCTCAGCATCTCGACCAGCTGGATCGGTTTGACTAGAAAACGGAAGCCAGCTGGAGTTGTGAACATTAAAATTACCAAGGAAAATTACCCCACTGTTAGGAAAGTTGGACTGGAGAAAGTCAAATTGCAAAGAGAGGAAGTCAAAGAGCTCAAAGAGGAAGTCAAAGAGGAAGTCAAAATAAAGGGAAGCCCTTCCATAGAAGCAAATCAGAGGACGCCATTCACTCACTCAATCTGAGCAGTTGGCTCGACCACATAACTAGGTTTGCGGCTCAGCCAGAATCCATCACACCAATGGAATTACCAATCAATCCGATTTCAACCGACCTCTTAAATTCAGTTCAACTTACCAAATATCAACTGATTGATGCAATAAACAGTTTAGCACCTACGGCCGCATCCGGCGCAGACGGGATTCCTCAGTTTATGTTGAAATGCCTGAGTACATTTATTGTTGATCCCATTCTGTCATTATTCAACAAAATCCTTCATCAAAAAGTCTTCCCTCCTATGTGGCATGTCTATCTAGTAAGACCGCTGCCAAAAATACGCTCTGCTTCTCAGCCCAGTCACTTCCGTCCTATTTCTTCTGCATCAAGCCTACTAAAGCTATTTGAGAAATCTCTTCTGAAAACGTTAACCACACAAATAATGCCACATCAGCCACCGCAGATCCACTATGCCACCCGGTCAAGATCCACCGCTACAAATCTAGTCAGTACCACTACCAAGATCCTCGAAGCATTTGAGCACGGTTCGGAAATCACCGTTACTTATATCGACGTCCAGGCAGCATTTGATTCCGTATCCGTTCACGCGTTGATAAGGCTATTACGTGAGTATTACTTCATTGGCGGAGACGTGCTCTGGTTCATTCAGTCAATGCTTGAGAATAGGACGATTATTGTTCGCGATGCCAATCGACGCTACACCAGAAATATTACAACTGGAGTCCCACAAGGTGGGGTCCTCTCTGGTATTTTGTTCTCAGCCGTTCTTCTGCCTTTCGTGACGGGCCGAACTGATATTATCACCTTCGCCGATGATATAAAGCTGTTCACTGTTATCAACCCCGGAGACACTGCTGACTACACAAATGTCGTAATCGAACATAAAATCCAGAACCTCGAGGCCTTCCTCTCCGGTTTCGGCCTTCACATCAATCCTGAGAAGTCGAAACAGCTCACTTTCTCGCTCAAACGGAACCCAACGATGGTGCAACCCAATATAAGAGGATCCGCGATTTCTGTTGTGCAGCAACACACCGACCTGGGCGTTATTTTTGACCAGAAGCTCTCCTTTATACCACACATAGACCACCTGCAAAAAAAAATTCTGTCGACTCCGGTGGATGCTTAAGCAACAACTTATGCATGTCCATGACCAGGCCGTTGGATGCAGGTATATTAAGACGTGTGTCTATCCGGTCATTCTTTATGGAGCAGAAGTCTGGACCTCAACTGCCGCAACGCATCTAAGACGGATTTTTGCGGGCGAATTTTGGCTATTGAAGTGGGCCATATGGAAATTCCGACTTCCTCCTGCACGAAGGACCACCCGGATGGCAGCATCTCTAAACATCAGACGTCTTCCTGCCATTATCCATGAGAGAAGACTCGTCTTTTCTGTAAAAATGATGGTTGGCATTATTTCGCACCCAGACTTCTGGGCCAACTGCGGTTGGAGGATCCCGGTCCCAAGCCTTCGGGCCAATCCAGTCCTCCAGGCCACCCCAAACCGGTTAAAGTTATCCGATCGCTTCATACCCGTGCAAATGCTGCAGTACGTATACTCCTTGGATGGCGACCTCTACAAGTTCGCATTGGATAAAAAATACAGGCAGAACTTACTCCATCGACTTCCTTCTCAGGACCATGTCACAGGGCATTAGAACCTGCTCCCAAGGACCTGTCCATCACTCCCATGGATCCCTCACTACATTGCTTCAACTTTCTGCGCCTGCTCAGATGACTCCAACACTGTAAGAGGACTGCTCCCTGGAGGATAGATTAGCATGATAACATGCTGTTGTGTCATATGTAAATTTTCCATTTGCTTTCATTTCATTAAACTTGTATAATTAGTAATAAGATTATTTTTTCTCCTATCTCATCCTTGTTTATTGCAGTGTATTAGCCTTTGTAACCTTTATATTAGACTTTTACCTTGTATTAACCTTTACTGTAAACCCCTGGCTTGTAGCCGTGAAGGGTATTGTGTACGGCATATGCATTTTTTTTCGTATGCAATAAAGATTTCTTCTTCTTCTTCTTCTCCAAGTGATTAGTGGAGTTGGGAGAACGGTAGAGATAGAGACAACAGATGAATTTGATACAGTGAAGTAGAGAGATTTTAAGCCAGAGAAGATCAAAGAGAGGAGATTCAAAATTACCAAGTCTCTGACAGGGAATATCGGAATGGTGAATAATTTGGGCATACAGTAAATAACATGGGCAACTGAGATGAGCAGTAGTTGAATCAACCGATAACTGAGATTCTGTTAGAAAACGTACAAGGGGTTTGGCAGACTGCAAGTGGAAATGGACATCGTTGAAATTAGAACTGAGACCACGTATATTTGTGAAATGAACTAGGAAGTGTTTTGGAGGTTTAGATCTTTTCGCAGATAAGCTTGCTCTATTAGTCTGACAATTCATGGTGTATTCAATAGTAAGAAAAAGTGGGGGGGGGACAACATGCTGTATGAAGTAATGAAATTTTTGGATATGGCGTACACATGGTAAGAATATACCCAGATCCTTGACATAACGTGGCCTCGACAATGCTCCCCGCATACACACTACTCGGACTCCCTCCAGTCACTATCTGGCAGAGTAGAGGTAGCAATATTATACACTAGCTGATCCGTAAGTCACCAATAGGTTCGGTCCGATGTACACCGTTTTAGAGCTGTACCCTTGAAATGTAAGGAAGATTGGATCTCGCCATGATGTCCATCATAACCTCAAAAGTCATCAGTCATACTGCATGATGGAAGAGATGCGGAAGGGTCGACCGGAACTTAGCTCTGGAGACTAAACATGGGTTCCACCACTTCAAGCCTCCAATAAGCAAAGTGGTGGTATCATAGAGGTAACATAGAGGTAACATAGAGGGGCGGCATTCCACCATGTAGTGTGGGCGTCACACCTCGACCCCTGCCAACGTTGGTTCATACCTGGGTGGTCACCCACAATGTGTTTGTGCATGGGGGTTATACCCAGGATTACTAACAGTCCCACCTTCGTGAAGGTGTAAGCAGAGGATTCGGCTCTCACAGTCCGTCGGACTTCGCCGAAATTGGGTCCACTTGACTTGAGTGTTACCCGGATATTAGTTCCATCATCGTTTTAGACTCCCAGGTAGCAAGTACAGCTTGTCTGGCATATCTGAGAGAATGTCTGTGACAACCTCAAGGATCCGAGGTTGACTCAATCCCGTGATTTTGTATCCCGTGTCGACACCGCTGTCGGAAAAGTTTGTTGCGAAACCGAAATAAAGTTAAAAATAAAGAAAGAAATAAAGTAAACCAAAATATAAACTGGGAGGGGAAACTTCCGTAATTTACTAAATCCGCTATTGAACAATCGATTTAGTAACGTACTTGATTGTTTGCTTGTGGCCAATTAGATCTGGCAGTAAAATCAAGCTCAGTTCATCTATTTCAATGTTCTCAGCCATTAAAAACAAACAAGTCATAGTCAATCAATTAACCATGGCTTTCTAGAGGTCTCAACTCGCAGTCTCGAGAGAATTCTGATCAGCTCCCTACAGTCAACCGATTGTTGGTGTTTGCAGTCTTCGCAGACGTCCGACAAATTTCGTACCTATCAGAATCTTTCGTCTACTTCGTTTGCTTACTCATATTTCGATATATTTTACTTTCTTTAACTATCTATCTATTTAGTTTGCCATTATTCGGTCTGTTTACCTTTTTAATTCGCGCAGCGTTGTGTTCTTTCTCATACATTTTTATTACATAAATTGGTTAATTGACCATTGTTGCTATTGTTATTATACAAAGATGAACGTATTACACGTTATTACAACGAACTGGCCATTTTCACACGAGCTAGGTTTTTTGGATTGTTTTGTAACTAACAAATGGATTTTGTTAAATATTATTTGTTAGAATTTTTATTCCTAACAAATAACATTAACAAAAATTCCTTCTGTTCTATTTAGTCATGATTATTTCTGTTTAGGATCTTATCAATGCCATCTTGCTAATGATGCAAGAATGTAATTTCATTTTCAAAATATATGTAAGTTTTTCATAACTTACATATATTTTGAAAATGCATATAATAATGTGAAAGTTATTAAATTCGCCGAATGGAGATTATCTTTTTTCTACCATTCTATGACCTGGAGAAATGACGACAAAACTCAGAACACGGCATGCTTTAACCCGACTCCGGATCAAAACTGGAGATGTGGCAATTCCATAAGTGAGGCACGATCTTTAAATTGTAAACGAGAAGTGTCTTATTCTTTTAGGCTACAATGCTCATTACGTTCTACCTTGTATTTCAATATTTGAGACGAATAAGAGAACTTTACCTCAATATGATACGTATAACATTTCCTAATGACACTCTCCAACAAATAAACAAAAATAAAATTAACGCAAATTAATACAGTTTTAAAATTGATTAAAAACAATTAACAAATTAAAACAAGTTCAACGCAAATTTAAGAAGGGAAGCCTTTTTTTCAAAATTAGGGAGGGAAGTCTTTTTTCAAAATTTACGTTGAACTTGTTTTGATTTGTTAATTGTTTTTTAATTAATTTTATTACTGTATTAATTTGCGTTAATTTTATTTTTGTTTATTTGCTGGAGAGCGTCATTAGGAGTGTTCTATCATATTGAGGTAAATTTCTCTTATTCTTCTACAACTACTTGCTTACATAAATTAAGAATTTGAACTATGGCGGGAATTAATTTACTTACATAAGCATCTTACAGGAAATTAAACCTATTCTCTGAATGCGATTAGTATGGGGAAACTACAAACATGGTGAAGTTTGTTTAAATATTCAGACGCATCTGTAATATTAACTTATATATTATCTTTGACATTATTTTCGTTCTTTCGCTCAAATAAATCACTTTTATAATTTACTTCTTCATTCTGAATGTCGTGAGGACACTAAGAATGAACGAATAACACAGCCGACAAAAAAGTTAATACATTTCTATGGAAAAAGGTTAGCGTGCGACTCATAGATGTCAAGTACGAACAGATGACAGTTACTTGACGAATTACTATAAATTTACAGGTAGTAGCTGTAACACTATGATTTTAGTCGTTATCTACCTATCGGAGCTCATTTAAGGGAGGGAATAGTGGGGAGCTGCAGTCTCAGGCCCCCAGCTGTGATACAGGGCCCCGAATCACAAAATTTACCTACATTATATTATAGTTTACTTATAATATTCCACTAAAAATAGTTATGTTACGAAAAAAAAAAGAAAAAGAAATAAATGGAAATTAAAAATAATAAAAATACTTAGAAAATAAAACAGTAATATTAAACTCTGCTCGTATACATAATGCCACACACAGTATTATGCATGGTAAATAATATAATTTCAAATAATGTAGGGCAGTGATATTCAAACTGGGTTCCGCGAGACATTTTCCGAAGTTTCCCAAAAATTATAATTTTCGTTTTTTTTTCATAATTATATTATTTTAAAAAAATTATTAAAATAGCGCTTACACTTGAGAAAAAAAATTTGAACATATCATAACAACAAAAATTTTCGCAACGTAATTTTAAAGAGCTATTTGTTTTCTATATAAATTATGTATTACCGAGACCCTTCTTCTTCTTCTTTGGTCCTCAGCTGGCAGCTGGGGGAGGCGGTTGGCCACGCAACCAGTATGCTGCTGTAGGTGCCGCAGGGTTTCGGACTTGCTCTGTGATGTTCTTCCATACCTTACGATCCATGGCTTCAGTCCTGGCCTGGTTAAGGTCGAGACGTCGGCTCTTCAAGTCATCTTCCACTTGCTTGGCCCACGTTTTCCTAGGCGCGGTCCGTTGGATGCTCCATTGGGTGGGTCGTTGTCTCCAAAGGAGTGTGGATGGTATTCTGTTCGTGCCCATTCTACATACGTGGCCAAACCATCTGAGCCTTCGCTTCTGGATTTGGTCGGCAATGGTTGGTTGCTGTTGGCATCTGGCGCGGATGGTATCATTAGTGATGCGGTCGCGAAGAGAGATGCCCAAGATCTGCCGCAGGCATCGCATTTGGAATACCTCAAGTTTGTTCAAATCTAACTTGAGACAAATCCATGTTTCCGATCCGTAAAGAAGAATGGGCAGGATCAAAGTCCGGAAGAGTCGGATTTTAGTCTTTGTGGAAATGTTGGTCCTCTTCCACAGACACCATTTGAGCGAGGCGAACGCAGTGGCCGCCTGTCCAATTCTGCTGTGGATTTCCATGGTGGATGCAACTTTCTTCTCCTGGACCAGCGACCCAAGGTATTTAAAGTCCTGCACTTGCTCGATCTGGACGCCTTCGAGATAGATGGTGGCTTGCGACCCATCTGTTGTCAGGGCCTTTGTCTTACCAGCATTGATCTTCAAACCGTATGGCCGGGCAATGCGGGCAATGTCGTAGAGGATGTCCGTGGCTTCAGCGTCGTTACCGGCAAGGATAGCACTATCATCAGCAAACATCAGGTCAGTCACATAGTGATCCTTGTCATATTGTATGCCCTGTCTGTTTCTGAATGCTTGCCTCATAATGGCGTCAACCACGATGTTGAAAAGCAACGGGGAGGCTACATCCCCTTGGCGGACTCCAGTTTGGATGGTAAATTCCTCTGATAAATCGTTCTGGATGCGCACCTGGCTGGTTAAACCGAGACCCTTAATCGGAAGCACACCTCTACCGATTACTGTGACTTTGACTGTACAATATTTAACAATGCACAATATTTCGACAGTTGCTTATGCATAAATTGTTGCTTGTGCATTGCTTGATTCGAGTTGAGTATTATTATTGGTTTTCTGACGCATTTAGACAATTTTGTGCTGCTGATTGTGACAAAAAAATTGTATTTATATATAAATTGGCCTGAAATTTGCGAGTGGTAGGTATATATAACCTCAATGACTGCTGAATTGTACTTACCTCAATGGTAGGTACAAATAACCTCAATAACTCCAAATTTTGACGATCTTTGCATACAAATGCAAGCACATCCAAGCCATTAATTTGAGTATATTGTCGTGAACAACGACCAACTAATTTTAGATGGTAATACAAATTTTACAGTTTCCAGTAGGGCATAAACAATATAGAATACAAAATCAATAAATAATGATTATATTATAATCATTATTTATTCATTTTGTATTCTATATTGCAAATTATTATTATATTGAATAAATTTATTGAGGGTTAATTTTTATACTATTGTTTCTAGTTGGCTTTTATGCAGACTCAGCTGTTGTTGCCATACAGACCCTTCCCACTTCTTCTCCTCGCCATTATAATAATAATTAATGTTTTAGTTTTTTTTTTTTTTTTTTTATGAGAACCCCAAACACGAGAGGTATTATAACCTATAGTACTTAGTACCGTGCTTGGGTTGGAGGTTGAGAAGACGAAGAAGATATTTGTTGATATTGGACTTGAACTTCTGTAGATTGTAATTTTCAGGAAATACGTATGAAGGAAGGTTGTTCCAGAAAACGGCAGTTGAATGAATAAATGAGGAAGATGAAAAGTTGGTTCTGTGGGTTTGAAGTTGGACAGTAAATGGATGTTGGCTGGTGGCGGCACGTGTTCGAACTGTTTTGAAAGAGAGAGCGGGAATTATAGAAGCCAATTCAGAAGAACAGTGCCCATGGAAGTATCTGTAGAAGAGGCATGCAGCAGAAACAGTGCGTCTATGAGACAGCGAGTGGAGAGACTCTGTTAGAGATGAATCATTAATTAACCTAACTGCCCTCTTCTGAATGGAATCAAGAAGCCTGAGAGAGGTTTTGGGGGCACCATCCCAGATGTGGGAACAATATTCCATGGCAGGGCGGATTTGCGATTTATACAGAGTGAGCAGCTGTTTGGGAGAAAAGTAACGCCGAGCGCGAAAGAGAAAACCAAGTTTTTTAGATGCAGAGGAAGCAATATTTGTAATGTGCTTGTGCCAAGAGAGATTAGAAGTCAGGGTAATCCCCAAAAGAGATATATCATTTTGCCTAGAAATCGGAGTGTCACTAAAGATAAGCATAGGAGCAGAAGAATCCTTTTTGCGAGATATAAGACAAGATTGAGTTTTAGAAGGGTTGAAATCAACTAAGTTGTCTTTGCCACACTGGAGAATTACCTGAAGATCGGCATTTAAGGAATTGGCAGCAGATTTTCGAGAACTTGAAGCTGATTGAGCTGGACAAGGTTTCTCAAAATGGAAAGTTGAATGCAATGTGCTATCATCGGCAAAACTATGGATAGGATTTACAGTCAATGGAAGAAGGTCATTGATATACAAGAGGAAAAGAGTGGGGGAAAGAACTGAACCTTGGGGGACACCGGCATTAGTGGAGAAGTTAGAAGACAGAGAGCCATCTACCATCACCCTCAGTGAGCGATCAGAGAGAAAACTGGATAACCAATTACAAAAAACAGTTGGCAAACCATAAGATGGAAGCTTGTTTAGAAGACCTTTATGCCAAACACGATCAAAAGCCTTTGAGATGTCAAGAGCAACTACTTGTGTTTCACCAAACCTTTCCATTGAATTAGTCCATAAATGGGTAACATAAGCCAGAATATCACCAGTGGATCGACACTGACGGAATCCATACTGGCGATCCTTGATCAGACGGAAGGTTTCTAGGTAGTTTAATGTTTTAGTAAAGTACATATTATGATTCTAAAAATTTTTAAGTCATTCATGTACCTAAAACACAATATTAACTGAGTAGGATTCCACAGAAATAATATTTAGAGACAAGGGTTCCATAGATGTTGAAAGTTTGAAGACCACATCTAGGGCAGTGTTTCTCAACCTGGGTATCACAGAAAATTCTGATGGGTCGCGAATTTTTTGGTAAAGGACAAACGATAGCATTAAATAAAATATAATATAATGTGTAATAATAGATAAATAAGTTTTATGCAAATTATAATTTGGAGATGAAAATCAGTATAAAAAAGAAATTTTAGTTGATAAATATACGAAATACTGAGAGAAGCCAAAACTATGAATTCTTCTGTCTCCAAACACAGTTTCTGAAGTAATGGATCATATAAAAAAAAGGATTCATAAAAATGGATCATACAAAAAAAAAGGATTCATAAAAATGGATCATATATGAAAAGAATTGAAAGCAGTATGACAAACGCTGATCAAGGACCACTCAGCCCTGGTGTCCCAGAATGCTTAAATGGGACCTGCTAACTGTCGGCAGATCTTCTTTTGTCATTTTAATTTCTTTTTTTTTTAAGTTGTAAGAGAAAATGAACTGAAAATTTTAGCGTATGTGTATGCGTTATGAAATTATAATATTAATTATGAATGAAAATTTTTATTAATAATATTAATTATTAATGAAATTAACAATTAATAATATGCATAGTTTAAATAGCATTTTAGAATATGTATAGTTTATTTATTAGTGTGTCTAGGTATATTTTTAATTGCCCTTTTTAAATTTTAGGGAAAATTTCATAAAACATAAAAACAGTTAATTTCATATCAGAAATCATTTTAACTTTACATGTACCTTCGGAAATGGTTTATTGGTTAAGAGATGCATCGTTTAGCAGATAAAATGTCGAAGTTTCCTAAGTCATCAGGTTACAAAAAAGGTTGCTACAGCAACACACGATGTTTATCTTATCTTAAAGCTAACTGTATAGCCTTGATAAAGGCATTATACGCCAGATAAGGAAAGGGGTTCTTCAATCTTCATAAGCTTCTCGTTACCAGGTACATGCACACGATCCTTTTTCTGAGAGAATCTGTAGTAGTAGTCTTAACATCACGAGAATTTGGCTTTTTATATCGAGAATTTACTGGAAACGCTGTATCAAAGGGAATCCAGTCAAAGCTAATAATTATGGAATTCCAAAAAAAAAAAAAGTGGTGATAATTATAAGTATAAAATAATCCGAACTGAACTGAATTTAAAAAAAAAAAAAATATATATATATATATATGTTTTTTTTTTTCCAGTAAAGCTTAACCACAGATATTTACCAAATAAAACAACAAAAAAATTAAATAAATAAATAAAAAATAAATAAACGAAATTATACAAAAGCCTCATTAATTCTTCTTCGTACTTGAAGTTCTTGAAGTAGCGCATAAGATCGGCTTTAAAGAAACGGTCCGCGAAATTAAAGTATTTTTGTTTCGATTTGTGAGTTAGCTTACCAAAGTTCTAAAAGGAGACCTGAAAGAGGGTGAACCTTCCAGATTTTTCCCAGCCAGACTAGGATATAGTGAGAAGGGTACGAAAGATAATAATGCAGCCCGATCTCGTGCATTACCTACAATAAACGAGTTATACTATTATAGGCAACTTCGAAGTAGCCGAAAAATAGAAAGCGGGGGGGGGGGCCTCAACCAGGCGTTGCACGTTGAAATTCCCTGGAGTTTTCCCTAGGAATTTGGACGTTTTTTAATGACACGCTTAAGGATCTGACCACCTCAGTTCGACTGTCTTGTTCTCATAATACCAGTAGCCATCCACAATTCTAAATCTTCCAAGAGTCGCAATCTACGGGAAGAGTGAAATATGTTTTTTGTGCCTCATTAGATAAGAACTGGGTATTTCATTTGTAATGCGCACTTTTACAGCTCGCCTAATTTGCTTTTCCGGAGTCAAAAACTGTATTGACGTCATATTAAAATTTATAAGGTTAAATTTTTGTACAATATTAAATTTTATGTAAAAAAAAATAAGCTGTTGTGGTTAAAAAAACACATTTGGAACTCGCACAATCTGGGAACGGGATCGCCACAGAAATGATTTGGTGGTCTGCATAATGTACGATGCATGCATACACAGCTACATATTTTTGATGATAGAGCTACATAATTGCTGATATAATATGCAGGTGTTTATAACCTGCCCGTTCTTGAATAGTATTCAGGCTTTGATAGTTTCCGGTCTCTCTCTTTCCTCAGTCATTCTTGGCATTCTTCACATTCTGCCGTTATTCATTCAGTTTCTTTAGATTTCTAGTCTATTAGTGTTGAATGCACAATCATAGGAATTACAGGATTGCGAAAATCAGTGAACTGGAGGGGATCTCCCAAGGCTCCTTTGAGGAGATAATAAATTGAATATCACAACATCTCAGAGCAATTACATTTGCCAGGGCTTCGAAAAAGAACAAACCTCTCGGTGGACCAAACCTTGGTTCACAAAAAACCTTAAATCTTTTTCACAACCAAGCAACGGGCTTTCAGGATCTTACATAAGTCGCTGACCATTGATAATTCTATCAAATAGCAAGAGCACAATTCATGCACGCTAAGAAACAAGCTCATCAACATATTCTGATGGGGAGACTAGCAAGCTCAAAGATTATTGTTTTCAAGTCAGGTGTCGACTGTTCTCTGGATCGGAATGCGCTTCGAGGTTGGGCAGATCACAACTTCCAGGGGTGGTCGCCGATTTTTCCCCCCAAACAGGATCTTGTCTGTTTAACAAACAACCTGCCAAGCAAATGTACTGTCGGACCCGATGGATTCCGTTTATTCCTACTAAAAAATTGCAGCCCATCATAACAGATCGCCTCCTAACCTTGAACAGGATTCCTGCGTCTGCAACTATACCTTCAATCTGAAAGCAGTATATAGCTCATACCAAAAAACAATGGGAAAAATTCAATAAGGAATATACACAAAGTTTTATAAGATGCTAATCATCATTTATGCTAAATATCTTTGAGAAATCCATCTTCAGACACATAAATGAGCATTGCTTTGGGCAAGAGATGGCTATCTACATTCCGCTATAAAGAATAGATCAACAATCACAAACCTTCTCGAGACTTTCTGTAGTATCCAACATTCCCTAAATAATACAAGACGAATGGATACACTTTTCCTCGATAAATCAGCATATGACAGACTCTCCATCAATTCCATACTTAAAATCCTCGAGAACCACCTCAGAATTATTACACGTGTGCAAAACTTTAGGACCAGTCAGGTTTTCACCTGTAGCTTCTCATAACAGTGGCGTGGAAATGGAAAAAGCATACCAAAGGAACCTCGTGAGGTACAGAAATGAAGGAAACTACACCGAACAGCAACGGAAACAAAAAGGTACAGAGGGACTTTTTTCAAAAATGGGAACATAGCACTGGCTGCCATAATACAGATGCATCACTGCCAAATCTGGAACAAAGGGAAGAGTTGGTCCTCAGTAGGAGATATGGCTACCCCTAATATCGATGCAAGCTTTGCACCGCCTGTCCATACTTAGAACAATGTTGTTGATAAGTCCTTGCGGTAACATCGTCCATTCCTCTGTCAGCGCCATCTTCAGCTGGTGAACATTTTCTGGTGGGTGTAGACCTTCCGCTAGGCGTCTCCCCAGAGCGTCCCATATGCGTTCGATGGGATTTAGATCGTGGGAACGGGCAGGCCAATCCATACGAACAATGTCCTCACTTTCCAAAAGCATATCAGTAGCTGCAGTGCGATGGGGTGTAGCGTTATCGGAACAGACGCACATGGGGAAGGATTACCTCAGTACAGTAGCGTGCACCGGTTACAGTACCGTCTTCCAGTATCTGGAGTGTTGCACGTCCATCCAAGATAACGCCTTCCCAGACGAGAACACCTCGACCGCCATATCGATCCCTTTCAGTGATGTTTGCGGGGTGATGCCGTATGCCAACCTCTCGCCAGATTAGCTGACATCCAGAATAGCTGCTGAGACTGAATCTACTCTCATCAGTAGAGAGCAGCTTATGTAAAGCTTTTGTGGTTATAACCTTTAGAAATCGTGTTGGTCCTTAAGTTTTGCACACCAGTATATTAGGCCCCATACTCGAGATTTTAAGACCACTCTTTGCTGTACGAGAATTCCGTGTAATGAATAAATAGAAATAGCTTCCAGCTATTTAATAAAATAAAAATTTAATTTTATTAAATTTTATTTAATAAAATAAATCCCATGAAGTGCGTCCAGCTCACTTTTTGAAACAAAAAGAATAACAATAAAATCAGTCATTCTAGACGGTCGTCCTGTCAAGACAGTCACATATTACACAGATTTAGGAATCCCCTGGGACGAACAATTCACCTTCTCGAGGCACTTTGCAAACATCAAGAAAAAGAACATTGAATTCCTCTGGCGAGCAAAGCAAGAACTTCCAGGTGTTTACCATCCTTGCCCCACTACTCAATATGTCCTGAGATATGTCTCTCCGATCGCACTCTACGCATCTGTTGTTTGATCTTCTGCATCGTCCACTCAACTCAAAAGCTTCCTTAGTATAGAATACTGGATCCTAAGGTGGCTAAACAGGACACTTGGAAAACCTTTCACAATAGCAGTAGTAGTAGTGATGCAAGAAAGCAAGTGTATGAGCTTATGTAGCATCAGCCAAAAAAAAAAATCAGCACCAGCCAATCCCAATAAGCATCCTATATACCACCTTTAACCGAACCTCCTGGGAATTAATTGTAATCAGGACCAACATCATCACCCTACCAAAACTACTCACATTAAAAACAGATGCATCACAAACCTTTCGGAAATTATTTCTCTTCCTCCCATCCGAAGGAAAGCACACGAAACAGAGGCGATGCTGCTGTCCTCCAGCTATGATCAGTGCAGAAGTCAACAACGGATGTTCCAGCCTAATGCAGTAAATCTTGTAAACCGGCTGGGCATAGATAAAGAGCAACTGTGTGCCAATAAGACCTACAGAACTGCCATTTTTCGGAAAACTTATCAGCTAATGGGCTTCAGCTGAAGAAGAAACTCTAGCCGGCTTCGTGTACCACGGCTCCAACAATTGCCATTTTTATATTTATAGTATATATTGTACTATATTTTACTTTTATATGTGTACTGTGCTGTACTTAATTTATTGTATTAATTTCACTCTGTTGTGTACTTGTTATACAGATTTGTACTTTATTTTATCTATCCCCACTAGCATATACTGTCGTACAGCGATGAAGTGTATATTTCAAATAGAGTAAATAAATAAATCTCCCAGACGAAACTGCACTTGCAAGAGTTAATGGGAATTTTATTTAATGAAATTTGTTTCAGGGAAGTCATATTGTCCCATAAATATTCTTAAATTTTATAACTCTTTCGCAAAAATTAAGAAAAATACTTTCATATTTCCTTGATACCATTTGCGAAAGTTGCTTTATAGAAAAATTAGAGAAAAAAAAACATAAAAGCTGTTTTGAATCCTTCCTTGGATTTCAAACTTTGGAATGTAATAATTACTACATTAAGATTACTGAATATTGAAAATATGTTCCACATCAAATATTCCGAACGCATGCATTATAGCTGTGTAAAAACATGAGCCAAACAGTTTTAGCTGCAACAATTTTCTTCTAATAGTGTTTCAATAGCGTTTCTGATAGTGTTCCTTTGGAGACAGGTATGCAATTAGTAGTAATGGAGGCATGTGATGCAAGAAAGCAAGTTTGTGAATATAGCATCAACCAAAAAAAAAAAAAAAAAAACAATTTCACACATCCATTCCCTCTAAAAGTTTGTTCAGTTCCTCCTTGAATTTATTTAAGCTATCAACTTCCACAACGACAGATGGACGTTTGTTCCAGCAATTAACCACTCGCTGGCTAAAAGCAAATTTCACACATCTGTTCTACAACTATCTTTCCCCAATATGAATTTATGCCCCCTCAGGTTCGTAATCCTAGCAAGCAGAAGAATCCCATCAGAATTCAGGGTGCTGAACCCATTGAAGGCCTTATACAGCTCAATCATATCACCTCGCACGCGCCTAGTCTCCAGCCGATGCAATTTGCAGAACTTAAGTCTTTCTTGGTAAGACGACCCCTCCCTTCGTTCCCCTCACCAATCTTGTTGTTCTTCTCTGTACACGCTCAAGCAACTCCTAAAATAACCTGTAAATATAAAATGACCTCCAGACCTGTACGCACTACTCAAGGCGTGGCCTGACCATTGCCTTATACAAAAGGATAATCACCTCTTTTTCCCTACTAGCAAAATTCCTGTATATCATTGACTATACTCCATTACCTGCTCTGGCAGTCTGTCTGCATTGGTACGTTTCTGTGGACTTATATCTACCCATATGCAGTACTTTTGCATTTGTCAATGTTAAACTTCAGTTGCCACTTCTCAGCCGATCTGCCCAAATTTTCTAGATCCTGTTGCAGTTCCACACTGCCATTACTGTCATTAACAACCCTACCAACCTTCGTATCATCTGCAAACTTCGACATTAAGCCTGATATACCTTCATGAATATCATTGATAAATATACAAAACAACAGTGGGCCCAACACCGAACCTTGGGGGACTACACTAATAACATTAGTCCACGAAGAGCAGCGTCCATTGATTATCACTCTCTGTCTTCCCCCACTCAACCACCCTTTTATCCATTGTAGCAACTTGCCCTTAATGTCATACTGCCCCAATTTGTACAGTAGTCTTCCATGTGCAACAATATCAAAAGCTTTCCTGAAATCCAAGTATATGATAATAAAATTATTTTTTGCATCCAGTTCCTTTGTGACTACATCATAGTATGCAATCAAATTTGTCAGACAAGACTTTCCCTTAACAAACCCATGATGCGTCTGAATTATTACTGCAGTCTTGTCTAGATGAACTTGCAATGCATCTTTAACCAGTGACTCCATTATTTTCCCCGGAACAGAAGTTAAACTAACTGGTCTGTAATTACTCGTGTCACCCTTAGATCCATCCCCGTTTGTGAATTGGGGATTCATTTGCGCATCTCCAGTCCGTGGGGACTTCCCCTGAGTCCAAGGATGCTCTCATAATTATGGTTAAGGGTTTGCTTACTTCCTTTGCCGCCTCCTTTAATATAACTGGATAGATCCCATCCACCCAGGTGCCTTTCTTATGTTTAACTTCAACAATTTCTCCTCAACTTTGCTCTTATTTATTACAAAATCATTAAGCACCCTGTTATAGTTTTATAACCTTCCGGTATTTTCTCCTTTAATAACTCCTCATGTGTGAAGCCAAAATACTCATTCAGATTATCAGCTCTCTTAGCAGGATCATCAACAGTCGAACCATCGATATCAAGTGGACCAATTTGATTCATCCCATTCCTTCTAGAGTTTATATAAGTAAAGAAGTCCTTGCTGTTTTTCTTAGCATCCTTTGCCAAAGATTTTTCGTAATAAGCCTTCGCTTGCCTAATCTCCTTTGTGACTTGATTATAGACTAGCTCCTGATAATTTATATGCATCCCATGCATTTTTTTTTCCCTGTGGCACGAATCTCATTAGTTCATCTGACATTCATTTAGGGCTAAACATTGAACAGTATTTCTTAGTTGGTATGAAAAACCTAGTCGCTTCCAACATTTATTCCTTGAATGCTTTCCATTTAGAATTTGCTCTTTGTGACATCACCATTTGGTCCCAGTATTGAATTTAAGATCTCTCTCTTCCCCAAACTCTTCGAATTTTCATATCTACAAATTTTGACTTCTCGTCGTCCCGTTCGTTGGTGCCATTTATGAAAATCAGAAATAACAGTGGTTCTAGGACCGATCCTTGGGTACTCCACTTCTAATTAGACCAATCAGAAGAGTAATCAGTAATCACTAATCACAAATCTCTAGCATCTGCCCTGCAGCCACCCTCATATCCATCCTAAAAGCTTATCCACGATCCCACCATGTTTCAGTTTATTCAGTAATCTCTCATGAGGGACTGAGTCAAATATTTTCTAAAATTTCTTTTTTAAAATCCAAATAAACAATGTCGAAATTATTTCCTACATTCAGCTCATTAGCAGATGTGTCAAAACAGTTAACGAAATTAGTTAAACACGATTTTCCCTTAACAAAACAGCATTTTATATCATTCAGCATTCCATTTCTGTCTCAATGTCTGTATATTGCAGGCTTTATCATTACCTCTGTGATTCTCCATGCCACTAAAGTCACAGTGTCCGGTCTGTAGTTATTCACTTCACTTTTAGAACAGCGTTTATATATTAGTGATACTTAGGCAATTTTCTAATCGTAGAGGAATTCTCTCAAGTCCAATGATGCCTTCGTAATTAATTTGTTTAAGAAAAACCTAAACACGAAAGATGTTAGAACCTATACTACTTACTACCGTCCATGGTTGTGCAGATGGAAGTTATGGCTTGAATGAAGAAGAGACAGAGTTCTGTGAATGTTTAAACTGGTTGCGGCACGTGTGTGGCTTGTAAGAGAGAGGGGGAATTACAGATGCCAATTCAGAAGAACAGTGCCAGTAGAAGTATCTTTAGAAAAGGCATTTAGCGAAAACTGAATGCCTATGATACAGAGAGTAAAAAGACTTTATAAGGTACGGGTAATGACTCGTCTTAATTAAACTGACTGCGCATTATTTTGAATCGAGTCTAGAAGCTTAAGAGAGATTTTGGAGTCTCCACTCCCAGCTGAGCTCCATGGAAAGCGGATTTCAGATTTGTAGAGGGTGAGTTGTTCAGAAGAAAAGCAACACTGGCGGCAAAAGAGAAAACACAGAGTTTGTGATACAGAGAAAGCAATATTTGTGATGCACTTATGCTTGTTTGTTTGTTTAGTGGTTTTATGGCACATCATCATCATCTAAAGCTATATTGCGGCAATGCACTTATGCCAAGAGATATTAGAAGTCAGGGTAATCCCTAACAGAGATATATGATCTTGTCCAGAAATCTGAGTGCCATTGAAAATGAACATAGGAGCAGTAGACTGTTTTGAGTGAATTAAAACAGGCTGAGTTTTAGAAAGATTAAAGTAAATAGCGACCACCAGCATTTATGCAATTGGTGGCAGATATTCGAAAGTTGAAGCTGTTCTTACAGGATAAGGTTTCTCAAAGTGTAAGGTGGAATGTAGCGTGCTATCATCAGTAAAACTATGGTTCCCTTCAGGGAAGAAATTTATAACATACAAGAGGAAAGGACTAGAAGTAAAAACAGAACCTTGGGGAAAATCAGCATTAGTGAAGATGTTAGAGATCTGTCTACAATCACCCATAGTGAGCATCAAAGAAAACAAATGGATATCCAATTACAGAAAATACTCGGATCCATGAAATGGTTGTTGTTGTTGTTGTTGGAGGGATTTGGGCACATAGAAAATATTGCATCATATATATATATAAATTTTTTAGAATCAAAAGAAAGATATTATAAATGTAAGCATATATTGAACATCGTTGATCCGACAGAGAACGTAATTTAATAATTAAAATAAAAGTAAAGTATAAGGCATATCTACCATATCCGGGACATAATGTAACAACTAGTCGTTATGAAATAATAATCCCTCTAGTGAGTATATATGTGGTGACCCCTATGTGATGGATATGGTAAAAATAAATAATTAATCAGTTAATTAAAGTTAACGCAAAGAGAAACATGCAGACAGTAAGAAGAATAAAAAACTAATAGAGTAGGAATAATAGAACCTGAACTCCATAAAGGCGAAAATATAGTAGTACAAATAAGAAAGTTTCTCCTACATTAGGGATTACCCTAATAATTTAGGAGAAATAAGAACAAAGAATGTAGGACAGCTTAAAGACAATACAAGAGATAAGTTGTAGCTCGGGTATGCCCGGGATCGCAAACCCGTTCCTATAATAGGACCCTGAGCTGAATTTGCATGTCACCTTAGCGTGAACTTAAGTATATACAGTGTGATTATAAAATTTATACAGTGTGATTATAAAATAAGATAAGATAAAATAACATAAAATAAATGATACACTATAATTTGCAGGCCCGTGGGTACAAGTTTTCTAAGCCGTGAGACACCAAGAAAGCAAAGTGTATCCTATGTACATAATATGCATGGCTCTAAATCCGTAATTATGGTAATTATATTGAAGAAATGGGTTCAGAAAATAAATTTTTGTAATTAATTATATTTATCGCCTCCTTCCTGAAGTGGTATTTCAGGTAAGCGATAGGGAAATTATTATTTATTAACTTATTGTACAATGCTATTATGTTTGCTGCACTGGTTGTGTTTTTATTGCAAATATAAGCAATCCTCAGGCATTGGGATAAAATGATATTAGCATGCACTGATTTCGATATATTTGATCTCCAGTTTGTAAGGCCGACTACATTGAAATTAAATGCGTCTCTTTTATTATATACGCTTACATCTATATTATTATGGAATATTTCTATACGAAGATCCAGGTAATTTGCTATAGTATCAGAACTGTTAGTTTTTTCAATACAAGTTCTTCTGGATATAATTTGCTGTAATCCCGAACGAAATGCGGACAATTAAACACACATAGATCATCTACGTATCTGAACATAAGTAGGTTATCTTGGAATGTTCTTTCTGTAGAATATAGATAGAGGTTTGCAATTATGCAGGATGCTGGACTTCCCATAGGGGTGCCATTCACTTGTAAGTATAACGAAGTTCCGTCATATACATAATTATTAAAGATGCATAAATTTATTAGAGTATCCCAAAAGGTTAAATCAAACTTTATGGCATTTTCATGTTCCAAATATAATTTTTGGAGAACATCTTTTAAATTGTCGAGATTGATGCTAGTGAATAAACGGTTAAAGTCAAACGTTTGTATTTGCTGAATATTGTTATTTTTTATTGCATTTATAATCGGTAAGTTGTTATTTATTATAATAGTTTTATTTACATTATTTAATATAGTTTTAAGTAACTTTTGTAACGTTTTACCTGGAATTTTAGCATAACTATCCCTACATGATGTTATGAATCTAAATGCAATAGGTGATTTATGAAATTTAGGTATACCATATATAAACGGATATTTTAGGTTATTGTACTTTAACTTTAATTTTTTATGCATTGCTATTAGTTTTTTGATTATTACATTAGGGGAAGATGTTATGTATTTGTATGTTCTACTGGACTGCAGTTCATTTTTAATAATTTCTATGTAATATGACTTACATATAATTGCAAGCTGCTTTGTCAACCGGAGTAATTACAAAATGTTTGTGTATTTCTTTGAGCTGCTTATTTGTTAATTTTGTAATATTTAGATTATCCGGTATGAATTTCAATTGATTATATTTGTTAGATATGCTATTTAGCATTGCAAATAACCACATGTGGTATGCCTCAACCGGTATGTTATATTTGTATGCAGATCTTATGCAGTATTTTAATAAATCTAGATATAACAGTTTTTTAAAAGTTGATTTATTAACAGGTAGATTAGGTCGAAACTTAAAACCGAGTGATAAAATATCTCTAAGCTCGGGATATGGAATTATATCTAAATCTCCGGTTATAATGTGGTTATGGTTAGGATCAACGTATTTAAGAAATGAAGGCTTGTGGCAAACACATATATCCTGTCCAATGTTAATATTGTGAAGGTTTGTAGCTTAATTTATAGTTAATATTAATTAATATTCAAAATATTAATTCTGAATTTAACAATGTCTAGTATAATGTCCATAAGGTGACAAGATCCAAAACACATAATAATTAGCTTTCCTGTTTAAGGCTTTGAGTGCACTAAGTTTAATGCTGAAGAGCGTATTATGTATTTTACCAATGTTTATAGGATCGGTGTCCCAAATTTTAAATAAATCTATGAAATCCCCTAGCTGTTCTCGGTCGCTCTTAAATGTTTTAGATTTACCATATTTTCTTTTGCGTTTAGATTACGAAGTTTAGCAATTTGAAAAATATTATAAACACAAATATCTTTCAAATTATTAGTCATGTATTTTTGATTAAATCTGTTATTCAGTCCGTATGGATATAGCGTTTTATATTGTAACATGCTAATTTCTTCTTGCAGTAATCTTTCATTTGTGTTAATAATTACATTAAGCATTGAAATGAAAATATTACCAAAAGTATGTTTTTGGAAATGTCTAAATTCGATATCATGTTCAAGATTATACTAGACTTGTTATTGTAAGTATTAATGTCTGAACGATGTAAATTCATTCTGATATGTAAATTGTTACTGGTTTGACCAATATATTTAACATTGCAAGTACGACAAGTGATCATATATATAACATTGCAAGTAACAAGTGATCATATATATAACATTATTCATTTTGCAAAACATTTGCGCATTTATATTAATTGTAGCATGATTTGGATGCATATAAATAAATAAGATCTTTATTATAAGAACAAGTAAGACGTAATTTGTTATTACAACATTGAAATTTAAGAAATGGATCTCGGATATTAGAGCCAGAAGCATTATATGCTAGATTGCTCTGTGAAGTGTGTGTTATTTGTGTATGTGTCAGTGTATTAACATAGTTAGGAGCACTATCCAGAGCAGAAATAGTCTCCTCGGTCAAATTTAGTCTACTCTGCCGATGTAGCATGTTATTATAAGAGTTTATAATAACATGTTATTATAATCCTGTGAAGCATCTTTGGGATGCTGTGCAAAGGTCCGTTCGAGTTTTGGATCCTCCACCCTGGAATGCGACGGAATTATGGATAGCGGCATGGATGAAAATACCCGTGGAACGCTTTCATGAACTAGTGGATTCAATGCCTCGCCGTGCGACTGCCTTTATCCAAGCGAAAGGTGGGCCTACCCGTTACTACGTAGATATCCCATGATTTCTGTCCACTCAGTGTACATTACAACAGTAATCTATACTCCTCTCCTCCATGCCGTTGAAGAGTGGGCATAAGAAGCAACCACAACGAAGAAACCAAACCTTGCTGAAGAATTCTGGCTCCTAAAATAGCCAACAGGACTTTTCTTCCACCACAGGACAGAACTACAACCTTAACTACTTTGATTGGGGTGCAGAGACTACCCGCTATTATTTTGGGATCGAACACACACACACACACACACACACACACACACACACACACACACACACACACACACACAATAATAATAACACGATATTAATTTGGGATCGCATACACACCAATAATAATAATAGCCGATATTATTAAAATACAGCGATTGGTAGCCACAGACTAAATTCCAACCCTGCCTATCTGGGATTCGTGTTCCTGGCGAATACCCATGCCAGAACTCTGGTCAACCGCGATGCCCTGCACGAAGCATCGGAGACTTCATCTCTCAAATCGTTTCCCACAAAACCAAATGCTAACTGAAGTACACTACCTCGATGCCGACTTGAATAAGTTTTCCACTAATAAAACCTAGAGGAAAGAAGTGTTAGCAGCTCGCTCATATCCCAGAATTCATTAAGAGAAAGCTCATGTTCCCTTCCATACCACCTGCCAAGCTGTCCTCTGTGTGCTATGAAAAATTTATTTGGTACATGTAGGGCTAAGTTTAATCATACCATGCTTCTGCTACACCGCGAAATAGACAGTAATGTAACTGTCTAAGTGACTGTCTATTAACACATAGACAGTCACTTAGACAGTTACATTACTGTCTATTAACATGACAGTAATGTAACATTGTAAATACAATTAATAGTTGCATCATGTGAGGAATCATTATAGCATATTCCAGGATCACTTCATGAACACTAAAAATAAAAATAAAAAAACCTTAAGCTGCCATCCTCCAAGAACTAACTGACTGCTAGAACTGGACCCTGATAAGCCAATATATAGAGAGATGCCTCATACCCGTACCACTGTATGCCTCCGAGATTTGGTCTTCAGCACTGATTTGCTACCAGAACAAATTCCTAGACATGGAACACTGGATCCTACGATGGATGAAGCGCAGAGCGGGAAATCTACTCACCGTTTCTCGATCCATCTTACAAACAAACTCAAATATGAACCGCTGAAGGTACATTGTTCTTACCAAGAAATGTCCACCGTAGCGAAACTGCTGTCTGGACGAACTGATCCCCCTCTGCTGGCAAGGTTATTTCGGGACGACGAACCAGAGTGGCTGAACAATAGAAATGTCATCTTCCTCTCAGAACGACATTCACAAACTTCTCAGGTCGAAAGAATATGTTCCCACGAAATACCTTACAGTTCTTCAAAATTCTTGAAATAAATTCTGATAGCTTCGTCAATGAGAGGTCTTACAGACTCTGGGTGCTTGAATAAACCTACCGTCAAGCCGCTCTATAAGGCCTTATGAGCTCTCTTTTCTTATCTGCAGCTCCAACAGTTCAAAATGAGACTCCTCCACGAACGTTGAAAAATTGTATATAAACTATTTCATTATAAACTACATGCGCAACATTTCATTATCAACATTACTCATGGAACAATGCATATATGTTAATTGGATATGTATTCTTGCATTATTGATGTTCTGCATATTCTTTTGCAATTGATCTGTTTGTAATTCTGAAAGTTGTGTTTGTGCACACCATATGTATTGTTGACTTTTCTTATTTGATCTGTTGATAGTGTAACAATCTAGCCTGCAGGCTGTTCTGGGGGTGAACTAATAAGATAATAAAGCAGATTAATAATAATGATCCAACACATCACCGCGAAATGCAAGGTGATCATCCAGACTGAGTACACTGGTAGGCACGACCAGGTAGTCAAGATAATACCTCAGAAGCTAGCAAGGAAATACAGTTTATCAATAATACAGTTTAACCCCGGCTCCTTAAATGGAGATCTGAACTCATGAGCTATAATAACGCGATAATAACGGACCGCGATAATAACGATAATAAGCTAGGACCGCGATAATAACGAACAAGATAATCCCGCACAACAGAATGGACATAACCCTTGTCGACAAGAAGGAAAAGGCTACCTATCTGATTGACACAGTGGTGCCGAACACTGGAAAACCCCAGAAAATCAACGAGGAAAAAATCAGGAAGTACACGAACCTAAGACAAGAGATAAAAAAGATGTGGCATATACAACAAGAAACGACCATCCCGATCATTGTGTCAACCACGGGTATAGTGCCAAAGACCCAACGTAACAGCCTAGAAGCAATAGGTCTCCCAGAAAACAACTAGAAGGAACTCCAAAAAGTCGCAATCCTGAAGACCTGGAGGATAGTCAGAGAGTTCCTCAACCAACAGTAACATCAGGCATAACAACCACCCTGTGGTTGTTATGCCTGATGTAGCAAGAACTGCCCAATCAGGGAGAAACAATCTAAGAGCAATAACAATAATAAACATTGCGAAAGTCGCTTCAGCGAACCTACTTACCATAAAAAAATTAGAAGTAACGGCTGAGGCAGATAGTGGCTCCATATGATACAGCTCCCAAGAACTAATACTACCAATGGACGTAAGCCGAAGTTAAACAGGTCAACCTCCATAGATGGATGATGATGTCGAAGAGAAGTAATATTTATACTGTATCGAGTGTGGCGCAGGATAAAGTTACTCGAGTTCAGGCCTTAGGCAGAGGGTCGGTTCGAAATGTCGGAGACAGTCTCTCGAGGAAGACAGTGGAGTAAGTGACGCTGTCTCCTGTATGGCTACCACAAGGGAAGGGCAAGGCCATCCAACACAATCGGCTTGTAGTTTCCTGCACAACTGTGCTAGTGACCACCAAGATAGGAAGTAAAGGCTAACGCAGAAGTGAAGCATCTAAATGAATACGTTCATCATGCGAACATACTACGAAATAATCAAGCAAGAGACCGATATGACAATGTACAGGTCGAGACTACATACCAAGTAGTTTGAGCGATTCCCGGATATTCAGGTCACCGGACAGCGAATAGAAGACCATTATCGCTAAGATCCTGATAGCTGCTGCAATCTTGGAAAAAAAAAATCAAGCAGGACGTAAGCGATCAATTACTAAGAACAAAGAATATGGACAACGTGGAACCAAAGGAGAAATACAAGGCAGATCAGCTGAAGTGGAAAGAGACGAGGTCATGATATCCAGAATAGAAGATGAGCGGAAGAAGGCACTAACAGAATTCGAAGGAAGTGACCCCACAAAGACCCACATAACACCGAAGTAGAAACTCAAATTCTGTGAAGAGTTGCAGACCACCTCAATTGGCAAATAATGACACATTACCTCGACAACAATGGTGCAACACTGAAGGCCATCCACACAGCCGTATAGTATGCTGCCACAGCAGCCACTAGGATTAATGGAAAAGAAACGAGAGACCAGCAGCAGAAGAACCAAAAAAAAAAAAAAAAAAAGGAACTATCAGCTTGGGAAAGAAGATTTCAGCAGAAGATAGAAGAATTAAAAGTCAAAATAGGCCAATTGACTCAGTACCAAAGGGATAATAGGAGTAAGAAATTGATTGGAAAAGTGAATAGTATCCTCAAGAGAGAGAGAGAGAGAGAGAGAGAGAGAGAGAGAGAGAGAGAGAGAGAGAGAGAGAGAGAGAGAGAGAGAGAGAGTCAACATCCACAGCAAACACGAGAACGAAAATCAGAGTACAGGAGAACACTTCGACACACTGAAGCAGAAGCTCCTTGCACTCAGCAAGAGATTATGCCGATACAAAGAGCTCCCAGAGGAAAATAAACAACCAAATCTTTGATGAAACCAAAGAGCCTTCTAAAGGAGTATCAAACAAGACGGGAAAGACGGAAACGTACCACCCGAACAGAAGACGATCGAGGAGTTCTGGGGCAACATATGGAGCAGTGAAATAAGACATAACAGCCTATCCCCCCCCCCGGATAGAACTAGAACGGAAGAAAACCAAGGACGTATAAGAGATGAGAGAGTGGAGATTCTGGAGGAAGAAATACAACAGTCGAGCAGGAAGTCCCACAACTGGTGAACCTCTCAGGAATAGATAACGTCCACAACTACTGGTACAAGAAGCTCACTTGCACACACAAGCACCTAGCACAGCAGTTCACCCGAATGATAAGTCACCCAGAGGCAATTCCAGAGTTTCTTACTCAAGGAATCAATATCTGAAGGCTAAAGACCAAGATACAAGAAATCCGGCGAAATACAGGCCGATAACCTGTCTCCCAAAAAATGTACCAGATCCTGATCAGCTGCAAAACCAAGAAGATATCAGACCACTTGGAGAGCCAGAATATCATGGTGGAACAGCAGAAAGGATGCAGGCAGGCAAAGGGTACCAGGAGCAATGAACCACTGGTGCCACAGTTATAGAGTAAGCCTACAAGAAGTGCCGCAACTTGTGCACGGCCTACATCGATTACCACAAGGCTTTCGACTCTGTGCTGTTTAGCTGGCAAATAGAGACGCTGAAGATCTATAAAGTCAATGGGACAGTGATAAACTTCCAGAAGCAACAATGGCGAAATGGAGTACCACCACCACCAAGGTCGAGAATATCACAACCAGACCGATCCCTCTCTGGAGAGGATTCTTTTGAGGCGATGCCCTGAGCCCACTGTGGTTCTGTCTAGCACTCAATGCTAGACAGAACTGCTATCCAACCATGCTCAACAACAGCAATTATGGATATAATCTCCCGGTTGGATGGAAAAACATGTACACTCTCTCTCTCTCTCTCTCTCTCTCTCTCTCTCTCTCTCTCTCTCTCTCTCTCTCTCTCTCTCTCTCTCTCTCACCTGATGAACATGGATGACATCAAGCTCCACGTGGCAACCGAGAAGCAATTCCGGCAACTGCTCCGGATCACCGAAGAATTCAGTAATGATACAGGGTGGAATTTGATATAGACAAATGCAAGACCCATGGATTGCATCAGTGGAAATTATTCGGCCGAAACTACCAGCTACAGATTGGTAAAGAGATCGAAGCCATGACAGAGGAAGACCCACAAATACCTGGGGATGATGCAGGCTCAGCAGTTAGAGTATAAAGAGATCAAGGTTTGCCTGACCGAAAAATACCATCAGAGACTCAGAAGCCTGCTCAAAGTAAAGCTAAAAACGGAGGGAACACAGTTAAAGCCATAAACACCTAAGCTGACATACTCCTTCGGGATCGTAGTTTGGGCTAACACCGAGCTGGAGGATAAAATGAAAAAGACAAGAACAATGATGACCAAGAGCTGCCAACATCACCCAAAATAAACTGTGGAGAGACTGACAATAGGTTGAAAAGAAGAAGAATCCTGATAGTCCTCATAGAGCAACGATTGACAGCGATAGCTAATCTGAAGGATTACTTCCAGAAAAACACAGCAGCAGTACTCTACCAGGCCATATTGGACATAGACACGTAGCATTCAACCTAAGCGAAGAGTCCCTCCCCGCACAGACGGAACAAACGAAGCTAGAAAGATGGGCAAAGAACACACTCCGTGGTAGAGAGTACAATGACCTCCATCAAAACCATATAGATAAAATGCCTTCCAATGCAAAGCTGGCTCACGAGCGGGACGCTCTTCCCTGAGACTTAAGGAGTCATGCTCGACATCCAAGACCAGGTAATCAACACCACAAACTATAGAAAATACATCGCAAAGGGGCCTGGAGTGTGAGATGACACATGTGGACGATGCCACCTCTCATTAGAAACAATGCAACACATCACCGCAGGATGCACGGTGATCACCCAAACTGAGTACACTCCTATACATGACCAGGTAGCCACGATGATACATCAGAACCTAGCGAAGAAATACCAGTTGATCAAAGAACGTGTACTGTATTACAAATACGAACCCCAGACCGAACTAGAGATCCCCAACCAACACGCTGTACTATGACCGCTCCATAATAACGGACAAGACAATATCGCACAACAGATTGAACATAACCGTTGTCGACAAGAAGGAAAGGGCTTCCTATCTGATTGTCACAGCGGTGCCCAACACTGGCAACCTCCAGAAAACCCACGAGGGAAAGAGAGGATATAAAAGAGATAACGCATATGCAATAAGAAACGGTCATCCCGATCATCGTGTCAACCACCGGTATGGTGCCTAGCAGCAATAGGTCTCCCAGAGAATATAGACAAATTCAAATTATCTTATTAGAGTCACTCAGAATTTCTCTAGCAGCAATAGATCTCCCAGAGAATATAGACAAATTCAAAAATATTTTATTAGAGTCACCCAGAATTTCTTCTATATACCCATTTATGTAATGTGTCCGTAAATTGTGTGTTCTCTTGTCGATTTACTTGTTTTATTGAACAAACAAAAAAAAAAAAAAAAAAACCTTGCTATCTACGCCTGGGACCGACTAACTCGGAACGGAGTGAAAAAGCCCATTAAAGTTTCTTGTGTCATCGACGGGATTCGAACGCGGACCTTTTCCACCCGGTGGGGGGGAGGAAAACGGTGACGATACCACTGTGTTACACGCGCAGACAGAGAATATATACAAGGCGCTCCAGAAAGTCGCAGTCCTGAACACCTGTAGGATTGTCAGAGTTCCTCGACCAAGAGTAATACCAGACATAGCAATCGCCCTGTGCACTTCGTACCCGTCACCCTCATCAGGGAGAAATAATATAACTTTTTTTTACTTTTATATCGTGTATACATAATTATTTAATTCTGATTTGAGCCTCTGGCAGTGACGGGACGTTGCAAGTTTACCCATAATATATGTTGTATACATCTAGTTGCAATAAGGAGTCTCTCTCTCTCTCTCTCTAGTTGGTTTTAGGTGAGGGTTGCATGATTTCTTGCGGAAACTCAGGTTTTTCGTCTAGCAAACAGGCAAATCAACCATAGAATACATCCAATTTACAGACACGATATACTCATGCCTCATAGCCTTAATTGCTTTGGCGCTTAACACATGCTCATCGCTTTTCTTGTAATTCAATCTGGAAATTGGTCCGATGCAGTCCTCCACTCATTCCTTCCTGCTAGCGTCATTTTGAAATATGAGTTGGTGTTGACATGCTTCATGATCTCATTTTTCTGTTAGAGTCTTGTCTTTCCTCTTTCCTCTGCCTAACTCAACATTTCTTTTAATTTTTTCTTTTCTGTATCGTTTTCCATAAGGTTGTTTTTTTTTGTTAGACCATACTAAACAAAAAAAAAAAAAAAAAACAACCTTGCTGCCTGGGACCGACTAACTCGGCCACGGAGTGAAAAAAACCATTAAAGTTTCTTGTCATCAACGGGATTCGAACCCAGACCTTTTTCACCCGGTGGGGATGGAAAAGGGCTGGGTTCGAATCCCGAAAATTGTACTTCAATTTTAATAACTGGTGGGATCTTCAGTAGTCTCTTTTAGCACCATGTCTCAAATGTATCCCTCTTCCCTACAACTCCTACACTCCAGGTTTAACGTTATATAATGTTATGTTCTTTATAAATTTCTTTATGTTTTGGAGATTTGTCTTATTAAATGTGCAGAGTTGCTTTTACCTAAAAAATATTTGTTTTGCTTATTTATTAATTTCTCTTCTGCTTTTCCCATCTGTCGTTATCGTTTTTCCCAGGAACTTATGCGTGCTCTGTACCAAACAGTGATTTCTTTTTTTTTTTTTGCAAAGAAAAAAAAAAAAATAATAAATAATTATTTTATAAACCTTTATAACGATGTAATACGTCATAAAATTTAAGTGATGAATACATCTTTATTATAACAGAAGATACTCACAAAATTTCAAAATTATACAACGTAATACAGTGCTATTAAATTATAGCTCAAAAAGCTTCAGCTTACCCTGTGATCAATATTGATTAAATTATATTCAATAATTAACACTAAATGCTATGCTGAGACGAGTCACTATTATAGAAGCATTACTGTTAGTTTTGTATGTAACGAAAGTTAATAAATGACATTAAGATATCGAGAGAAATGTAGAAGTAAACCAAATTGGTAAATTTCTGAAGCCCCTAGATTAAAGAATGGACTATTCTAGTGTTCAATTAATTTACTGCGCATATTTCCATATGTATTCGTCTGCCATTGCACGGTGTATTTGAATACAGTTTGTGGAATTTAAATTCGTGTTCAATTATATGGATTTTGTGTATAAATGGATTTTATTTGTGCAGTGTTATCAGTTTCTGTTCGTCAAAACTGGGTAAGTTTTATTAAAATTTTATTTAAAATAGTGTTGTGATTTAAAATGTTTACAGATAGTTATAAACATAACAAAGAAAGAAATAACGATAAAAGACTATGGCGAAAACATTCTCTGGAAATTACTATAAAAATCATGATTTTCTGTGACAGTTGAAGTAATATTTTTAAAAATTGAAATGCTCCAAATTAAATTTAGTTTATTAACCCTTAGAGGCGCTAATAAATCTAAAGGGATAATAATAATAGTAATAAGAATGGTAAGGGCTAATTCAAATATAAAGGGCTAATAATAAATGAATAAGTCTGTATTTAAATATAGACATTCATTTTGTGACATTTATTTGCACCGACTACCTCTTATATTTGATTGCAACCTTAAAAACTAATGAACTCCATTTATTTAATATCTACCTGTTGAACAGAATCCTGTTTTGGAATAGAAACTTTAATGAGTAAGTCATGAATTTGGAACCATTTTAAAAGTCATTACAATAATACAATTTTTATTTAATAAAATGTAAATATGAATCAAATATGTTAATAGCGGAAGTATCGAAGCAATTCGTCATGATCATATTTTAAAAATTTCAATTTTTTAAAATAAAATAAAAGTGCTAAAATTAAATGAAATTTATGGGGTTTATTTTTACATGGATTGTGCAGAATTTGTGGTTCAAGTTGGAATGATGTAGAGTTTTCTGGTTGTGCAGTGAATTTTGATTCCATGATTCCGGTCGAGATTCCATTTTTCTGACGATAAAACAAACAAGTTTTCTTTTGAGAGAGGGAAGAAACGCACTGTGTGCGCGCACGCGCATGGTGTTTAACATAACTGCCCTGTTTTCAGGATCCTTCAGTACCTGAATACAATGAAAAAGTTGTTCATCTATAAATTAGTATGAATATTACGAGGTATGCGACGGGGAAGACGTGAATGATAGAATATACACTGGTGTTCAAAGAAAGTGCATCACCTCGTGGATACCTGGTTATATTGGAAGGCAAATTGCTGCCAGCCATTAGAGACCATTTCAACCTGCCAAGTATCAGGACGACTCTGCTCCTTGTTATCGGGTGAAAAGTGTAAGTAGGCACTTCTGTAGTTACTTTAGCTTCATTTCTGCATCAGAGGTTCGACAGCAGTGTGTTTACATTTGTTACAGGTGAAAAAATGGTTGAAAGAACGGTCCATTACAACTGTTAGTTGCCCAGGAAACAGCCCGGACCTGAATCCTATAGAGAACTGTTGGCATCGTGTGGAATGTGCAGTTGCCAGAAAGAAACCAAAGACCTTTCGTGAACTTCAGGAAGCCATAATTCGTGTTTGGAACCACGAACTATCAGTTGATTATCTTCAGAAATTGATCTTGCCAATGCCTTGAACCGCCTCTGCCCCTGTTAACAGCAGCGGTGTGCTGCTGTCATTAGGGGCAGAGGCGGTTCAACTGAATATTAGTTTGCACCTGGTGAACTTTTCATTT
Organism: Mastigoproctus giganteus; assembly: GCF_048544385.1. Classification (NCBI taxonomy): domain Eukaryota; kingdom Metazoa; phylum Arthropoda; class Arachnida; order Uropygi; family Thelyphonidae; genus Mastigoproctus; species Mastigoproctus giganteus. The sequence goes on along the minus strand of NC_143584.1, from coordinate 71,063,900 downwards.
TGTTTTCCATTTAAAATGATAAACTGAAGCAAATGAAGAGCTTCCGATAACATTTCAGCCATAATTGTCGTGTTTACCAAAACTGTTGTATAAAGGTTGCAAATGCTCATTTTGGAATATTTTTAGAGCAACTGTCAAATATTACTTAGCTTTGCCTTAACTATTAATAAATATCTTTTATTTATATTTCTATTTGTGATGCTAGTCGTAATGTAACATGTCATCGCGAAAAACGGTTAGAAATGTGAAATTCCTAGGTTACTTTCTTTGAACACAAGTGTATATATATTTTACGTCATTTGCATATAAAGCCTGCTTTCATTTAGCCATTATAACACAATCACAAAAAACACAGATTTTTATAAAAAGTATAAAAATTACGTAAACATCGGCCACTCGTCTCAGTAACAACTAAGTAATCTGTGTTATAACTGACTATATAACTTGTATTACGCTAGTGATTGGACGTTATCTTAGCCCGTTGTCATTTAAAGGCACGAAGACGGATTTCACTCAAAAACTAGACATTTAGGAGTGGGAACGTTATATATATATATATAAAAAAACCTCACGTCTGCACGACGTGAGTTATTTTATTTTATTTTTTAACAAGCTCGTAGTTGTGTACTTGAACCCTTTCCAAGCTTTTTTTTTTGTTTTGTTTTTTTTTGGTTTTTTAGAAGCATTAGCAGCTAAGGCCATATTGCTCCGGGAAATGCGGTGGTCATTCCCTGACCTTTCCGCATCCTCCGTATTTGGTGGTGACGGACTCGAACCCCGTTCTAATCAAGAAGCGTGTACTGCTGCTCCTTCCCACCTGGCTACGGAGGCGCCAGGTAGGAAGGAGCTCCAAGCTCTGTCTGCCAATTCTGCATTCTGGAAGTTTTCTTTTGGGAGAGGGAAGAAACGCACTGTGTGCGCGCGCGCATGGTGTTTAACATAACTGCCCCGTTTTCACGATCATTCAGTAACTGAATACAATGGAAGAAGTTGTTCATCTATAAATTAGTATATTCATACTAAATATAAGTCAACCGGTTATATTTAGTATGAATATTACTAGGTGTGCGTATCCTTTAGGCACAATATGGCTCAGAGGCCTTTGTGCCAAAATCCACAAGTACAACAACAACAAACCTTTCTTATTTATTGTTTATATTTATTCTAATTTATTATTAATTCTTTTTTATTATTTTTTTAATTAACAGCCAGAGATTCTCAATCGTTCAGAATCAGATCCATGTTTATATATATATATATTTTTTTTTCATAATATAAATGTTGAAGGGCAATCTTCTACACGCAGACGCAGACAACATATCGTAGGAAGGTATGAAAGTTAGAACCCTACAGTGCATGGATTATTGAACGGTAGTGCTGCTGTTAGAAATATTCAGTTAGAAATTTAACTGAATATTGAAAGAGAATAATTAAAAAAAATAAAAAAAAAGGGGAGTGGGGAGATTACTGTACATTACGGCCGAAGTGTCACGGACTTAAATAGACTACGATAAAATTGCAAGGCAAGTATTCGTTTCCACAGAATGACCTGATTTCGGCAACAAAATGTACAGAAAGTACTATGATTGGTTCGTGTCCGATGCTCTGAGAGCTGAATGTGAGAGCTCTCAACAATTAGTTTCCCGGAGTCGGACATTTTTCTGTTCACCCTCGCTGTCTCGAGGGAAAGCCGGATGGCTATGCCGTTTGGCTCTTGCTTGTCTATATTGAATTCGCAGTGATTTTTTTTTAAATAAACTCCACGCACAAGAGGATGAGTGGGGATCGAGTTTAAATGGATGGAGCGTGGTTCGATCAGCTGGATTCTAGCTACCTGAAAAAGTCTGGAAGAATAAGTCTTGAAGCCTTTGGGACCTCACTGTGCCGGTAGAAGTAATTCTGGACGTAGGGGACTGTCTATGGAGTACGTCATCTGAGGTTTCTCTTGAGATGGCATCTGAGGTCGGGTAAGAGGGGAAATTCAAGAGGTGGGCGATGAATCTGCCACTGCTTCTTTTGACGTTTAGGAGTGTTCTAGGCTTCCAGAAACTCTCCTGGAACGATTGCGTGAGATCTGAAGGATCTTAGGATACTTAAAAGGTGTGGCTGTCGCAGACGTTATTGAACGCAATGTCATATTATCGATGCGAGTGACGCACCGGAACAACGTTTCGGTGGGTAAAGAGCCTTCTCCAAGAGATATTTCCAGAAGTAAGTGTTACTGATATTTATGGGAAGAAGTCTATGCTCGTCCATTTATTTTTTCTTTTTTATTTTTACCCTTGGCCAGGTGTAATTAGGTTACATACACTACAGTTATGTGCCATTGCTGATTCTTTAGTTGGGTGCTTTCCAACTTTTTAGAATCTGCCTGATAGGAAAGGACGCCATGGTGAGTATATATTAGATTGACAATTTTCGATTTCATTGGGTTTCACCAAAATCTCACAGAGACACATTGGCTACCGCATATGCCGCGTTGAATAATTTCCTTTTGAGTTGTATTTTATGTTCTACTGTGATGCATCTTTTGAAAATTATCACAGTAGACAACACAAAAGATGAAAGAAAAATGGTCTTAAAAATTTCAACCAACCAATCAGACAGAAACTTAAAGGCTATAATGCATTACTTATTCCTAGTAAAGGTGACGATTTCCTCTACCGAAATCACAATAGTGAAAGTTAGTCCTGACGTAGCCGTGTGGGATCAGTGCGCTATGTAGTAACAAGCAGGGGCGGCTCGTTGGCACGGAACTGCAGCACCACTAGCTTTTTAAATTTAAATATACAGTCAACGGAGTTGTATGACATTTTGTGAAGAACAATGCAACGCAATGAATATTTTTATTAACCCGCATATAGTATACTCATCTTCTATTTCCAATAATCATTTTAATAAGCGAATAAAAACACGAAATCGTTTTTAACATTGAATTTTAACCGTAGGTGGAACTGTACGCTACACAGTTCCACATTTCTGGCCCCGGTGGTTGAGTCCATGCCTAGTTGGCAGGTTGCCAATAACCATTCTTTAGAGGTGATAAAACGAGTCAAAGGAACTGCGGAGCGTGCAGTGCCGATTTGAACAGTTCTCCAAACTTGAATGAAAAAGTTTTTAATTTATTTTCAACAAATAAAAACCGACCAATGGATTTTAAATTTTAAATAAAATTTTGAGATTACCCTAGTCTGTTAATAGCAAGTGTTCAGGTAATGTTTTGTAGTATTTTTAACATGCTTATTATTATTATTATTATTATTATTAATACCATCCATGTCTACATGTCTTATAACCAAGGCATTTAATGTAACTTTAAGAAGCAGCACCCCCTCCCCCCCATACATCAGAGTCACGAGCCGCAACTGGTAACAAGCGTTTCATTTGACTGTGGTTCGATCCACGTGATTACTTAATACGTTAATGCTTGTATTGGCAAAGTGATTAGTTATTATTATTATTATTTCTCAGCTGCCAAACAGCCATAAAACCAACAGCAGCGGCCGCCTTCATCAGTCGGTGCTGCCGAAAGCTCCTGCATTACTGGTTTTTAAACAATTTTTATCGCTTTTAATTTTCTATATTTTATTGAATTTTATTCTTGTTATGCAACATTTTTATTTTGTATTAATATTTTAATGTATAGTTATACAATCAGTAGGCATGTATTTTATTTTATCATAATAAAGATGTTTTACAGATTCGGGTCAGTGTTATTTAGTAGCATTACAGATGAATTACAGAGTTCCTGACTCCAGAGGCCTTTTCAATGAGCTATATTTTTATAACAACGCCAGTTGTGCAAATGTTGCATTTCTTCTTCTAATAACTTTATTTGTAGGTAAATTCCTTTCCATTGGGTTCAATTCGCAATTTTAAGGATGTAGCCGAATAACTGTTGTTTTTATTCATTGGAGCTATTTCATCACCCACATATCCTTTGTTTTCCCTATTTATGCTGCTTTATCATTTCATAGAAATCATCTGTTTAAGCAAAGAATTCTATGACGGTTAAGTCATTCTAATATTTCTCCTTTTCCTTTATATTGTTGGCAGTTTTTATATATTTTTAAAAATTTTTATGGTGCGTTATCCATGATGATGATCACGGAACTATTTAATGTGATAACAACTGGACTGGAATCAAAATTTGCATCTGTTAATTTCCATTGGATGGAAATTATCGTAGTGCCAGGTTGGAATATGGAAAATTTCCATTGGATGGAAATTATCGGAATTAGTGCCAGGTTGAAATAACTTTTTATTTTGTGTTTATCCTCATTTGTCACCACCTGCTTGCGACAAGATAAAACATCAACTATTTCCAAGAAGCATTTTTCGATCTTTAATGGAACTGTTGTAGTACCACTGTATTTATGACGGTGCTCGTTCAACAAAGTTTTATCTAATACGGAATTTTTTTTTTGACATTCTCTAAAATGTTATACCTATTTTAGGGAGTGATCTTTGGGATTTTTTTTAAAGAAATATAAAAAAGTTATATGGCCTAGTTAATATAGAGAATATCTAAAAAGCTTCTGTGCATTTAAAAAAATTACTAATAACATTTGATCTTCAAGTGATAAATAAAACCATTAGTTTGACATATATTTACGTGTTATAGGTATTCAGAGTGAATGTCATTTATAGTGCATTAGCCTTATTTCTATACACAGTAAACCAATTGAAATTGTGTAGTTGCATCATTACATCACATCTAATATTGTGAAAACTTCGGTTGGTTTACTGTGTATAGAAATAACGCTAATGCACTAACTTATATGACACTATAAGGTAGTGCATTAACTAGGATTTAGTACTAAAATGCCTCAGACGTCCCGCAATTCGAGGCTTTTTAGTCCTAAATCGTACACAAAATGTCCAAGAACAAATTCACTCTGAATTTGTTTTTGGACATTTTGTGAAATGTTTCATCAAGTTGCATGTGCTCAGTTCGTTTCAGAGTAAATATAAAAAAAAAAAATGCTGTTTATACTCGGGGACAACCACAGGAATTCACAAGATAGAGATAGAAAGGATACAAGAAACAGCACCGTATTTAGCAATCATGCGATCTCGAACCACAGCTCAAAGCAATTGTACTTGTCATCGCCCCTGGCCACTCGGCTTCTGCATAGTAATTGCTCTGGGCCAAAGCAGTTGACAAGTATGAGGCATAACATTTGTACCTCGCAGCCTGTGACTGTAAAATTGATTAAATTGAGCCATGAGACACAAACAGTGAATCTCAACAATTAAAAATAAAAATTTAAACTAATAGCTGCGCTCATATTTCATTCATTAACTTAAAATTCATAGCTGCCTTTTAATTATAAGAAGAAGAACCAGAGGGACCCATTCTGTTAACATTTTGGCATTTAACGTGTTAGGAGTCAAATTACAGGAATTATCCATAATCCTGAATATTGTTGTCGACAAGTGCTGTATATTCAATACACACTCCTCATTTTTTCTCTAGCTTTTACGCTGCTGCTGTACCAGTTCTTGTCCTGACCTCGGATTTTGAGCTCTATATTTTATATAAATTTTGTCACTATACACTGTTGTTATTTTCGAAAAGGTGCATCTCATTAAATTTATGTGTAACCATATGGCACATATAGTCACATTTTTCACCATAGCGCAACATAAATTTAATTACTTTATGTAATTATAATATTAGTATTAGCAAATGATGCAAAAAAGCAAACTTATACAGCATCAGCCAAAAAAAAAAAAAAAAACTCTTTTTCATTTCCCACCTTCCCATCCTTCCTCTCCACCTGTTTGTTTAGTCCTTTCTTGAATCTATTCATGCTGTCCACTTCCACAACATCAGCCGGTAGATTGTTATAGCAATCAACCACCGTTGGCCACAGGCAAACTTCCGCACATCTTTTCTGTAGCCATCCTTTCTCAATTTGAATATATGTTCCCTTATGTGCCTAGCCTGTGCAAGAATCCCAATAGCACTGGGGTTGCTCAATCCATTCAAAACCTTAAGCACTTCAATCAGGTTACCTCGCAGGTGCACAGTCTCCAGACGCTGCAATTTGCAGAACTCAAGCCTTTCTTGGTAAGAGCACCCTTTTGATCCCTTCGCCAATATCGTGGCTTGCTTTTCTCTGTACTCCAGTAGCTCTTCATCCTTCCTAAAATGAAATCTACAGACCTCAAGTATGCAGTCCTCAAGATGTGGCCTGACCATCACATTATGCAATGGAATAATAAATAAAAATAAAATAAATTTTCTGTTTATCCTCCGGGACGACCAAACGATCAGAGGAGTTCGCAAGATAGATCACGTCCTTATCCTTGCTAGCAAAATTCCTGTGTATCATAGACAAAACCCCGCGCGCTGTCCTGTCTGCACTGCTTAGATAACTTCATATCTTACTACACAATTATCCCCAGGTCTTTTGCATTTTCCACTATCCTGAGTGTAGTACCACACAGTTGGCGCGTTAAGCTAGGATTACTGCTACCCACATGCAGTACTTTGAATTTTTAAATGTTAAACTTCGGTTGCCATTTATCCGCCAAACTGCCTAATCTTTCTAGATCTTGTTGTAGCAGCATACCGTCATTATTATCATTCACCACTCTGCCAACCTTCATATAATCTGCAAACCTAGAACATTAAGCCTGATATACCTACATCAGTATCGTTAATAAATATTGAAAACAACAATGGGCCCCGAACCGAACGCTTGGGGACTCCAGTGATAACAGTAGTTTTAGTCCACGATGAGCAGTGTCCATTAATAACAACTCTCTGTCTTCCACACCCTTTTATCCATAGCAAGAGAGAGAGAGAGAGAGAGAGAGAGAGAGAGAGAGAGAGAGACATTCGTTGTTTCGAATGTGTCGACGAGTGTGTAGCATCTGTTACAGCCTGCAGAGTCGCCAGCTATGTCAAATGCTCATGTCGCTGAAGTGCCCTTCATACCTTTCCTGCACAATTTGTATCCAGTCGTGCTATTCATATCTTTCGTACACTGCCTCTTTAGTCTGGTGCGACGTAAGCACTAAGGAATGAATGAACTTGTTTCGCAAGAATATTCAGATATACCCGTCAAGTGAGAGGTAACCCAAGGACCATACGAAAACAAGCTACACTATCGATAAAGTAGATTCAGGATCCATTGTTTCATGCCGATTCCTTCACATCCCTACCCCCATTTCATTCTTCCGAGTTCTTCAGCAATCATTGCTGTTGTTCCTCTTAACCTTGCTGTGGTGATAGGAACGAAACCAAACCGATCCATCAGTTCAGCATACGCATGAGAGCTTTCACATTGCTATTAACCTGCATAGACCAATTGTTCTGAAATCCCTGCGTACTGTACTGGTAGAAACGGATTCTTGCAGTTCGGTTTTGAAGGGTATGGCAATATGTTTGCAATGTTGCTTTGCGATATTTTGGTACAAGGCGGGAAGACGTGTGGTTTCCATCGCGGAGTATTTTCTCGTTGCCACTGAAGACTCACTGACTGTTGACTCAAGAAAAAAAAAAGACTCATGGAAAATATTCGCTACTGCTTATAATGATGGTCGTGCTGCAAAAACATGTATGATTATGTCTTTCGTTAGGTCGCTGATGTCACTTGCTTTCCCCATTAGTACATTTTTAACGACTCCACTATAGTTCCTCTTGCATATCTTTCGTACCACATGACCTAGAACGTTGCGAGCTAGTTCATTTGCCTGCGAATATCGAAACTCTGGATCTTCTACTCACTTTAGCAGAGTACATCGTCTACATTAGATTCCAGTTTTTTCCCTATGTTTTCGAACTCTCTTAATCACTTTTTAATTATTATATGTATGTATGTATGAGTAAAGCTTATCCTGTAATATGAACTTTTCTTTGTTCAGGACAGTCGCCTGCTCTCGGCATTTGTGAATATCACGTGTTCCTCGTGGCATCTGCAATATTCTTTGTAAGTGATTTGTAATGATACATCAAACGTTTAAATGTAGTTTAACTTTTTATAGTTAAAGCCTGTTTTAGACTGCATTCACCACTTAAGGAGACTCCAGTACATGTGGTTACGTAAATAGATTTGAAATCTTCAATAAATCTATACTGCTAAAGAATATATAAGAGTGTTTTCAAAATTATGAAAAAGTAGGAGGTGAATTACTTTTCATCTTATCTTATGTTTTTGCGGCTGGTTGCTTTAAATTATTTACTAGATGCAGTGATCTCCATGCTCCCATCTGCGGTCCTGTGGTAACGTGCATGGACGCCGATGGATTAGCACAAAAAAAAAAAAAAAAAAAAAATGAACGCCCTTGCTAAATTTTACATTGATATTTTGCTACAGTAAAGGAATTACGATGAAATTGTGAACTCCTCAGGGGTTCGATCTTGGTATCAACGGAAATTTATTTGTTTTATTTATTAGAAAGACGCCACTTTTTTTTTTTTTTACTTTACTGCGTGTTGCCGTGGCATTGAACTGCTTTTTTAAACAAATGGCGTTGGCAAAAATTTAATCTGCCATTTATTTAAAAACTATTATTTAATTATATTTATTACATTTATTAATTATTTATTTAATAAAATTATGAAAACATTTGAAAATATTAAAATATTGAATGTTAAAAATTAAATATTAAAATATGAAAATATTAAACATTTATTTAAAATATTATAAATATGTGGATTCTTCTTTTTTTATCTGTTTTCTTAAAGTGGATTATATATTTAATCAACAAGTACATAATCCACTAAGTATATACGTATTTAGTATAATGACATTTAACTTGTTTATGGATATAATCGGACGATGATTTGTTTTACAAGTTATTGTTAAAAATAAACCACCGTCAGTATCAGTCGATTTAGTTATTGTTATGGAGAGGGATTTATTTAAACTGTGGTATTTATTATTATTATTATTATTATTAGCCATATGGTGCAAGAAAGCCTAATGCTTATGCTGCACCAGGAGCGAGAGAGAGAGAGAGAGAGAGAGAGAGAGAGAGAGAGAGAGAGAGAGAGAGAGAGAGAGAGAGAGAGAGAGAGAGAGAGAGAAAAGAATGATGATATCCGGTTCGGGACCCTGGGTGTGCCAAGCCCATACTCACCAGATGTGAGCGCGCTGTCTAAATCTCATCTGTTTATTGCTCCATTCAAAACCAATTTGCTTAAATATACCTAGGGTATGTATATTTAAGTAAATTGGTTTCTCTTTATTTCCATATTGATTAAAGGATCCGTAGCTTTATAATTGTTCTAGTTTTTCGAATTGAATGAATTTCAAGCAATTTAATATTCAATATGAAGAATCACAGTTTTGACTTCATCTAGCCCAGTAACTGATCTCTGGTCAAGAATCCGCTGTTTCCTAAAGGGTAACAGAAAGTTTTTCGTTTTCATTTACACAGATTGGCTGTTACATTTCTGCCACATTTCATCGTTTCTGAAGTTATTTTAAAAAAAAGACCTAACTGAATGGTTTTTTTTAATTATTATATGTAGTGTATAACTGCTGTTAGTTTAAATATCATTGATGTTAGTTTAAATATCGCTGATGTGAAGAACGTTAATTTTTTTTTAAATAAAAGCAGAGCTTTTAACTAAATTTCATCTGGCTTTCAAATTCAACTCATAATATAAAATATTAAAAAAAGGAAGCCTTGCAGAGAAAGAAGCTTTGGCTCTTATTTATAATAGTCGTCATATTTAATCTTTCACATTTCAAGTTCCCCATACATTTTTCCTGTCGGTATTTGCACTTCAGTATATCGGAATTCGGCAGCTTTTGATTAATTTACTTGTAATAAATTTCTTTTCTGTGGCACTTTAAAAATATACAGTATGTTTTTTCACGTTGAATTAGGATGTAATGGTTCGGAATTGCAGTGACCTAAGAACTTGTACAGGTACACAGTAGTCTTAAATACGTAAGCCGTTATCGTTAAACATGACTACGATATGCACAGGACTGTTTGGATCGGCGGAAGGAATGACACGTATTAACTGTATTACATATTGTGGTGTATGTGACTCAGCATGTTAGAGTTGTGGCTCACTCGCTAGTCAATAACTTCGAAAAGGTGTCTGCAAACAAACACCTACATCCTCTATATAAAAGGCTACATTGCCAACAACGCTGATTTACTAAAGCAGTGCTCATGGTGAAATCTTTGTGTTGAACAACTACAGCGGAAATGACATGCGTGTTAAGATTACAACACTGGTATGTTATCTGTGATAAGGTTAACTTTACATTTGTATATTCTTACCAGGTTACATCACTAACTGATCATTTCTGATAGAAGACTTCCTCATAAAATTCCCTTATTTATCAAGACTGCAAATATAAGAATGAAATATACATACAAAGGAATACCTCACCAAAGGAATTGGGTGGGAGAATAATTAGTTAATCAACATTTGAGTTGGCGAAAGGGAAGAAATCAGCAATATACCGATTCTCCTCAAGGGATGAACAGTAGAGTAGATAAATGTGAACTTTTATTCGTAAGCTGCACTTTATAAAAATGTGTTTCTTCGCACACTATATTTTTAGCGAAGTTTCGATATTTCTACAAAAAATATTAAAGCCTTCATTGAGGATTAAGTGTTTATGTTCAGAAACAGACTAGCATTTTAAGAAATTCAAAGCGAAGGGTGTTTTTAATGAATTCATTCCCTTGAATGAAGATATTTGATTTCCCAATTTTTCTATTTTTGACATATAAACTTCGGAATCCAGTGTTCTTCCCAGAAAATTTTTTCAGCCCGGTGACATTATGAAGTATGGTGGGGAAGTGTAATACTTCGCAATATTATAAAATTTTCTGTTATTTATAAATGTGACTTAAACGATCCAGAGCAAAAATTAATAGCATAATTTACCATTCCTGTATATGCTCCTATCGCATTGACCTCGATCGCATAGTATGTTCGAATTAATATTGATCGAGATCAGTGAGCAGTACCATACGGTACCGAGAGAATTGCATAAATTTTATCCGGGCGGTCATTTAAATTCACCGGGTGGTGCGCCCATTCGATAGATCCTGGGGAGGAGAACACTGAAATCTGTAAGCATGATCAGGATTCCGTTGAATTATCATTAGTAAGACAAAATGATGCAAGTAAGCGGACTTTTTCTGCATTAGCCAAAGTAAATAATTAAAATAAAATAATAATAGCAAAATAAAATAGAATATTCAAATCATTCTCACAAGGTAATCAACAATTCTGCTTTGAACTTAGCCAGATATTTCTACAACCTGTTGCCCACAGGTGAACTCCATGCAGTCTTCTGTTATTCCCTGAGAGTTTACATCAGTGCCTCTGGTTCTTGTTGCACTTACTCAGGAGAAGAAACCGTCCTCATATATTTTACTCAACTCCTTCGGCGCTCAATACACTTCAGTTGGATCTCGCCTTAGATGTATAGTTGATTGTCACACTTCTAAGCTGTTCTTAGTTTGTGCTTCGATTTGTACTCATCACTAAACTGGTTGCCCGTCTTCGAGCTTTTTTTTTTTTTTACGTACGGTCTCTAGACCTGAATGCCCTCGTGGGTAGCACAGTTGGTAGGATCATCCTCCTCCCCACACCGGGTGAAAAAGACCTTATTCGAGTCCCATCAATGAAGAGAGGAATTTTTATGGGCCGTTTTCACAACGTGGGTGAGTTAGTCGGTTTCAAGCGTGGGTAGCATGAATTTTTCTCCCGGAAACTGGGGTTTTTTATGCAGCAAACAAAATCGACCTCAGGACACACCTAATTTACAGACTATATACACATAGCAATAAAGCTTAAAACTCTACAACAGCAACAACCAGACCTGAATACAATATTTCAAATGTAATCTAACCATCGTCTTGGGCAGAGGAATAATGACATCCTTTTCCCTAATAGCAAAGGTTCTATAAAACATGGAAAGGACACCATGTGCCTTCCTAGCCACCTGTTTACACTGCATAGAAAACTTCATGTCATAATAACATCTCTTTTTTTTTTCTCTCGTCTTGAACCACCTTTAGCTTCTCTTCTCCTAGTTTATAATATGTGACTCTGCAATTTCTGTTCCCCAGATGACGGACTATGTATGCAACCGATCATTTTTCGGACTATGTATGCAACCGATCCAAGTCTTTTTGAAGTATTAAGGTCTGCCTCGAATCGTTAGCCTCTCTTCCCATTTTCAAATCATGAACAAACTTTGACAGTTTCTCTTGGATGCCCTCGTCAGTCAAAATCATTTAGGAAAATCAGAATTAGGTACGGATCCAACACCGAGCCTTGAACGATCCAACTTGTTATACCAGTCAACCCCGAAGGCTGGCCATTTATGACAACCTTCTGGCTTCTATCTTTTAGCAAGTATGCGATCCAGTATAGGATTTTACCAGTACCTCCAACTTCTTTCAGTGTATCAACATCTTTCAATGAGGGACGGTATCAAAAGCATTATTGAAGTCTAGATATACTGTGTCAAAATTTATACCTGTGGCCAACTATTTAATGACAACATCGTAGTGATTTACAAGATTGGTCAAGCATGACCGTCTTTTAACGAAGCTACGCTGGGATCTATTTAAGATAACATTCTTGTTGAGATGTTACTGAATCTCATCCTTAACCACAGACTCCATGCCTTATCACAAAAGTCAAGTTAATTGGCCGATAGTTTCCCAACTCCTCTTTAACACCGACTTTGCCGATTGAGGAGATATTAGCACTTTTTCAGCCCAAGGGATCATCCCTGAGTTTAATGACGCTTCCATTAACATTCCCAGCGGTTCGATACACTCATCCTGTTTAATTATATACCATTCTCCCCGTGCAACCTCGCCCTACTCTAACCTCAGTATTTTTTATAGTAAATGCTTATCTGAGATCATTATATCAGTTATTTTGCAGAAATCTGACTCCTTTCCGTTCCCCAGAGATTCTGCTTCTTTCGACTGTACTTATCAGTGAGAAGTACTGTGTTTGTTCAACTCATTTTGAATTTCTCTAGGCTATGAACTTTCCAGATGTTCATTGCAAGAAATTAAGGGACCTATTTGATTTACTATCTTACTTTTTTTTGTATTCACCCATGAGAACTCCTTATCTCTGCTTGTAGCTCCGTTTGCTAGTGCTTTCTCGTATTCAGTTTTCGCTTGCCTTAACCCATAATGGTTCTTATAATACCTTACAAATAGGAATCACGTGATTGTCTATAACTATCCCATTTTTTGGTTTTTTTGCTCAGTTAAATTCTTAACCTCGCTCGTTTTCAACCCTTTGAATATTTCGCATACATTTGTATGTGAAATATTCAAATTTGTATCCGACACCAGGAAATACACCATTCCATTATAGTCTCCTCTCTTTAAATTGAGATTCTCGCCTTTATATTTTACTGCATAGGTTTCTTTAGATACCACCCATTTTATGGTATTGTGGTCACTGCCTGATATTGGTTCAATTTTTTTTATACGGTTAGACTGCATATGGTTGAACATCAGATCTTGGATATTGAAGCTTTTTGTATTCTCTCGGACACTTTAAGAAGTAGCAATCATCCAATTTGTTCAAAAATCTGTTGCTATATAGTGCATTTTCGGTCCAACTCATAAGAGGAAGGTTGAAGTTGCCCATAATAAGACAATCGTACTTAATAGTCCATTCAATCTACCTAAAGAGATTTTTGTCATACTCCCAGAGTCATTTGGCCTGTAACATATCCCAACTATCACCTCCCGTTTAGCGCATGTTATTTCACACCACCCGACTTATCATTCATGTTACTTTGAACTGACTCAAGGAATATTCTTGCCACCTAAGATTAGAATCCCCTTTATGTCTAAGAGCTTGGTATATTCTTGCAGTGTGCATGCCGTATCCAAAAATTTAATTTCTTCATACCCCACTTTTCCTTACTACTGAATGAACTATGATTAGTAACATTAATATAAAAAAAAAAAAAAAACAACTTATCTGCGAAAGGAATCTGAACCTCTAAAACACTTACTTGTTCATTTCACAAATATGCGTAGTCTTAGTTCCAATCCCAATGATGTCTATTCCCACTTGCAGTCTTCAAAGTCTCACTTCCTTTTTCTGACAGAATCCCAGAATCAGTTGATTCAACCACTGCTCATCTCATTAAGCATTAGTAGAGGCATACGATGCAAGAAAGCAAGCATCAGCAAAAAAAAAAAAAAAACAACCGCTCCCATTTCACCCCTCCGTTCGTTCCAAATACCTGTCCAGCTCAGCCTTAAATCTATTTAGGCTATCAACATCCACAACAAAAGATGGAAGTCTGTTCCACCAATCAACTACCCGCTGGCTAAAGGCAAACTTCCGCAGATCTGTCCTACAACTGTCTTTCCTCAATTTGAATTTATGCCCTCTCAGGTGATTATTCTGAGCAAGAGGAAGAATCCCATCAGCACTGAGCATGCCCAAACAATTCAAAGCTTTATACACCTCAGTCAGATCACCTCGCAGGTGCCTAGTCTCCAGACACTGTAATCTGCAAAACTTAAGCCTTTCTTCGTAAGAGCAATCCTTCGTTCCATTTACTAATCTTGTTGCACTTCTCTGTACTCGTTCCAACAGCTCTACATCCTTCTTAAAATGAGGCTTCCAGACCTGTATACAGTACTCAAGGTGGCCTGACTATTGCCTCATACAAGGGGATAATCACCTCCTTATCCCTGCTAGAAAAATTGCAATATATCATTGACAGGACACCATGAGCTACTCTTGCAGACCGTTTGCACTGCTCAGAAAACTTCATATCTGCCTGTACAATTACCCCCAGGTCCTTTTCATTCTCTACCACTGTCAGTGTACTACACTGACAGTGGTAGAGAATGAAAAGTACCACAGAGTTGATACGTTACTTTGGGGTTACTGCTTCCCATATGTAGTACTTTACATCTGTCAATGTGAAACTTCATTTGCCACCTCTCAGCCCATCTGCTCAACTTTTCTAGATTCTGTTGCAGCAGCGTACTGTCATTAGTATCGTTAAGAACGCTGCCAACCATCGTATATTTTGCAAACTTGGACATTAAGCCTGATATACCATCATCAATATCATTTATAAATACAGAAAACAACAATGGACCCAACACTGAACTCTGAGGGACTCCACTAATAACATTAATCCACGAAGAGCAGTGTCCATTGATTACCACTCTCTGTCTTCTCCCACTCAACTATCCCTTTATCCATAGCAGAAATTTGCCTCCAATGCCACACTGCTCCAATTCGTGCAGCAGTCTTTCATGTGCAACAGTATCAAAAGCCTTTCTAAGATCTAAATATATGATATCAAAGTTATTCCCTGCATCTAGTTCCTTTGTGACCACATCATAGTATCCAATCAAATTGGTCAGACAAGACTTCCCATGCTGTGTCCGAGCTATAACGGAAGTCTTGTCTAGATGGTCCTGCAATGCTTCTTTAACCAGTGCCTCCATTAATTTCCCTGGAACAGAAGTTAAATTAATAGGTCTATAATTACCTGTCTCCCTTTGATCCTCTTTTGTGGATTGGGGTCACATTTGCACATCTCCAGTCCATGGGTACCTCCCCTGAGTCCAAGGAAGCTCTCATAATTATGGCTAAGGGTTTGCTTACTTCCTTTGCGGCCTCCTTTAATGTAATTGGATAGATCCCATCCACCCTGGGTGCAATTGTCAGATCAACAATTTTTCTTCCACTTTCCTCTCAGTTATTACAAAATCAGCTAGCTCACTGCCAAGCACCTGTTGCTATTCTTAGCTACCCTAACACAACCCATGTGTTTACTTGTACCGCAATGACTCCCAGCACTCTCTGAAATACCCTACATCTTGTTTTCCAGGCTGCTGCTCATTCCAATAGAAGCAGTGCAAGAATCATTTTCACCTCTGCCAGCGGCTACTGTTAGTCCGTGTTCTATTAGTAGTCCTAATTATTCGCTGTACCATTCCTTTCGTTTCAGAGGTGACACGTGTGCATGTCCTATCTGATATTTCTTGTCACAGACGTAATAATTTGAAATCTCTTCTTTTCGATCTTCTTTGGCTTCTTTTGCAAGGTGATATTCTGGCATATGTTGCCCATCTATGGACAAATTCAATGGAAAAGTTTTGAGAAACTCAAGCAGTTGCTCTTGACCTTTCAAAGATTTTTGATCGTGTTTGGCATAACGACCTTCCAAATAAGCTTCCATCGTTTGGTCTGCCAACTGCTTTTTTGTAATTGGAAATCCAGTTTTCTCTCTGATCGTTCACTGCGGGTAATTGTAGATGGCTCTATGTCGTCTAAATTCTCCACTAATAGTGTTCCCAAGGTTCTCTTTCCAACTCTTTTCTTCTTGTGTATTAATGACCTTCCATTGACCAGAAATTCTAGCCATCTGATGATAGCACATTGCATACACTTTCCAGTTTGAGAAACCTTGCTCCTGCACAAACAGTTTCCACTTCTCGAATATCCAATATCAGATCCTTAAATTCTGATCTCTAGGTAATTTTGCAGTGGGGCAAAGATAACTAGTTACTTTCAGTCCTTAAAACTCAGTCTTGTCTTATATCTCGCCAAAAGGATTCTTCTGCTCCTATGGCGACACTCAAATATCTAGAAAACATATCTCTACTAGAGAGTGCCCTGATTTATAATCTCCCTTGGCATAAACACATCACAAACATCATTTCTTTTGCATCCAAAAAACTGAGGTTTCTCCTTCTCTCTCCGTGTTAACTTTCTTCTAAACACATTCTCACTCTGTGAAAATCTCAATTTCCTCGCTACCACGTAACATTGTTCCCACACGTGGGTTGGTGCCCCATAACTTCTCCCAGGCTTCTAGATTCCATTCAGAAGAGGGGTAGTTTCATTCAGAAGAGAGGTGGAAAGAGGTTAATTAATGACGTACAAAATTTTCTCCACTATCTGTGTCATCTACTCTGAATTGGCTTTAATAGTTCCTCTTGTCCGAACACGTGCAGCAACCATTTAGCTTCCTTTTTACTGCCTGTTTCAAACTTATAGGACAAACTTTTCTTGTCCCTCATTTATTCTTTCAACTTCTGTTTTCTGTAACAGACTCCTTTCACAGGTATTTCCTGGAAATTACTACCAAATCATTTTGTACCAGATGATCCATTTCTGGAGCTCAGAAGTACATCGCCCGAATATTAGCATGGACGTTAGACAGTCTCTGACGAGCACCCTGAATGAATTTGCTCCAGGGCATTAACTCGCTTCCTCAGAGACTCATTTGTGCTTGACAGTATGTTAAGTTTTGAATTTGATTCGCCCGCATTCCTGACATTTTGCACAAAGAAATTACTCCTCATCAGCTAGCGAAAGTTCAGCATACATGTGACAACGAATGTAGTTCAAAAAGGCCGTAACTCATAAAAGAATCTCCGCTGCCATTTCCGCCGTCAGTCGTGGCACTTTTTAGAATATTTACAACTAACTTTTTAGGTGAATAAATAATCCATTTAAAATTACATAATATCTAACTATAAATTCAAAGAAGCATTGGTTAATTATATATACATAATATGTGAGTGCATGATTTATACTATTTAGTAGTATGTAAAGCTCCAGGAGAGAATTCTTACTTGACGACTTACGTATTTCCCGCCAAAATTACCGATCTCAATGATGACAAACTCAATGACGACAACGACCCTTTGAATATTAACCTGTAACTTTCTAAATACGTAGCAAAATACGAAAATTAGCTACCTGCTTGACCAGCACTCAAAGCTATTTATTTGAAACACTGCAGTTGATTATGATTACTACAATTTATCAATTATAGTGTTCCGCCAAAATTACAAATATCAAAGACTCTATGAATATTAAGCTGCTGTAACTTTTTATATACATAGAAAAATGCAAAAATAAGCAAATCTATGCGATTAGGGAAATTAAAACTATTTATTAACCACAATTTATTATGTTAATTTACTAAATAAAAAGCTCAAAATTGTTCCCAAAACAAAGGAAGCTGTTTGTTTGTTATTTGGTTTTTAGGAGCATTAGCAACTAAGGCCATATTGCTCCGGGAATATGCGGTGGTCATTCCCTGACCTTTCCGCAGCTTCCGTATTTGGTGGGCACGGGCTCGAACCCCGGTCTAATTAAGAAGCGTGTGCTACGCACTGCTGCTCCTGCCCACCTGGACAAAGGAAGCGTAGCGAGTGAGCCGCCTTGTGTTTTTATCCTTACTATAGATTTTTATCCTTTTATTCGTTTTTATTCTTACTATAGATATCTCCCACAACACTCAAAGTTGTCATCATGCTCATTCACATCGTATACAATGCCGGATAAATTGATAGCAACTAACCCATTTTTTTTGTATCTTTGCTCAAAAATACATGTTAATTTTTATACGAACAAAAAGCTGTTGGCACTACGAAATTCGTATTCTTAGAGTATATTGACTGAAGAAAATATCTATTTCGGAAAAAAAAAAAAAATCAGGCATGTATTATTAATAGACAAAATAATATGAAACCAGTACAAGTTTTTTAAGTTTTATTACTCAACTATATAAGTAATATTTAGTCGGATATCGAAGAGAATTTATGACATCTTTACAAAACTGGTGTGGAGCCCATGACATTTTTTGTTCCTTGTGGTATTTGTGAGCATGTGAGACTGATCTTCAGAGTTTGGTAATTTGATCCGTGTGCGTGACCATGGTACCTCTTGTATTCCCTCAGAGCTTGGTATGTTAATATGCATGCGAGAGTTTAATCAATTTAATGAACATGGCTGAGGGGAGGCTGGGGAGGAGCTGTTAGCAATTTTGAAGGCTGTATCTCTTAAGAATTTCTGGATCATCAAGTGTGCCATTATGGTCATCAGAATCAAACTCACAGGGCCTCTCATTGAAATGACCAAATTTCTATTGTTTGAAGTTATGTCAGGTCGACCAAAAGCGCTAAAATAAACATGAATCCGATGATTTATAGCGGGATAAATCTTTTTCTTTCTCATTTATATTCTAACATGATAAAATAATTTTATTACGGCAACAGTATTTTCTACTTTATTTCAAGTATTTATTGTAATTTAGTTTTTATCTAGTATTTTAATTTCAGTTTTAATTCCTTTGCTTTTTTTTAATATTTAAATTTTTTAATTTTATAGTTTTACTTATTTTTGTCATAATAAGCCAGTGACAGTTCTGCTTGCTATCATTTTCATGCGTCAAATGGCACACTGCAGTTTAAAGATGTTTTAAAAAGAGAATCAGTACATGTTTTATACTTACATAGTATATCGACTTTTTATAGACTCACTTTTATAGACCCTTTTTATAGACTCACTTTCAATAAATTTATTATTTATTCTTTAAACATACACTACTAATCGTAAACTGTAAGTTGGTAGTGAATATGGTATATAAAAAGTTCAGATGTCTTCACTTGAAGCGATTCCACCTATTCCAAAATCAGCAGGAATAAAAATTATGTTGCTACCAAACATGAAATTCACAATCATCATATTAGTAATTCATTCATTTAGCAGATATGCTGTCCATGGGGAAATAACAGGATACGAATAGGAATTTGTGAGATATGAATGAAAAGATGAATTCTGCGTGTTTAATGCATCCAGAATTCATCTGGATAAAATTGGAGGTATCCATTTCTAATGCTGATATGTAAGACAGGGAATACTTAATTTCACACAGGCACGAGAGTTTATTCTCCACCAATTTCGATGTTGCAAATCGAAAAATGGCTAAATTCGGTAAATTCGAGCGTTATGCCACATTGCTATACTGTAAGGCGTTCATAATTTTTAATTGTAAAACAAATATAAATTTTAAATTTATATTTAAAATTATATAAGTAAATGTGAAAACCCGTTTACCTTTTACTGCACCATACGATTCATTTTAACACTTCAGAAAGTAAAATTTTAAAGTCAAATTAAAGCACAATTTGAATACTTAATTTTTAACCCTCAGTAGGTGTCTTTGGTGTTTTTGCTTGTAATTTTAACAGTGTTAGCGAAATTCATTAACAATGTGTTGGGTATCCAGATATTCTTCTTCATATTGATGTTTCAGCTCCCGCGCGTGCTTTGCAGTTTGAAGGGTTTATTTTACTCTTTGTGCTTTGTTAGAAGTAGTGAGAGGTTCACTGTACTCTATCAGCGTTTAAATGTTAGTAAAAGGAATATGTCCAGAAATAATGCTAAAATAACGGTTATACTTGGAAAGATGTGCTTCTGATAACTGAGCATCAAGATATTCTAATATAAAAAAATAAATAAAAATCATAAAAATAAGAAAACGTCAAAGCAATATTCACCCCCAGCAGTGCATGATTCCTCCAAGGAAACTCTCCCTCACACCCACCAAGTTATGAGTGTCAGGGAACTCTCAGCACAACCTCTTCAGCACTCGTGAACTCCGAAAATAGTCTTGAAGACTAACCACGTTTCTCTTTAATAGTAAAGTTTAATGCTGGTTGGAATTTTTATGAAGCTTTTTTATTTCTCAATAAATATTTTTGAAATATAAAAAAGTTCGTTTTGATTTCCTTTATTCCAAATAATTATGCATAGTGCCTGCTGGTGAAATTTTCTGCCTGTTAGAAGACTGTCTAAATTACAACTGTAATAAAAGATTATTTTCTGAAGCTAAAAGTTTTGTTGATCAGGATCATGAAGAAAGGCTTAAGTTCTGCAAATTGCAGCTTATGGATACTAGGCACCTGCGAGACGATCTGATTGAGGTGTATAAGGCCTTGAACGGGTTAAGCAAGCTCAGTGCTGATGGGATTCTTCCTCTTGCTCAGATTACAAATCTGAGGGGGTACAGATTCAATCTGAGGAAAGACAATTGTACAATAGATGTGCGGAAGTTTGCCTTTAGCCAGCGGGTAGTTGATTGCTGGAACAAACTTCCATCTGTTGTTGTGGAAGTTGATAGCTTAAATAAATTCAAGGCAGAACTAGACAAACATTTGGAATGCATGGATCATCTGCCTTGCAGCACGTGCCTCTACTAATGCTAATTACTACCATCAGTCTTCTTCAGAGGATGCTAACAGCAAAGGAGAAGATTCTTCTATTTCAGTTGTCCAGTCCAAATAAAAATATTTACTTGAAAGTGATATATTTGAAGGTGTATGGAAACTGTTTCGCTCAGGTATTTTGCCATATATTGCGGCCAATAATGGCACCTCATCCATCACACGAAAAGAATTAACATAGTTGTAATTGTTTGCTACACTTGTAAGGAAGGTGTCACTAGTTTGTTTGCTTCAGATAGCACAGTAAGAAGATATTTTTCATACAACCATGAGTGTTATGAGATTCTTGTTCATTTTTCTGGTACTCAGAGTTGCTTCTGCTTCTACTAGCATTTTTACTAGCTTTTAGAAGTTTTTCTAGAGATCCCACAGGAATTTAAGCCACATCGCAATCGAGCAGTTACTCTTAACTAAATTCTTATATTTTTTTAATATTTTAAAATTTTTAAAAAGAAATTTTCATATAATTCCAAACATTGTAAGTAATCAGGCCTTTTTTTTTTCACCACGAAATAAAATTCATGACTAAGTTTTCAGCTTTTTTTTTTTTTTTTTTTTTATGTTAACCTTGCATTTACATAGTTTTATCAAAATATAAAACTACATTGCTAAGTTAATTTACGTAAACTTGACATAACATATGAATACTATGTCGTGTGTAATTTTATAAAATAAAACATCGTGCTTCTTACATTACTACCGGGGATCTGACAGGTCCCATCAGCATGTGTGTGTACCATTTTTTTTTTTACTAGAAAAAATTAAAAGGGTTAATGATAAGGTTGGTTTAAAAAAAAATAGGGTATTGAAGTTGTAAAAATTTCATATCTATTCTAAGTAACTGCTTCAACAGGTAACTGCACTTGTACTTTTTAATAAACACGCAAAGGGAAAAGTCGCTAAAAAAAGTTTCTTTACTTGTCATTAATCTCAAATTGTCAGACTGCTGGCCAGAACTGTCTCACTGCTATTGTAAAAATAAACAGTAGTTTTCGTGAAGAGGGGTACCGTATAATGCTGCTTCTTTGTAATGTTTTGCCACCTGTTTGTTGTTTACCATATTTATTTAAAAAGCGTGTGCAAACGTTGCCTTGTATTTAGATAATAAGGTCAGCTTAACAACTAGCAGATCTTATGTTTTAATATGTTTTCATGAGTTCTGGCTTCCGAAACCTTTTACATCTCATTTATATCACTTCGTTCAATTTTCTGTCAAAATAATCAAGAAATAGTTAAAAAAAAAATAAGAAAAAAGCGCGTATTGCTGGATTTAATTACGTATAAATAAAAACACATTTATCCATTACACTACGGGTTAAACTGTTATCATCGTGTGCATATCAAGATTTACAATGTGAGAAACTAATTTGTGCAAAAGCATCAATTACTTAATTCATATTTAAAAATTACCTAAATAAATTGTGGTTTATGATAAACCTATTTCTGGTTGAGACTTCGAATGAATGTGGTTTATCATTTTGAATGCAAAACTCGAGACCAGTATCTTGAAAAACGTATACAACTGTTCAAGAATGGTTTTGATAACGTATAATATATTTTTTAACTCTTCCTTGGATCTTGTATCTCTCGTGTTAGTATTAGACATTACGTCTAATACTATAATGGTATAATATACTATAATATTATACAGTTTTATAATCCCTTAATACCATTCATTGTTTGAATTGGGTGGGAATGCTTTACTGGTTGATAAGCTAGTTTTTTGTTAAACTAAGCATAGTGCTTAGTTTAAAAAAATGTTAACTTATGAAGACAGTTTTTCAAAATGTCAAGGTGATCATTATCGATTAATGTGGTATGCGATTACTTACAGAGAATATCTGTAATTAATGAACCTGTACAAATATGGGAACCAATGCGAATTGGTGTATAATGGTTGCACGCGTGTGTTGGATAAGCTTTTTCACAAAACAAAAGAAAACGGAAAAAAAAAAAAAAAAACCCTGTATATTTAATCTTGTTTTAATTACCGAATATATTTGTGTTTCGGTTGTTAATGGCTTCCAGTTCGATCACTGATGCTACTATATAAATGAAAGTGACATCAAGAGGAACATTCCCATTTCAGATGTGTATTTGAGGGGGGGGGGGAGTTATGCCTTTAAAACTTCGTATACATCATAGGCTGAAGGTCTGGTTTGCTAGCACTGCCGGATTAAGACCAATGGGATCCGGAGATGAAACGAAAACCAAGCTCTTCTTTGTATTATGTAATAAATGAGTTTTGCTCTCCCGTGAAGGCTGGGGTGAGAAACTGTGTATCCATAGCTTTTCATATGTGATTAATCGAGAGGTTACTAAAGCCATGATGCATCTGTATAACGGATGTTTTCTGGGGATATTTTTATTAGTTTTTGTGGATGATGAAGGCATACTACAGAATTTCTTATGAGAAAACCCTTATTCTTTTTTCCTGAGATTGACTAACACAGTACAGAGGGAAACAAACCGTATTCTTATTATGTAATAATTATTCTTTAAAAGTGGAATAAATATGCTTATTACACTTAATCACATAAAAGCCTAACTTTGAAATAAGGAAATGCTATAGTAAATCGATATGCAAATCTCCCCCCCCCCCCTCCTGCCAATTCTCAATACAAAAAATCATGACGTTATCAGGATATGTAATTTGGGGGACAAGTGGGGAGAAGAGTATATATTGTGGGGGGGGGGAGACGAAGCGTTTAAATTATAGATAGATCAAAATATACAATAGTTTATTTAATCTGAAAGCGTTTTTAATCCTTAGTGAAACTTCAGGAGGAAAATGGGAGATACCGGTAATATGATTTGAGATTTCAGTAGCCCATTCTAACTGGCTTCTGATCAAATAGAGAAGTATCCCTGATCAGTTCACAACGTATCACGTGTATTTTTTTTTTTTTATTTAATCTTTTAAGTTTTATTGTATTACACAGAAGACTTGAAAAATAATATTTAGTGATCTTTTTCTTTTTTCTATGATTGAAACCATGATTTTTTAATATCGAAAATTTTAAAAAATAAAACTTGATAAGGGCCTTGGCTCCTTAATGAGTTTAAACTGTATTTTTGATTGATGCTAATAATATTGTACTGTATATTGTATTGTTGATTTTATTATTGGGTAGCCAAAGTCGAATTTATATCTATCGAATTAAACTGTATATATAGTTCCTTTATTAAATTTTTAACAGTTAGGAAACACATCAAGCTTTGTTCGAAGACAGAAATGCCCTCTGTAACCCGCAGATTATAAATGGACTACACGTTTAAAAATATCGCGGTCGGACCTTAAACTTGAGAAGCGGAATGAAATTTTAACAAATGCACAAAAAAAAAAAAAAAAAAACTTACCTCCTATGGAAATGCATGCAGCTAACGCGGGTGCTACGTTAGCATTCTGAACGATAACACTACTATTCAGGGGGTGCGATGTTACATTAGAGACAGTGGCTGCCGGCCCGACTAATACTCCAGGCGTCGGGTGATGATCTTCGTTCATGTTTTGCAGCGGGTGGGCACCAGCTGACAACAAGACTAACAAACGGGTGTGCTGTCAGGGTCAAATTTCAGTCCGAGTCGCGGCACTTTTGGACTTGCACCTTTGGGGCTGAAGTACAGCGGTCGCCCTCAACCTGAGTACGCCTCTAGACAACTGCACAGTTTTACCTGCGTTAGCACGTGACACCTTAAGCACTGAGGGCGCTTCAGTCTTGGCCACGTGATAAGAAATTGCGTTTGGTTTCCCTTTCGATTCAAGAGCAAGTCTGTTATAGTAATGCTTTCATGCGGAGTTCTGTTAGTTGGGTTTGGTCCAAATCCAAGCTGCATTGAAAACTGCATGACACAATTCATAACAGTTAGAAATCGTTTCAGGAATTGAAGAACTTCTAAAAAAAACAAAACAACAGCGATACGAAACACCGAGCAGTGAGAAATTATTTTAGGAATTGAAACGAATTCAACTCATTTTTATATCTGTTAGTTCCTTAGCTATAGCATATTGATAATATCGCTTCATAAAAGTTATATCATTATTATTGATTAATCGACTTTAATTTTAAAAAAAAACTTATCACAGAGTTTATTTATTTTTTTTGGATAAATGTACGCCCTATCAGAAATAAATAGCAAAATGTAAATAGTCTAATTGGTAAAAAGATGGTTTCTGCTCATACTATAATTATTATTCACAATTACTTGATGTAGAAGGAAATAACAAAGAAAATCAGTAAAAATAAATTTGTACCTGCTTTTACGCACTGCTTAGTGCGTAAAAACTTGTGGGCAATCTTATAATTCAAATTAGACTGAGAGTAACACACGTCTTGGACGAATAACTGCCAGTTGAACGACACTCTCTCTCTCTCTCTCTCTCTCTCTCTCTGGTAGTTATTTTTCCTTCACTGTTATTCGCAATTTGGATGATATATATATACTAAACTTATATTTCTTATTATTAAATTTGATTCTACGTGGGAACATCAGGTTTGTTGTGACCCCCAACCAACCCACCAGTTATATATAAACTAGCCCTGGAATGGATAGCCTAATGTACCATAGATACATATTAATATATAATAACACATCGAAATTAATGTAAAATTTAAAGAAAATTAGAGAAATTTAAAGAAAATTAATGAAAATTAACATTCTCCCTCTTGGCCATATATCTGCTACTTCCACCAAGTTATGACCTAAAGTTATCCTAGCAAAACTAGTATAGAGATTATAGAGGCTATGTGTCTGCTCAAAGCCTCTATGGAAGTGTATCTGTGGTACATTAGGCTATTCATTCAAGGGCTAGTTTATATATAACTAGTAGGTTGGTTTGGGTCACCATAAACCTGATGTTCCCATGTAGAACCAAATTTAATAATAAGAAATATAAGTTTAGTACATATAAAAACTATGCACGTATAATGGCTAATTGTCCCTATATAGCATTAACGTGGCACATAATAACTCTATTAACACCACTTAATAATTAAAAGTCATCAGACACAACTCATATATATATATATACGCACACAGTAGGGACCGCCAATTAATTGTTTTCGGGATCCTTATTAGAAAATATAAAACTCATCGCGGTTGGATCTCTTTTTCAGAATAAAATTAATAAATCGTCAAGTAAATGTTATAATAGCACCATTTTAGTTTTCATTTATTCCATAACACTTATATAGGAGTATTATTACTGAACATAAAGAAAGGTGCATTTCAGCATGTAATGTGATTTATTTTTTAAAAGTCACATGGCATATTAAAGGAGCTTAAAGAAATTTAAAGTTAAAATAATTGTTTTATGTACGAGTTGACTTAGGTTAAAATTATCTGGGTCACGGTCCCTGATTTGGTGGGTAAATTTGCAGTACTCTGACACTTTTTTTTTCATATTCTTCATGTGAGTGAAATCTTTCACTTAGTTCTTCCCTAACTGCATCAAGGGTATCAGAGAAGCGGTAAAGGTGGCTATGAGGAAAGTGAAGCTTCAAAAGCATATTGCAACAGAAGAGCTGTAAAATTGTAAGTATAATGCAGCGAAATCGTTGTATGTAATTAGCGTCTTGATCTCTGGTCCATCAAATTCCAGCTTTGAACTTACCAGCACCGGTCTGAGGGTAGTTTGTAAAAAGATAGTGAAAGCAGTTTCCATGTTCAGTTCCAATTTTATATGAAGTGGTAGGAGAATTCCATTTAGAGACACAAGAGCTTCATTGATATCCTTTTTTGCTTTCAGGTGTAAGATTGGTTCTTTTGGGCACTTTTTTTATTTTTTTATTTTTCTGTGAACAGATTTATCTCTGTTGTCTCTCGCTGACACAGAAAACTGAATGTAACTGGAATATTGTGCAGACCTCATTATTTGTAAAATTCGTTTTTCGTTTTGTCCAGCTTTTTTCAAATCGCAACTTTCTTTTAAATATACAAAACGGCGACAAGAAATAGTGCTGCGAGAGACGTCCAGTTTTCCAGTTCAGTTATCTACCTATATGCAAATACTGATATATAAAAAAACTGTAATTTCATCATACCTTCTTAAATATGTATTTTATTTGCGCAGGTCCAGGTCAATACAGTGAAATACGGAAGAACAGAAGGGATTTAAATTTGCCAAGCTACTCTAAAACTCTTTTTCGTGATATCTTCTTTTTGTGATTAGAAAAAAAAAAACAGCGCACAGACACACACACATCCTTACCCTACAAGAATTTGTCTAGTTCTTCCTTGAATTTATTTATTCAAACCATCTAATTCCACAACAACAGATGGAAGCCTATTCCAACAACCAACCACTCTCCAGCTGAAGGCAAACTTCCGCACATCTATCCTGCAACCATTCTTCCTCAACTTAAATTTATGCCCCCCAGTAGGGAACGCCAGTTAATTGTTTTAGTGTAATCTTAGCCAGAGGAAGAATAACATTCACATTCAATCCATTCAAGGCCTTAAACATCTAAATCAGATCACTCAGCAGGCGCCTAGTCTCCATACACTGCAATTTTCAGAACTGAAGACTTTCTTACTAGGATCACCCCTTTGTTCCGCTCACTAATCTCGTTGCCTGTCTCTGTACCCATTCTAGCAGATCTACATCCTTCCTAAAGTAGGGCCTCCAGACCTCTTTATTATACTTTAGATTAGACCTGACCATGGCTTTGTACAGAGGGATAATCACCTCCTTATCCCAACTAGCAAAGTTCCGGTATATCATTGACAAAACACCCTCAGCTATCCTGGCAGCAGGTTTGCACTGCTCAGAGAATTTCATATCTGACTGCAAAATTGCAAAATTGTCCTCAGGTCTTTTTCATTTTCTACTACGCTGAGTGTAGTTCCACAGAGTTGATAAGTTACTCTGAGATTACTGCTACCCATATGCACTACCTTGCATATGTCAATTTTAAAGGTCAACTGCCATTTCTCAGCCCATTCACCTATTTTTTCTAAATTTGGCTGTAGTAGCATACAGTCATTACAGCCTTTAGAAAAAATAGGTGAATACTCACAGAATAAAAATAGGTGAATAGTCACCTATTTGTGGACTAGTCACTCACAGACTAGCAAAATCTTGCTAGTCTGTGAGTGACTAGTCCACAAATCCTTATGGCCTTAGCTTCATCAGCTAAGGCCATATTGCTCCGTATATACTGTCTGTAAATTGCGTGTGTTCTGTGGTCGATTTTCTGTTTGCTGCATGAAAAACCCGGGTTCCCGGGATAGAAACCATACTACGTCGCCTGAGTCGACTAACTCAGCGACGTTGTGAAAAAGGCCCATAAATTCCTCATATCATCGACGGGACGAACTCGGGTCTTTTCCACCCGGTGTGGGGGAGGACGGCGATTGTACCAACTGCGCTGCCCATGAGGGCACCTATACCTCTACCTACGGCCCTAGTTAATCTATCAGTCTCTGAATTCCCCCCCCCCCCAGCTAGCAGTTTTAAGACTCACTTATCACTATCGCTATACCATTAGCAGCTGGTACAATTGCGGTCTTCCTCACGAGTGGAAAAGTCGTGAGTTTGAGTCTCGTGATGTCGTTAGGAAGTTTTATGGGTCTTTTACACAACGTGGCTGAGTTAGTCTCAGGTGAGGGTAGCACGGTTTCCCTCCGGGGAACTCAGGTTTTTCTTCCAGCAAACAGAAAATCGACCTCAGGACACGCAATTTACAGACAGTATACTCGGAGGAATAAGGCCTTAGTCGCTGATGTTTCTAAAACCACACTACGACAACTGTTCAACTTCAAACTTACTGTAAATAACTTTTCTTCTTTCTCATTTATTCCTTCAATTTCCATTTTCTGTAACAATATCTTTTTCTGAAAAATGCAATCTACAGAAATTCAAGTCTAATGTCAAGTATTTTCCTTCATCGTCTCAACTTTCAACCCACGCACTGCATTAGGCTTTGTTTTTGGTGCGAGGATTGCAACTTAATTTCTAATACCGGTCTTGCACTCATAGAATCAATGTACATTACACTCCGTATGTGAAAGCTGATGTTGTCTAGGCTGATTTTTATTTCTTGCATTTATGTCATAAAACTGTTGAATTCAACTGTGAAAGATATAAAAACGGTATACGAAGGAAAACATCGCCGCAAAACCTAACGGCTGCATCAGTTTTCGAGCCATCTGTGTGCTAGAAGTTTTAATTGTTGATAAGAACATGAACTTCAAGTTATTTATTGAATATGGTGATTTTGGTTTTTCAGTGTTTTTCAGCTCATTGTCAAAAATAAGTTACAGAAAGCATAGTTTACAAACGAGTTTGATCATGTACGTTATTCTCTTGAAGTAACACGGAGAGACCACTTTGCTACCTACGCTAGCTGAACAACGAGGTGGTTCCCCCCTTTTTAGCCCTCAGAGCAGCCTTGATTCATCGTGGAAAACTCAACGAGGCGGCACAGGAACACCAAAAGAAATCCACTAACAGCTGCTGAGTTGGACTAAGATCTGGTGGGAGATGGGCCATCGCAGCAAGCGATGGCCTCTCCATCACACGACGCATTGTCCTCGGCAGAAACTATTCGCAGATGGATAGACTGCAGCTCTGAAGGGATGCGCCTGGTTGTAAGCCCTTGTCACATTTGGTAGGATTTTTTGAAAGCCCTTGTGGTAGCCCAGTTGGTAGGATTTTTTTGACTTTGTGAAAAGCCCATAGGGCTTTACGTAAAGGCAGGTGGCGTACTGATGGATTTTTCTCCCGGAAACTCGAGTTTTTTGTCCAGAGAAACAGAAAATCGACCATAGAACACACGCAAATTAAGGACAGTATACACGGAGCATTATGGCCTTAGTCTCTGATGCTCTTAAAACCCTACTACAACAACAACCTCGTAGTAAATACCAGGTGTATCCTGGTCTTTACAGTAAAGACCAATTATGACCACTCTCATCTGTAATGGAATATAGCTCATAGCTCGTAGTATAAAAAGTGAAACAGCTTTGTATGCTAGGCCAACGGAAATTTGCATCTGGTTGTGCAAATCAGAGTGATAAAGTAGCAGTTGTTGGACGTAGTAAAGATATCACTGAGTTTCACAAGGGCATGATTGCACTGGGTATGATTGCAAAAAAAAAAAAAAAACCACTGTATTACTTGTAGGCCACCCGGATAATTAAATTCATCTGCCGTGCATTGTGTATTTTATCCGTAAATTGTGTATTCTATGGTCGATTTCCTGTTTTGTTGCACGAAAAACCCCAGTTTCTGGGGGAACCCTTGCTATCTACGCCCGAGACCCACTAACTCAGCCACGGAGTGAAAAAAAAAAACTCATAAAGTCACTTGCATCGTCGATGGGATTCGAACCCGGGCCTTTTCCACCTGGTAACGATATCACTGTGCTACCGCGCAGACGATGCTACATATCAGAAACGACACGTCTTGTTAGTTGCTCACGGCCCACTGTGGTTAAGGTGTGCAAAGAATGGTATCGAACGGCCAAACCACTTCCCGCCGACAGAATTATAAAGGATTAAGCAAGATGGATATTCGGTACGCGAAGGGTACTGCGAGTTATATGGGCTCAACGGCAGGTCACAGTACGGCAGCTGACATCGCAATATAGTATGGGAAATGCAATAACAATATCCCAAATGACGATGCGCAGCACACTCAGACGTATGGGGGTTCCACAGCAGACGGTTCAAGAGACACGCTCTCATAGCCAACGGTGGATGCTGTGGTGTCAACGACATGCTAAATTGGGCACTGAAGGACTGGAAATGAGTATGCTGGTCGGATGAATTCAAATACTTGGTGTAACACGCCGACGAACGCCTTCGTGTGTGGTGCAAGCAACACACGAGTCCATTGACTCATTGTTCATGGTTCCCACTGTCCAGGTAGGTGGCGATTGTTGCTTAATATGTGGTATGTTTTGGTGTTATGAACCAGGATTCATGGTGCGTATGGACCAGCGTTTCACTGGTGAGGTCTACGGGTAGCTCTTAGGAGATTATATGCACCCTTTCATGTTGCATTTTTTCTGGACAGAAACAATATCTTTCAAGACGATACTGCGCCCTATCCTCCTGCCTGCAATGTGCATAAGTGGTTCGGGGCACACACGTGAAGGTATAACCTTGTTGATTAATGAACAATGTAATAAATTATTTTAAGTTATTAAAATAATTTATTTACATAATGAACAATGTATTTATTTATCGTTTTAGGTAAAACTTTTAAAATTAGGAAAATTCCCAAGCTTGAATGAATTGTTTCCTGAAAATTCTGGATTGGATGTGCTCAACGGTAGCTGTTAAAATTATAAATAATTATTTTGGATAAAATATTTTTGAAACACAAATATTTAGAAGTAAAACACAAATGTTCAGAAGTAAATGGGACAAAAACTTATACTGAAAACTGTATTTTGGATGCACTAAGGTATATAGCCAATAGATTATAGAATATAGCCAGAAAAATTATAGAAAATGAACAGAAACGTTTCTGAAATTTAATTACAACAGAAATTATTTCCATCTACTTATAAGAAACTTACTTTGTACATAATTCTTATGTATATTTTGCTGTAATAATTATCCAATCAGTAGAGAAAGCTTTCCAGTGTAAGATTAAAACTGATGATTATTTTGGTAAAAATACAATTGGAATTAGTACATAGGAAACTAGGTACATTTTTTTGTTGCGTTTATCCAAACATGTTGATTGTTGGTAGTGATTCTTCTCTCTCTCTCACTGTGAAAAGAATTTCAGTTGATCCAAAAGCTTCAACAATAGTCTTATCCATTACTCGATAATCATGCACGTCCCAGGTAGTTGCGCGTACTGATCGTTTGGTTTGCAAATAAAGCCCTCTCCGCAAGTACCGCCATGATTCAGCATGCCACCACATTCTTCTCCAATACCCTGAAAACAAATTAGAGAAGTAAAGTATTAAAATACTGAAAAGCCGATTATGGGATATAGATTTGGGAGTTTCATTCTTATAAAAATTGATTTCGTTTTTATTGTTTTTAATGCGTATAATTTTCTGGATTCTTAATATTTCAGTCTGCGCGTTTGTACAGTGGTATCGTCAACACCGGGTGGAGAAATCCCGAGTTCGAATCCCGTCGATGACGCGAGGAACTTTAATGGGCTTTTTTTACTCCTTGGCTGAGTTAGTCGGTCTCAGGCGTAGATAACAAGGTTCCCCTCCCAAAAAAAACTAGGGTTTTTTCGTCCAGCAAAACAGGCAAATCGACCAGAGAACCCACACAAATACAGGTAATTGCCGGGGGACCCTAATATAATACTTTGGTTCTTAATGTTTCATTAAAACTGAGTTAGTCGGTCATATAACAACACTACATGACACACTTAAGTGCGTCTATTTGATGTCGGTCCTCGCAGGTAACACTGTATTTATAATCACCGTCCTCCTCACACCAGGTGGAAAAGGCCTGGTTCGAATCCTGTCAATGACACGCGAGGAACTTTTATGGGCTTTCTTTTTCACTCTCTGGCTAATTAATTGATCTTAAGCGAGGATAGCAAATTTTTATCCAGGAAACTTGGGTTAAGAGATTTGGTTTATACAATGTGTATGAGGAGGGGAAGTTCCCAAGCAGTGGAAGAGAGTTTGTGTGAAGTTATTGTTAAAGTCCTGAGAAGTTGGAGGAGGATATGACAGTGGAAAAATTTAAGTATTATACTGTTGCTGGATTATAGTCAGAGATTGTATGGATTTAAATAGGTTTTAGTACCGAACAAGTGTTGGTTAAGTTGATGAACTTCGTTAAAGAATCAAATAAGAAGTACATCGTCTCTCTTTATCGATTTACAGGGAGCCTTTAATAATTGTGGTGGCCTGAAATATTGCAACGTGTTTTAAAATCGAATTGCTCAAAACTGATATTTATTGTTTTTAAAGAATATTTTAGTTAGTGAATACAGACAAAACAGTAAAGACTAAATTTTGAAAAGTATTAGAAACTAGTTACGAAAGGTTGTTCGCAGGGTTCTGTTATGAGCTCTGTGGTGGGAACTCCGTCATACATGAACTTCTAGTTGTGGTTCCACATGTACATTGACATATGTGGATGATTTTCTTGCCCTGGTGGAGAATGACTCAAGAAAAAAAGTTAGAAAAATCTGGGGAAGTTTTGAAAAAGTGGACGACTGGCGTGATGCGGTCAAGCCTGTGATTTCGCAGTCAGAGTCCGCAACAATATACGTATTAACAAAGGGTCAATTGTCTAAAGGTCAGTGATATCCTCATATTAACCTTAATGGGTCAGTGCACTGTCTTGCCGCATCTCACAAAATCACAGAGCACATGCCATCACTTTGAGGAGCCTTTCTCGATTTAGGCTCCGAGTTTTTGGGAACAGATAATCTCCTAAAATCTTAATATCGCTAATGTCAATATTAATGTGCCTTGTGGCATCATTTTTGATGCCACATTAATACCGCTGCAGTGGAACGAATCAGACAGTGCATCCAATCTGGCAGCGAACATTTTTAGCAGTTATTGGTTAAACTACGTAAACTACAAAATATAATTTTCCTGTTTGGTCAATGTATTGTAATGTAATTTTTTCAATGTACAATGCCCTCGTGGGTAGGACAGTTTGTATAATCGCTGTCCTCCCCACCAGGTAAAAAAGACCTGAGTTCGAGTCTCGTCGAAGACGTGAGGAATTTTCATGGGCCTTTTTCACAACATGGCAGAGTTAGTTGGTCTCACGCGAGAGTAGCGTGGTCTTTTCTCCCGAAAACTCGGGTTTTCCTTTCAGCAAACAGAAAATCGACCGCAGAACACACGCAATTTACAGACACGGAGCAATATGGCCTTAGTCGCTGATGCTCCTAAAACCTTACTACAACAACAATGCACAATGTAATGTAATCGTTTTTTCTAATAAAAATATTTTTTTTAATACCAAATTCCTTCATGCCAAGTTGCACTTCAAATACCCATAGCTCAGTGGTTGTTGTTGGTGGTGTAGGGTTTTAGTGTGTTCGCTGATTGATTTGCCTATTTGCTTGTCGAAAACTTAGTCACGTTGTAAAGAGAATCAATCAAAATTGATGGACTCTCTTCACAACGTGAAAAAAAGATGACGGGATTCGAACCCAGGTCTTTTCCAGCCGGTGTGTGGATGACTTTGCTACCCACGAGGGCCATTGCTTTTTTACTCAGAACGACCTCAGTAATCACCTCCTGAAATTGTCACAAAGTCCCGGGACACTGTTTATGAATTCAAAGAAGCCATATTGTGCCGTATATATTATGTGGATAACCTGCATGTGTTCTGTGGTTGATTTGCTCTACAAAAAAACTATGCAGTTCTCGCCTAAGACTGAATTAATTAGTTAGTATTAACCGTATAATACAGCAAGCTTTTGCTGCATTGGCTAAAAATAAATGAAAATAAAATACCTAAATGAAAATATTCAGTGATCATTCATAATTCAGTGATCGTTGATTTATGACCATCCCATCCGTAATGGACTATGCTGCATAGCTCGCGGTATAAAAAGCCGAACAGCTTCGTATGCTAGAGCGGTGGGCGGTAATTTCCATCTGATCGTGCAAGTCAAAGTTATAAAGTATCAGTTATGGAACGTAGTAAAAATATCACGGAGTTTAAAAAGGGCATGATTGTGGGAGCCCGTGCGGCGGATGCTTCCATATCGTAAATGGCACTTCTTGTTGGTTGCTCACAGCCCACTGTGGTTAAGGTGTACAAAGAAAGGTGTCGAACGGGTCAAACCACCTTCCTCAGACAGAAGTGTAAAGGATGTTTTTTTTATTATATTATATTTAGGCCACCGGAATAATTAAATTCATCTGCCGTTCTGTGTCTTATGTCTATTAATTGCGTGTATTCTATAGTCGATTTGTCTGTTTGCTGGACGAAAAACCTAAGTTTCTGGGGAAAAACCTTGCTATCTACGCCTGAGACCGACTAACTCAGCCACGGAGTGAAGTGTAAAGGATTATTCAAGGTAGATTTTCGTGGTGAGCGAAGGGTGCACCGCGTTGTACGGACCCAATGGCAGGTCACTGTGCGACAGTTGACATCGCAATGCAATATAGGGAATGCAAGACAACATCCAAAATGACGATGCGCCGCACGCTCAGACGTATGGAGTTCCACAGCAGTCGACCAAGAGACACCCTATCTTCGCGCATGCCGTAGTATCAACAACACGCTGGTTGGACACTGCAGGACTGGAAACGGGCGTGTTAGTCGGATGAGTCCAAATACCTGGTGCATCAGGTCGACGGACGCCTTCGTGTGTAGCGAAAGCAACACGAATCCATGGATAGATCCATCGTGCATGGTGTCCACTGTCCAGGAAGGTGGCAGTGGTTGCTTAATATGGGGTATGTTTAGTGGTATGAACAAGACCCCTGGTGCGTATCTACCAGAGTTTCACTGGTGAGGTATTTTTTTTGTGTGTTTCTTGTTTTTTTCTTTTTTTTTTTTGCGATCTCCAGGGTTCCCCCAACACACACTGCTGTATCATCTGTACTAGCAAATTCCAAAGCCTACTGTGTAAGTGTAATGTAGGTTTGCAAGTGTTATGTTTGTTGTGTGGCGGCACCTGGCAACTTCGCAGCCAGGGGGCAATAGACCCGGTCGGCTGTTCCCTGACTCCCAACCTCAGCCACGTGAATGCGCGCCAGAAACTATCCCGGACGGGTCTCGCACCGGACTTTCCAGAAAATTCTAGAGAAGTCCAAAAGGAACATTAAACAGAAGAGGAAATAGTTGGTGAAGAGTGGGGTAAAATGGAGGGGGGGAGAGTAGACAGAAAGGTAGGGGAAGAAAGTAGGAGACATCCCCAAGAAAAGTAGAAGTTACAAGTTTAATGAAGGAAAGTACAAGCAAAGAAAGTCTGAACAGTGGTATCCGTTAATTGAACTCCCGAAGGGGTTAGCAGAAGATTCCCACCTCAGGCTACCAAGGCCGGCTGGTCTCTAAGAGGGTTGTCTATCTTCCTGCTCTGAGCCGAGCATCAAAACTAGCAAAGATCCCAACCCAGCTGGATTGCTGGATAAGCAGGAGGGAGTTCCCACCTGTGGAGGTAAGGGTCAGGTCATCAGTTGACAAGTCCGGGTGATCTCAGGTGGATCAAAATTCTAGTCCAGTGAGCAGTGAGCAGTGAGTCCGGGTGTGTCATTATAGGTGGTGAAATCTCAGGTCAGTATCGTTTTGGATCAATGTTTGTAGTGGAGTCTGCCGGTTAGTAAGCATGATTAAAATGGACAGCGAAGGCTGTCTATGTGGGTATCGAAGTTTGTCAGATGTAATCCAGTTCAGGTGGGTCTCTTCGGATAGTGTTACATCCACGTGGAGAAGGCATGTATATCCTCTGTAAAGACACAGAATATCCAGGACAATTCATTCAGGGTTATATGGTGTTGTTCAGCATCAGACGACTTCTTCTTTTGAAGACTTTGTTGGCATAGTGAGAGAAAGCATTGCAGCTTTCCCTGTAGTCTAACAAAGCGGGTGCTTCTTGAAGTGAATAAACTTCAGTTAGCAACTGAAGAGGTTGCCGAAGATCAGCATAGTGTGAACATTCTAGTAGTATGTGCGCTGCCGTTTCCTGGGAACCACATGTGCAATAGGGGGTTTGAGAGAGGTGGAAGCTATGCTGCTTGGCATTCAGGCTACCGATTCCAGTGATGTTCACATACAGTACTGGGTTGAACCAGGAGAGAAACTGTTTATTAAGCTCCCTGACTGATGTTCACATACAGTACTGGGTTGAACCAGGAGAGAAACTGTTTATTAAGCTCCCTGACTGAAGGAATGAAGTGGAATATGGTTCTACCAAGTAGGCTGTTGCTCCAGTTCTGCTTCCAAATTTGGACAAATTGGGCACGGATCCTCCTCAGTTCAGTTGCCGGTGCAGTCAGGTCCAAAGAGACACCATTTATTTCTGCTAGATTTCCAATTCTCAGGTGATATTTGAGATATGAATGCATGATCTCTAGGTGGATGGGCAATTTTCCCCGAATAGCTTGCACGAATAGGAGACAGTTCTGCAGACTCTGGACACTGTTAGGAGGATTATCCTCTGTGCTTGAGTTCGCTTTTTCTGAATAGACTTGTTCTCAATGCGGTGTCCCCATGAGCCAGCAAAGATCAGAATAGGCAGGAAAAGAGATTCGTAGTAGATCCGGAGAGTACGGGGTTTAAGACCCCAGTCCATCCGCGTGATTCTAGCCATCTTCCCAGTTATATTCTTGATTTTTTCCTTGATGAAGTCTAAATGCCAAAACAAAGAGTTGTTGTTATCCAATACTACTCCTACGTATTTGTATATTCCAGTGTATTTGATCTGGGCATGTGTGTATTTTACTGTCGGTAGTCGTTTGTTTACTTCACACCACTCTGAAAGATCATCCAAGATGCTGTTGGCATCAGTCTCAAGTTGAAATCTGGAGTTTCCTTATACTATAATGTCAAGATGATCAGCGTAAGCCAGCTTGACAGTGTTGATATGGGTTCTTTTTAGCCATTTATCAAAAACAGCATTCCAGCAGAGAGGCTCTAGGACAGAGCCCTGAGGGCATCCTCTGGTAATGTGCCTGATTAGCTGGGAGTGAGTGGTTCTGACAATGAGGCTTCTGTTGTCAAGGTAACTGGACATGAGTTGGTATATGGGTTTGGACACCTCAGCTTTCCTGAACCTCTCCAGTACACTCTGCCACCAAAGGATGTCAATGGCCCGTTTGAAATCCACAGAGGCCGAGGGCATATTTAATATCTGTATTTCTTGCAGTAAGGAGAGCGTGAATTTAATCCTCCACACAGTGACCCTTTTTGAAGCCGAATTGCTGGGAGTATAGCAAATCCTTTGCCTTGTAGGTTGCAGAGAATGTCTGAGCCAATAACTTTTCTAGTATTTTGCGGGGGATAGAGAGCAGGGCAATTGGGCCATACAACTCTGGTTGATCCTTTGGTTTGTCTTTCTTAAGCAGAATTTTAAGATGAGCACACACTTCCAGATGGTGGGGAAGACTCCATCACGCAGTAATGGAGTCTTCCCCAGTTCTCTCCAGCTATACTGCAAAAGAGAGAGCTATACTGCAAAACCCTTTCAGTATGACCCCATCATACTGAAAGGGTTTTGCAGTATAGCTGGAGGGAACTGCCAAATCTTTTTGATAACTTCAACCTCAGTTTTGGTCTGGACCTGGGCATTTCCCAAATTTAGTAGTAGCTGTTGCACTTTCAATTTCCTCTCTGTCAAAGTTTCTTTCATAGGGGTTTCTTTGATAGGCAAGATCATCAATATGCATGTCAGTCTGGATGTTTGATTATTTTCTACCATCATCCTGGTGAATGATGGAGTCCAGAATCAGAAGCTGATTGTTCCCATGAGAGGGTATCAGCATTGTTTCTGGATGAGAAGATTTTATTGTGTAAGGTATATTTTTGTCATGCGGCACCAGGGGTTTCCCCCATCTCCGCGTTGCTTTCTTTGTGGGTGTACCAGTTTCCTGGGAGTGCCAGAGGTTTAAAAGTGTGTGGGTATTGTACCTGTGTAATGTCGTGTACCGTTGTTCATCTGGTCATTTAG
Source organism: Mastigoproctus giganteus (assembly GCF_048544385.1). Classification (NCBI taxonomy): domain Eukaryota; kingdom Metazoa; phylum Arthropoda; class Arachnida; order Uropygi; family Thelyphonidae; genus Mastigoproctus; species Mastigoproctus giganteus. The sequence continues at coordinate 71,025,286 of NC_143584.1, read as the reverse complement.
CCGCTGGACCCCTGCTGGAAAGATCTAAACCTCCCAAGCACTTCCTAATTCATTTCACAAATATACGTGGTCTCAATTCTAATCTCAACGATATCCATTTCCACTTGCAGTCTGCCAAACCCCATGTACTTTTTCTGACAGAATCTCAGTTATCGGTTGATTCAACTACTGCTCATCTCAGATGCCCAAATTATTCGCTGTATGATTCCTTTTGCCTCAAAGGTGGTACTTGTGCATATGTCCGTTCTGATATTAGGAGACCATATGCACCTTGCCATATAGCATGTTTTTCCGGGCAGAAAGATCTTTCAAGACGATAATGCGCCGTGTAATAATGGCCCGCACTGTGCACAAGTGATTCGAGGAACACAGTGAAGATATTACCCATATTGATTGGTCTCCAAATTCTCCTATTGTTTTGGTGTTTATTGGTGCATTGACAACGGAGATCATAATGCGCCAGTTCATTTATTATACCACACGCTTCTTGATTAGACCGGAGTTCGAGCCCGTCACCACCAAATACGGAGGATGCGGAAAGGTCAGGGAATGACCACCGCATATTCCCGGAGCAATATGGCCTTAGTTGCTAATGCTCCCTAAAACCAAATAATAACAACGACAACAACAACAATTTATTATAGTATGTTCTCTGTATATAAATATTGTTCGAATGTAAGAAGGTTAAATATTTCTGTGGTATTATATTATTATTTACAGCAGATGGTATACATTAATTGTTTATATGAATCTAAAAATATCTGACACGTGTTCCTTGTCACCAAAAAAATAGCTTTAAGGGGCATAATGATGAAAAAATTCGTTGTCTATCATTTTCATATGTTGAGCGTTCTGTAAGTATATGTTTAACTGTTTGGATAGTATGGCGCACTTGGCATCTTGAGGGTTCTTCTGCACGTAATAGATAGCCATTTGTGAAATGCATATGTCCTATCTGCAATCTGGTCAGAACAACTTCTTCTCTCCTTGATTTCCTTATGCTCGTTTACCAGTGCTCAACTTTTGGTTTTATTTCATATAATTTATTCCATGTTTGTTTTTGCCAGAGTTCTTGCCATTGGGTTAGACAGCGATTGTTTATGATTGGTTTGTAGTTCTTATGTGGAACTGCGAATTAGTGTTCTTGAAGGTTAGTAGTTGATTTTGCAATTCTGTCCGCTTCTTCATTTCCTTTTATTCCTTTGTGTCCTGGTATCCAGCAGAAAAGTATCTCTTATTTTTGTTTTGTGAAGTTTGTTAGTATCTCTTTGATTTGCCAGAGTACTGGTTGAGTTATATTGATTGTGTTTTGTATGGCTTGGATTACACTTAATGAATCAGAGTATATTACTGTTCTCAAGTGGTAGGTAGTTCTGAAATGCTCCAGGGCTATCTGAACTGCTACTAATTCTGCAGTGTAGACACTGCATTCTTTCGGGAGTTGGCGTGACAGTGTAACGTCTGGAAATACTGCTGATGGTCCTACCTGGTTCTCTGATTTTGATCCGTCTGTACATATTGGTATGTGATTGAGATATTGCATTCTATGTGCTGCATGCAGTTGTTGAAAGTTGATGTCTGGTAAAGGATTTTTATTCCAGTTTTGTGTGAAGAGGTCATAAGCTGGGGAAGGTTTATCCATGGTGGAATTATATGTCCATCTAGATTTGCAACATTATCTATTTTGTGATCATGTGTTATCAGTAGTTCTGGTAGTCTGATGCCTAGAAGCTAGTTTGCTCTTTTGTGGTTCCTATATATGTTTTCCCATTTCGGTGAGAATAAAGTTGTCGAAGTCGGATGTACTCTTATGAGTCTTATCCATAAGCATACAGCAGTGCCAACTGTTGTTTCCTCAGGAGCAGCGATGGTTCATTAGCCTCTGTATAGAGACTGTATGTAACGGATGTGCGGAAAGCTCCTGTTGCTATTCGTGTAGCACTATGGCGAATCGGATCTAACCATTTGAGGGCGCTCTTTTTTTGCCGATGCGTAAACCGGTGATCCATAATCTATTTTTGACCTTACTAGTGCTTTGTACAGGTTGAGCAGGGTATAACGATCTGTCCCCCGCCGCCCAAGATGCTGTTGTTAAGATTTTAAGGATATTAAGTTTCATACATTTTATTCATATTTGTTTTATGTTCTACAAAGATTGACTAGAATGAGTCCAAGAAATTTTACACTTTGTTTGACTGGTATTATGTTACGTTGCAATGTTAGTTCAGGTTCAGGGTTCAAATTTCGTTTTCTATAGCAGTGTACACAGACTGTTTTTTTGTTTTGATATTCTAAACCAGTTTTTCTGGGCCCAATGATTGTTGTTGTTAATTGCGCGTTGTAGTTGTCTTTCTATTGTTCCCATCTTCTGTGCTTGATATGAAATACTGAAGTCATCTACATATAGTGCATACATTTGTATGACACTGCGGGTGGTAGTTGTTTTGTGATGCTATTTATTTTTATGGAGAATAGTATGGCACTCAGGACAGACTCTTCGGGAACTTGTTCTTCTTGTTTATATGATTTTGACATTGTGTTTTGTACTCTAACTTGAAATGTTCTATTTTTCATGAAATTTTGGATGAATAGTAGTAAATGTCCTCTGAGTCCTGCTTCGGGATGTCTTGTAATATACCGTGTCTCCATGCTGTGTCATAGGCCTTTTCTGTATCAAAAAATACAGCAACCATATGCTTTGAGGTTATAAATGCATCTCCTATATCTGCTTCTATTCGTGCAAGGTGATCTAATGTGGATCGATTATGTCTAAACCTACACTGCATACTGATGAACCAGTTAGTTGTCTCAAAATACCAGACTAATCTTTTGTTGATTATCTTCTCTAGCACTTTGCTTAAGCAGCTAGTGAGAGCTATCGGTCGATAGTTGTTTGGGGCCTTCTGATCTTTATTGGGTTTTGTGTTTAAGCATATCATAGTGTATATTGTCTGGTCCAACTGCATTTGGTTTTGTTTGTGATACTGCGTGACGTAATTCATGTATTGTAATTGGTTGGCTATAAGGGTTCAATCCTTTTTGTATTAAAATTAATTCTGTTTTTTTTTTTTTTTTTTTTTTTCAGTTTTCTCCTTATAGGTCAAAAATTCTGTAGTGTAGGATTGTTTTGACGATACTTCAGCAAACGTTTCTCCTAATATATTAGCTATCTCTGATGGTTCGGTAATGCTTTCTCCATTCCAGTGTAATACTAGTGATGGCTGGGTTTTATACTTCCCATTCAATTTTCTTATTTTATTCCATATTATTTGTGTTTGTTGTTCTATTTATTGAGGAAGTAAACTGGATCCAGGAAGTTTTTCTGGCTTGTTTCCGTGTATACCTCAGCTATTGCTCGTGCTTGTTTATATTTTATCAGATTATCCGTTGTAGGATATCTCCGGAACTTATTCCAAGCTTTGTTTTGTTGTCTTCTTGTTTTCATGCAATCTTCGTTCCACCATGATTTTGGGTGCAACGGAAAACGAGTTGAAGTTGTGGTTATTGTTTGTTCGGCTGCTTGTATTAAGGTATCTGTGACATGCTTCAGAGCTTCATCGACCGATGTTTCTTGGATGATTTTTGGATTAAATATTGCCATTTCTCTAAATTTTTCCCAGTTGCCTTTTTCTATTTTCCAGCGGGATGGTCTGTTGGAATGGTAAGGAGTGTTTCTGGTCAGTATGGTGATTACTGTGTAGTGGTCACTGCTGTTTGGGTGTTCTATTACTTGCCACTCTAATTCCGGTAGAAGGGAAGGTGTGCATATAGTTAGATCTACTGCTGAGATAGAACGACTAGGAAAGTGAAAGTATGTAGGTTTACCGTTATTGAGTAGAGAAAGGTTATGATGGTCTATTATTCGTCCTCGTCTGTTGATGCCAGTGTTTCCCCACCGATGACTATGCCCATTCAGGTCTCCCATTGTACAGAAAGGTAATGGGAGTTGGGAGATTAGTTGGTCTATTTCTTCAAATGGTATATCTGGTTTTGGTGGAAGGTACACTGAATAGATGGTTACCGTAAATCTCAGTGTATTCTTACTGCTATTGTCTCTACATTGCTGTTTAAAGGAATGTGTTCGGTTGGGATGTGGTTATGGACCTCTCCTCCACTTGCCTGACCTTTCTCTTATTCTGTCTTTCCTATACATTCTATAATTTTTTACTGAAAGGGTGTCTTGTTGTCTAAGGTATCTCTCTTGTACAAAAAAGCATATTGGCGTATGGTGTGTTATTAGATAGTATGAACCAGAGCTGTAGATACTGGACATCGTCGTAATTGGCTCGTAGTCCTCTACAGTTCCACTGGATGAACTGCTCCATTATTTGGTTTTCCTAGTGCTTTCGGGGTGCTTCCGAAATGGAGAATTTTTATACTTTGCCTTATCTTTTTTAGGGTAGTCTGGCCAGTCCATGTCCGTATTTTATTTTGTGAAAATTTCTAGTACTGGTTCTTCAGATGTGTTTATTTTTTCTATTTCCATCTGTTCGGTTGCTTTGGTGTTTGTCAGTTTAGGTCGGTCTTCGTTGTGATGCTGATTTGTGGATATCTGTTCTGTGTGAATAGATTGGGGTATTCACTGTTTTCTGTTTTTGTGCCTTCAGTCCCGTAAGTGATTTTTTTGGCAATTTCGGTTTGAACTTCTGCTGATTTATATTGGATTACTGCTTGTGCATATGTTTGCTTGTTTGTAGGCCATAGCTGTATTATTCTCCTTGCTTCTTGGTACGTTGTGTTGTGTTCTGTTTTGTATTTCTGAATTAGTTTTTCTTGTTTCCATTTTTCGCACGTTTTTGAGTAGGCTGGGTGTTCCCCTTTACAGTTTGTACATTTCAAGATGTTTGCAGAGCGAACTGTAGTCTCGTGTTCTTTAGAATCACATTTTGCTGAGTTTCCCATGCCATTTTTCGAATGTCCAAATTTCGGACATTTGTAACAACGTAGTGGATTTGGCAGTTCAGATATCCTGCTTTGACTGTTGTTGGAGGTTTTGGAGTATTAAAGGTTATATTAAGGGTTCTTGTTGGTATTATATTTCCATCACTTCGGATATTAATTCTCTTCACTCCTGTTACTCCTTGGCTTCTTAATTCTGTGAGCTCTTCCTCTGACACATTTAAGAGGTCCCACTCTGAGATCACCCCTGTGGAAGAATTCAGCGTGTTGTGTGGTGTTACAACTACTGGCATTCTTCCAAAAATTGTTGTTGATAGCAACTTCTGGGAGTTTTTGGGATTTTCTGTTTCCACCAGTATGTCTCCGGATCTCAGGCGTCGAACTGACTTTGGAGATCTTACTAGACCCTCTAATGTTTTCTGAATTACGAACGGAGACATACGTCCTAATGTCTGATCTCCTGTTGCATGTATGTCGGTATTTTTGGTGGGTCCATATCTGTCTTTTGTCTCTTTGACTTTGTGTTTTCTGTATCACTACTTGGTAGGGCTCATGTTTGCTCTTTTGGCCCAGGGAGTGTTATTTCCCTCTCCCAGGTTACCAGCCAAGCCACTAGGTTACCAGCACTGTGGACCAAATTCTCCTGACTTCAGTCCAATTAAACTCCTGTGGGGAATGGGAAGTGAGGCAAATGATCACACACACCGTCATTTTTTACGACATTGAGGAAAGCCTTGCAGGCAGCATGGCTGCAGATCTCTACGAATGTCTTCAAACATTTAGTAGAGCGGAGTCAAGGCAAATAGTGGCTGTTATCTGTGTGAAGTGGTCCAACACAGTATTAGGTAGGTTGCCACAATTCAGCGATCACTGAGTGTATACTAAATAAATAAAAATTAATAATAAAATAAACAACTTATATGTTTCTCTGTTCGCATAGATAGCTATCCAGCTGACCTTTGAATTTCCCCTGAATTTTTGGCCCCTTGTTCTGGAATCATTTATAATGAAAGTTTGGTTTTCATTCATTTTACTTTCCCTCTCTCAGCCTCAATAATGAAGCATAGACCTCAATGAGTTCTCTGTAAAGTGCTTGGTTGCCAAGCCCTGTAGCCCACATATTCGAAGTCTTTCCTCATCCAGGTGCCCTTATGCAGATCTTAAGTCCCAAACCAGTTGCCTGTCTTTAGCAAAGAGAGAAGCTCTGTCTTTTTTTAAGGTGTGATCTCCATACTTGGATACTGTGTTATAGTTCCGTTATGCAGTGGGTTTGTGACTTTCCTACCTCTACAGGCAAATGTTGGATAAATCATCGATAGGACACTATGGGCCTTCCTTGCTACCTGTCTATATCACTCGGATAACTTCATGTCTGCCCGTATTGCAAATCCGAAATCCTTCATTTTTTCCCCTCTACCGTTTTTAATTCCTAAGCGTATAAGTTATTTTGGGGTTGAAAACAAGTGTAAGACCTCGCATTTTGCTATATTCAAACATAGCTGCCACTTTACTGACCATCCAAGCCTCTCTAGCTCATCCTGAAGGAGCACTGCTTGTTTCTGGGAGAGTAACCACTCTCCCGATCTTCACATAATATGAAAATTTTGACACCACGCCCTCTATCCCTTCGTCAACGCCATTTTTAAAAATCATAAAAAAACATTGATCCCAGTATTGAATGTTGGGGAACCCTAAGGATAACCTATATGTTCCTGTAACCTATATGAATAAACAATAAGGTTGTTTGACTTAAGAGGTTTATTCTATTTAAAATAAATGTAATGTTCTATTTACATGTTAACAATGCTGCATTGTTATCGGTATTTTACTCATTGCGATGTTTTATTGGCAGAGTATACACCGATGAGCCAAAACATTATGACCAGCGAGTCGTTATGTAAATCGAAGCAACTGCAGGTGAACTACGGCGCGTGAGCGGGTCGGGACACGTTATAAAAAACACCCGATACTGAGCTCCGTTAATCAGTGTTACTCTTGTTCTTCAGATTGGAAAGGCAGCGGACTTAAGCGAGTTTGACAAAGGCCAAATTGTAATGGCCAGACGACTGGTTCAAAGATATCCGAAACGGCACGGTTGGTGGAATGCTCACGGTCAATCGTGGTTAGTGGTCCGAGGAGGGGGGGGACCCACGAACCGCCTGCGAGGTGTTGGACGACCATGACTTATCGATGCTCAAGGTGAGCGAAGACTCTTCCGGATGGTACGTGGCAACAGAAGGGCGACTGTGGCGCAACTCGCCGGTAATTGGAATGCTGGTGACGGGAGTAATGTCTCACAACACACGGTACATCGAACCCTGCTAAAAATGGGGCTGCGTAGCCGCAGGCTGCTCTGAGTGCACATGCTAACCACGGTTCACCGACGACAGCACCTATAATCGGCACGCGAGCATCAAAACTGGACCTTGAGTGATTGGAGAAGGTCGTCTGGTCCGATGAATCACGTTTCCTGTTGCACCACGTGGATGACCGGGTACATGTTCGTCATTTATCTGGGGAAGTGATGCGCCTGGATCCACTATGGGACGAAAACAAGCCGGTGGTTATGGTGCGATGCTTTTGGTTATGTTCTGCTGAGATACCCTGGGTCTCGTCATCCATGTGCCGGGCACTGTGACGTCTACCGCCTACTTAAACATCATCATGACAACGTCGGCCAATAGGTCAGAAGTCCAACAGGCACAACATACTACACGACACATGATCCACACACTTTTCAATCTCTGGTATTGACAGAGTACTGTCCCTCGATACAGTGAACAATCGCGAAGATGGGAGAAATACCTGGTGCCGTTTGACCCTCAACACACTTTGTACCTAAACATCATTGCTGACCAAGTACACCCTTCCATGGCAACGGTCTTCCCCTCTGGTGGTGCCGTCTTTCAGATAAGACTGGTTCGTGGAACATGAGGAAGACTTCCAGGCATTGCCTTGGCCTCAAAATTCCGCAGACATTAATTCTCGTCTAGCATCCGCGGATCGTGTTGGAACAGCAACTCCGATCTGAGGCGTCTCAACGTTACAGGAGTTAAAGGATCTGTATGTTACGTGTTGGTACCAGATACCACAAGACATTTAGAAATCTTGTAGCGTCCATGCCTCGCCAGGTACGAGCTGTTTGTCTGCATGTGGAGGACCAACATCATATTTGGTAGTTGGTCATAATGTTTTGGTTCATTAGTGTATATATACCGGGTGGTTATGAAATAAGTTTCACTATTCAGAAGACCCTAGTGTCAAAACGGTTAGATATAGCGCTGTGAAAATCGGTGGGTATGTCATTTAGGTTATGGGGAAGCGATTTGTTGAAGAAAAAACAAAATTAATTCAAATTTCTTTCACCAGGAGAGAAATTGGCACTGTAAACATGAGAGGGAATACTTAACTTAGATTTAGATTTTAATATCAGAACTTAGAAATCTACAAAAATTTCTCTGTGTGCTTTCCTTCACTTGAGATGACATTCTGAAAATGGAGGACTGCGTGCATTTTTTTTTCATTTATTTGTACACACAATTCTTTACAGATTATATACAAAAACTTACAGAGAAGATATATATACATTTTATATACAGTAGCATTCTCATTATACATATAAAAAATATATATATATATACTGTATTATATACGAACACGTGTGTGTGTGTGTTTTACCTGTATCAAGGGTGGCTCCTAGGCCTTAGCCCATCTCCACCTTGCACGTCTGTGTTGGTGCAGAAACTCTGCAAAGCTTTTTATCGCTTGTGTACGTCCACCTTGCCACCAGGGAGCAGCCAACACCTATGCAGCCGCTGCCTGCCCCCAGGCACAAGCAGCCTGCCTGGGTCTACTATTACCTTTAGTGCCTTGGGCACAATCCCTCACTCACCGGAGATAGTGCAATACCGGTGGGTGCCTGCAATACCGGTGGGTGCCAGCAATCCCGTCTCCAGGTTGCCCAAACCTGGAAACCAGCAAAAAAAAAAAAAAAAAAAAAAAAAAAAAACCAAGCCTCTGCAGATACAAGCCAGTTTGGAAACTCCAATAAACTTAGCGAAGTAAATATTTACATTTGTACAAAAGATAATAGAATTTTAACTCTAAATCCTAGCAATACAATTCAATTTACATCTCTTACAAGTCATCCTATTTATGTTTAATGGGATACGAACATTTATATTAACTTCTCAGCTGTCAGATTTATATTCGATTTTGGATTTGAGTTCTTAGTTGAAGTCTTTTCTTAAAGACCGATTCTGCAAAGGTCTCAAAGTTTGTTTTGTTCTCAACTAGTATTTTCACATTGTCCTCAGCTAGACCTGGAACCTGATTAAGTAGCAATACTCGATGGTCTGTATATTGCGGACAAAACAGTAAGACATGGATCCAGTCTTCCATTTGACCACAGGTGCAAAAAGGATCCGGCTCCAAACCTTTGTCGAATAGTTTGGCCCTCAGAGATCCATGGCCTGTTAATAAATACGTCGTAAACATGCTTGGTGCAAACCACGAAACAGAAGGTTGAGTAGAAGCAAACTCAACATTTTCAATATACTGTACTTCTTTGTGACTTCACCGTGCACAGACTCATTCCATCTACTTTGCCAAATACTAACCATTTCACTCCATAATCTTTTCCGTTCTGTCTTTAAGTTACTAACTGGATCGGTTGTAGTTCCCATAATAGATACCTGCAGTCCTTTCTTATGTTTATAAATCATGCCACGGTATAAGATAAATAAATCTAAAGGCAGTTCTCCTCCAAGGATTTGGAGGGCATTGTTTGATACTGTACGAGGGGCATTGTTTAGTGCCAGAAGCATTGTTCTTTGAATTGATAGTAGCTTATTTTTAATTTTCACCTTAACGACGTTCTGATGCCAAATACCTGCAACGTACGATACTATAGGCAGAAATATTGCTTTATAATATAGTTTCATGGTCTTTTTATTCAAACCCCAGTCTCTTTTGGAGATTTTTATGACCGAAGCGGTAAACTTTCTAAATTTTTCCTTCAGTTTGGTGACATGAGGGAGAAAGGTTAATTTATCATCGAGAATTATGCCAAGATATTTGTTTTGAGGAACATAAGGTATCTGTAAACCATTCAGTTGAATTCTTGGTGGTCTTCCATAATTAAAGTGGTTTTTAAATGTCATGAAATTTGTTTTACTCGAAGATATCTTGAGCTTGTTGATGTCAGCTCATGCCACCAAGTCATCTAATATGGGTTGAATTTTGTCCTCTAATACCTTACGTGACCTTCCTTCTATGGCAATAACGAGATCATTGGCGTAGGCCACCTTTAGAGAATCTTCGTGTGTTTTCGTGAGCCACTGATCTAGTACGGACTGCGTGCAACACAGTTTCACGTAGCATGTCATTGGGGATGTTGGCTGCATGCTGTTTAATATTTGCTTTCAAATCGACAAGTGTCTGTATGCCGCCACGGTAAACTCTGTCTTTCAGGTATCGCCATAGCCTCAGTCTTTCAGGTATCACAGGTGAGATCTGTGGTCGGGCTGGCCAGAACTGCAGAAAGTTCCTAGAAATGATGCGATCATTTCCGAATGTTGGACGGAGCAGTTCCTTCACTTGTCGACCAATGTGGGGAGGGGCACCATCTTGCATGAACACTATGGTCTCCAAGCATTGTCTTTCTTGCAGAGTGGGAATAATGTGATCTCTTAGAAGAGCACAGTACCGTGCACTAGTTACCTGAGTGCACTTTACGGAGCCATGAGGTGTAGACTCTTCAAAGGAAAATTGTCCGATTATAAACTCTGCTGTGAATGCACACCTCTCTCAGTCTCAACACAAATATGGACTTTGTATCTTTCATGCAGAGCAGAAACGAGAAGTTCCCCTTATTCGACAGTGTTTTGTGCATTTACAGCTCCATGAAGAGTGAAATGTGCCTCATCAGACCACAAGATCATTCGAGTCCATGTATCGTAAAGTTCCATACGAGCCAGAAATCGTAGAGCAAAGTCTATTCATTGTTGCTGACGACAGGACTTTAGTTGTTTACGGGAACCACCGTAAAATTATTCGAAGCACTTTACGTACAGTAGACCAAGGAAGGTTCATGTCTCTTGACACACCTCTGGCACTACTGACTGATTGTGTTTCGCATTGTGACCATTGCATCCGCTACTGCATTCACTACCTCCGTTCCAATACATGGTCGTCCCTGCCTGGAATTACACTTAACTCCCCAGTCGGTCGCTTCAAATTTCTTTATTAGTTTTCGAAACCCCTCTGACACCAAAGGTCCTTTATGCAAGCCCTTTAAGTTTACGATATTCACGTAGTGCCACATTAGCGTTACTATTATTCTGGTAGAACAGTTTTACTAAAAGAGCACGTTCCTTTTTTGCAAGAGCCATAATGGTTATTGACGATGGCATTGGCTTTTCTGCTTTTATCTAACAGCATCCTGTTATTTGTCATTTGCGTAAGCAGCGTGTCTTGAAGTAAATGACAACTTTTACATAAAATGTGCAGCGCAGTTTTCTCCTAATGGCGGAAATTTGAACTAATTTTTTTGTTCTACAAATCGCTTCCCCATACCCTAAATGACATACCCAGCGATTTCCACAGCGCTAAAAAGGTGGAGATGGGCTTATGTCTAGGAGCCACCCTTCATATCAGGACACACACAATCAATCTTAACCGTTTTGACATTATTAAACTTATTTAATAAATGCTTGCTAGAAGGGCTTTTACCTATTGAATGGAAGCTTGCGCTCTTAAAAATCTTGCATAAACGGGAAAGGCAAAAAGAAACACCAGAGCATACAGGCCAATCTCTTTATTGGCCAATCTTGGCAAATTATTTGAAAGGATGATTGCCCCAATGCTTTTAAAATTATTTACAGAGCATAAACTCTCCTCTGATTGCCAGTTCGGATTCAAAAAAGGACGAACCACTGAGGACGCAATCTCAACCTTGCTGACATACATTCAGGACGCAAACAGCAAATATGTTCTTGCTGATTTTATTGACTTTGAGGGCGCTTTCGATTCCCACTGGTGGGTGAGTGCTCTCAGGTCACTGTAACTGGCAAAGTGTGATGACTATCTGTTCAAACTCCTTAGATCTTACTTTAAGGACCGACAAATTAGAGTATGTGCAAAGCATTTATCATACACGACTACCGTTTCAAGAGGATGCCCTCAGGGTTCAGTCTTGGGACCTCTCTTCTGGAATGCAGTGCTAGACCAGTTGCTCACGAAGGATAGCGATGAGTTCATCAAAGTTGCATATGCAGATGACTTGGTGGTGGCAATGCAGGGAGGATCAAGACAAATTCTCGAACAAAAAATTCAGTCAGATTTGAATAATTTAGTGGCATGGGCGGGTTTAAATAAACTAAAGATTTCTGTTACCAAGACCAATTTCATGGTGTTTAAACACCACTTCGATTATGAAAGGCCGCCAAAGGTAACCCTATATGGTACTCAAATTCCATATGTAGAGAACACCAAGTATTTGGCTTTAACTTTAGATGATCGTCTCAGGTTTCATGTACATGTCAATAAAATCAATGAAAAAATCAAAAGGTTCGTAGCTGCAGGTGTTAGAATTTCCCGCAAGGAATGGGGTTTATCCCAAAAAAACTCTGGTATTGTACTACAAGACGATATTTCTTCCCATTGTAGTTTATGGTGCTGGTATTTGGTTTGCGGCTACTACCAAGGTTACAACTAAAGCCAAGCTTCTGTCCCTGCAACGTACAATGCTGCTTACAGTTATATGCACTCCCAGGACAGTGTCGACAAATGCCTTACAGGTTATTGCAGGTACCATCCCCTTGGATTTACACATTATTTTCCGAGGTATTGTATATAACTTAAAGAAGGGAAGGGCGTTACAAATACAGAATATCACCTCTAATTCAAATAACAACATAAAGGAGGAAAAACGTAGAATTTGGTGTGAGCTTGTGAATTGCTGGCAGCAACGTTGGGATTTGAGTGAGTATGGAACCATTACAAGAGGGTTCATTCCAGCCGTAAGCTTTGCAATGGACAGGAGGGTGTCTTCTTAGTTTGCTCCCATCATGACCACGAGTTACTTAATCACTGGATATGGCTTAAGGGCCAGACTATTTGAAAGAGGATTAGAACCTGACCCCTACTGTTCGTGCGGTGAGGCTGAATCTTGGAGACATGTCATCCTTGAATGCGGAATGTATACTTCAGACAGGCAGGGATTCCTCAATAGGTTACCAAACCTCACGGAGAATAATTTACCTCTCTTGGTTCAGAGGTGGGACATCTTTGCTTTGCTTCAGAAATTCTCGGCAAAAGTTTTTAAAAGAAGACAGGAGTTAAGAAATCTATTGCAAGATACGAATTAAGGGAAGTGCTGCACATTTGACGACAGAACGCTTCGTGTACTGTCATCTTTATAGGATGTTTCTGGTTTACAGTGCGAGTTGATCTTCTGCTCCTGGATACCCAAATGCAGGCTTGCATTTGTGGATGGACTCTAAGTGGAGATAATGTTAATCTAAGTGTTAATGTTAATGTTTTCTAACTATTATTGTTAAGTTAATGTCATTCTAAGTATATGTATTTACTATTTACATGTAAATAATTGTATAATGTTGCTTTTGTTTCAACAAGTATATATTGTTCCTAGTTGGAATTTTTTTATTATTATTATTTTTTTATTTATTATTTATTTATTTTTTTCCCTGGCCTCCAAGTTTGGGCAGCCTTGGGGGCGGGATTGCTGGCACCTACCAGTATAGCACTACTTTCGGTAGGTGTGGGATTTGTGCATTACAGCACACACAGAGAATGGTTGATCCAGGTGTTGGTTAGACCCTGGTGGCGAAATGGCCTGACATAACACTCTTTTTTTCAGGTCTGTTTTGCAGAGGTTCTGAGCTTTTGCAGGAGTAATAGTGGAGATGGGCTTATGTCTAGGAGCCACCCTTCATATCAGGATACACAAAAGCAAATGCACAGAAAGACTACAGCATATATAAGAGTATGTATATAAAATCTGTATATAAATCTTGTATATAAATTCATTAATATGTGTTATTAATATATGTTATTATTCATTAATATATTCATTAATATAAATTCATTAATTCATTAATTAGATGCTAGAACTAGGGGACATAAATTCAAGTTACGGGGGGGGGAAATGTTTAGGTTGGACTGCAGGAAGTTTTATTTTAGCCAGCGAGTTATAAATTACTGGAATAAGTTGCCTTCATGGGTGGTAGAGGCCGACAGTTTGGGGAAATTCAAAGGTCATCTGGATAGTACTTTCGGGTAAGGGAAGCGCATAGGATGATATGTTTAATTTCTTTATTTATAATTTATTTTATTTATATATATATATATATTTTTTTTTTTATTATTTATTAATTATTATTATTTAGTTATTTATTTTATTTATTTATTTTTTGTTTTTATCATTGTTTTGTTTGGATTTTTTTTTTTTTTTTTTTTGGCTGGTGCAGCATAAGCCATAGGCTTTCTTGCACCATGCGGCCGTTACTAATACTAATACTAATACTATGTATCTTGAGAATGTATATACAGTTGTATGTTAATAAATAAAATAATAAAATAACCGTTTTGACACTAGGGTCTTCTGAATAGGGAAACTTATTTTATAACCACCCGGTATATATATATATATATATATATATATATATATTATTATTTTTATTTTATTTTTTATTTTTTTAAACTTATCACTTTTGTGACTTTCTTCATTCTGGATAGCATTTATTTGGACAATCATCCTCTTTTTATACACATTTTTGAAGTCGCACATTTTAATTATAACCTCCCTTTATAAAAAAAAAAAAGAGAGACACTTACTTTGGAACAGACACTACAGCATTCACACATATCCAAAACTTCTCCATAGTGACACTCATTACTAGGTGGACACCGATACTCGCTGCAGTCGGGGCATAACAATTCCAGAGATGCTGGCAGGCAGCTAAACAATGAAATATGCATGCAAGTGATGAATATTTTATTTCAGTTATGCATTACAAATCATCTCTTTTTAACAACCCATGGATATGGAACCATCATCTCTTTTTAACAACCCATGGATATGGAACCACATCAGTGGGTTGTGATGGAGTGCATTGGAAACTATGGAAATAGAAGGATTGAATGAAGAGGTAAAATTTACGCTATGCCTTCTTATGAAGTGTGGTAGGAAACGCAGTTCGTTTGGGGAGGGGAAGTTTATCGTAACCTTATTGCTGCCTTTTGAATAGTGATAATTTTTATAAGGAAATTTTCGGGGTAGAACGCCATGGAAACTATATTGTATGGTAGATTTGGGAGTCATAGAAAGTTAATACATTTTGAAAAGAGAATTCCGAGAGGGAAAGGCAGTGCTCTAACAATTTTTATTTGTTTCAATGCCCAGGCTTCCTATCCACCACGGAGTCCAAAGAGACGTCCACTTTACACGGAAAGCAATAAATATGCTCTAAAGTAGGAAGCTAGGGTGCCAGCTTCCTACTTCCTACAAAATTCAGGTTGCCAGCCTGAATTTTGTTTCTCAGACCATAAGGGGAGAGACATGGCATTGACACAATTCACCCTTGAGGACGAACTAACTGGATGATTGATCCTGGGCGATCCATCCCAGAACTTCCCCTGTCGTTGAAACAGGAACCAATGATGTGTTGAAGACAAGCTCCTCAATCAGCAGATTCTCCTTTCCGAGTTTCCACGGGTCGCAGCTCACCGCAAACATGCGGATTCTTATGGTGTTATCCCGGAACCCAGGCTGTTGGCATTGGATCCCAGTGATGCTAATCTGGAGACCAGGAGTATCACTGGGAGGTCTCCTCGCCACGTATAAGTTCCCGCATGGTGTAACGATTTGCACCTAACGTTATACTAGACATGACCCGGAGTATATTCATTTTCTTAATGCAAATACTTTATAAATGTTTAACATGCTCTTGGAAGTCTAGCTTGTTATCAAAAATTAGCGCTTGTTATCAAAAATCGTGCTTGGAGAGTAATTGGAATCAATTGCTCTCCAAGCACGATTGGAAAAGAATGGTTGACTTAAGTGTAACTCGGGTTAAAATTGCTTCTTGCAGATGCAGATTTCTGGTTTGATAGTCTGTATCCATTTTGAGCTGCTGGAATGAGTACACGGAAGGGCAACGAGGTTGGTGAGCGGAAAGGCTTCAGTTCTGCAAATTGTAGCGTCTGGAGACTAGGCACCTGTGAGGTGATCTGATTCAGGTCTATAAAGCTTTGAATGGGTTAGCGAGGTAAACGCTGATGGGATTCTTTCTATTGCCCAGGCCACACACACACACACATGAGCGGTCACAAATTCAAATTGAAGAAGGACGGCTTTTGTGTGGAAGTTTGAAGAAGAATTTGATTGATAGGAACTCTTGAGTCTAAGAGTATGGCTACCTCCATGAGCACTATTTTTAAGAGACCTGCTTTCTTGAAAGAGAATATAAATTTTACTGAAGGGGACACTTCTGGTATTAAATTTGTCTTTTTTTAAGCAGATATCCACAGAATGATAACGAATGATTTGTTCATAGATGTCATCTGTGTCGTTGTGAAGCTTCTGCAAATTCGACTGGAATTTGCAGATGAATTCTGAAGTTCCAGTGGAATTTGCACAGAATTAATCATTCACCATGTTGTTCATTTATTTAGGTTTAATTAGAAGTTGAATCTACTTACTTTTTAAGGGCGGTCTATTTGGGACGATCAGTATTCACTTTTTTACTTTTTCTGGAAGAGTGGACCTGTTCCATATCGTCTTCCGCATAGAGATGTAGAATGACTTTACCTTGTAATTCTCAGCGATATCCGTAAGGGAGGTATCAACTGATTTATTCATAATACTGTATAGTAATAGTATTCGTCAAGGTATATTCGTCATATAGGTAACTATCCAATTGACCTTTTTAATTTATTCAAACTGACAGCCTGAACTACCTGGGAGGGCAACATGTGTATCGATTAACATCTGAAGTGCCTGGTTGCAGAGTTCTGTAGCCCACGTAATCTTTGTCTTTCCTTTTACGGTCGTCGTTTTCTGATCTCGCCATTCCAGTTGCCCGTTTTTGGGCCCTCTCAAGAAGCTCAGTGTCTTTTTTTCAGATGTGGCCTCCATATTTGAACACAGTATTCCTCCATATGTGGTCTTTCATTGCCTTATACAGTGTGATTATGACCTCCCCCCCTCTCTCTCTACAGGATAATGTTCGATAACGTTCGAGCACTGGTGGGGGGAACCCTATGGTAGCCGAAGCTACAGTCAGGAAGAGCCCAGTAAAAAAAAAAAAAAAAAAAAGTGGAAGTTAGTATTGGGAAGACAGGAAGTGGAAGGGGGGTTACAGTAGTAGAGAGAATGAGGAGGAAGTAGTGAAGGCGCCCACCTGGTTGAAAGTGGAACAGAAGAGGAGGGACCCCAGGCTGGATGGCAGTGGGGTTACCCACCAGGTGAAGGGGGCCACCCAGGTTGGGGGAAGGGGTTGTGGAGTAAGAGAACAACCAACCCAGGTGGTAGGAGTGAAGGATCATAGGGAAAGGGATCCCTATGTTGGAGTGCCTGTTTGCTGCTCGTTCCCACGCTGATCAGCGTCTGCGTCTCACAACACGCCTGCTAAGTAGTTAGTGTGCTGTCTGTTTAGGTGGTCCTACCAGTCCTTTCGGAGGAGGGGTTAGGGGACAGGCAATTTTTTCCACTCATAAACCGCATTAATTCTCTATTCTTATTCTGGTTGTGTAGTTTTTTTTTCTTACGTTTTACACTAATTTATGCATTTTTCTTACACTTTCTGTTAGGTAATATAGATTTCCCCACCCCACATCCATCCATCTTCTTTCTCACACCGGCGGGAGGGAATGCAATGGTGTATAGTGTACTTGCTATACTAAATATCTAATAATTAAAATTAAGTGGCTAGAGACTAAGGGTTAGTAAATACTTAAATTAATATATGGTTTGCACCCTTTCACGGTCACAGACATACTCTCATTTATACAATTCTTTTTCAATTAAGGTGCAGCCCCAGCTGCAGATTATGAAAACTAGGGGGGGGGGTACTCTGTGTGTTGTTATTAGTATAAAGTACTGTATTTCTAATAAATATATTGTGGTTAACTATGAATGCATAGTGCAGCCAGTTTTATCGTTCCTTCACTCACTCCCATTTACCACAGCACTTAATCACTCTCTCTTGCTCTCTTGCTTCCACCTTCATTCATTTTACTAATCCCTCTCAGAGCCTTATAAACCTCAGTCAGGTCACCTCTGAGGTGCCTGGTTGCCAAGCTCTGTAGCCAACATAATCGGACTCTTTCTTCACACGGTCATCCTTTTGCCGATCTCACCATTCAAGTTGCCCGTCTTTTGATCCTTTCAAGAAGCTCGATGTCTTTTTGTTTTTCAGATGACGTCTCCATACCTGAACAGAGTATTCCAAATGTGGTCTTACAATTGGGTTATACAGTGGGATTATGACCTCCCTATCTCCAGAGGATAGCGTTCGAAAAATCATTGATAGGACGCCATGGGCTTTCCTTGCTGTCTGTTTACACAGTTCAGAAAACTTCATATCTGCCCATATTGTAACTCCCAGATCCATTTCCTCCTCCAATGTTTTTATTTCAACCTCACTAAGTGTATAGTTTACTTGTGGGTTGCTGTTCCTCAAGTGTTAAGACCTTGCATTTAGCAGCGTTAAAATATAGCTGCCATTTCTCTGGCCATCTTTGAAGTCTGTTCAAGTCATCCTGAAGAAGCGATGCTTGGTACTGATCATTAACAATTATGCCAATCTGTACCTCATCTGCAAATTTTGACATCACGCCTTCGATCCCTTCGTCAATGTCATTTATGAAAATGAGAAACAGTGGTCCAGGAAGAGAACTTTGAGAGATCCCATTCGTTACACTAATCTGAAGAATATCCATTAATCACAAACCTCTGCCTTCTGCCCTGCAGCTACTCAGTAATCCATCTTAGAACCTTACCAGTAAAGTCAACATGTAAAAGCTTATATAGCAACTTCTCACGAGGCCCAAAATAAACTACGTGGAAAATTATTCCTTAAATCCAGCTCATGAGTAACTGTGTCAAAATAGTACTGTTAGTAAAACATGATTTATTCTTAACAAAGCCAGCCATGTTGTGTGTCCTTCAGAATGCCATACCTAGGTAAATGTTCCTGGATCGCACTCTTAATCACTGCCTCTAAGATTTTTCCTACCACTGAAGTCAGACTAATCGTTCTGTAGTTACCAACTTCACTTTTAGAACCGCTTTTATGTATTGGTGAAACATCGGCACTTCTGAAATCCAAAGGAATCTCCCTTGAATCTAAAGATTCCGCATAATTAACCGCAATGGTTCAATACACTCCTTTGCGCTCTCCCTTAAAAATTACAGGTATATGTCATCAACTCCGGGAGCCTTTATGCTCAAAAAGTTTTTTGTAATACACAATCATTTATAATTAAGACATCACTAATTTCATATGGCTCAGCTTCTTCTCAGCATAAAGGCTGTATGATTAGCACAGGTTTTGAGAACAAGTGGAGAAATACCATCGGGACCTGGAGCTTTCTTAGCATCAAGATTCGTCAAAATCCTTCTGACATCCTTTTCACGGAAGACCACAGGAGGCATTGAATGGAGCGTGTTGGGAATGGTGGGAGGTTTTTACCAAGATCATTAATACATGAGTTGGAAGAAAAAAGGGATGCTAGCAGGTCAGCTTTATCTTTGTCTGAAGTGACAACAGAACCATCTGGTTTGGACAGAGGTGGTAGCAGAGATGGGCAAAAGTTGCGGCCAATAGCTTTGGCAAGAGACCAGAATGCTCGGCTACCATTAGGGCAAGAAGCAAGTTTTCTACTCTTAGCCTGTTCAAACTCTAGTTTGGACTGATTAATAACTACTTTACAATTGGTGCGCGCTTTGGTGTAGGCAAAAAATGAAACTGAAGAATTAGAAACAAGCCAATTACGATATGCAACATTCTTCTCTTGAACAGCCTTAGTACATATCTTGGAAAACCACGGTTTAGATAAAGTACGAGATTTTAAAGTGGAGTGTGGGATAAAGGCTTCCATTCCTGCAAGAATAATTTCACTGACACGATTTGAGCAAACGTTGATATCAGAAGTTTTGAAACAGTAATCCGACCAAAGAAAAGAAGAAAAGAAATGTCGCAGGTCATCCCATTTTTCATTCTTGTAATGCACAACACGAGGTTGGGAATAGCCATGAGATAAAGGCTCCATTGGAGAAGAGACAATCACCAAGTTGTGATCTGAAGTGCCTAAAGGACCTCTCACTTCGACCGTGTATTTAGAAGAGTTGTTTGTGAGAAAAAGATCAAGCGTGTTGGCTGTATGATTACGATTGTCCAGTATTCTTGTAGGTAATTGAACAATCTGTGCAAGGTCATTAGAAATTGCAAAAGCCGCAGCATCTCGACCAGCTGGGTCGGTGTGACTAGAAAACGGAAGCCCAGCTGGTGCTGTGAATATTAAAATCACAAAAAAAATTACCTCACTGTTAGGAACGTTGGACTGGAGAAAGTCAAGTTGGAAAGAGAGGAAGTCAAAGAACTCCAAGTGATTAGTGGAGTTGGGAAAACGGTAGAGACAACAGATGAATTTGACACAATGAGGTAGAGAGATTTTAAGCCAGAGAAGATCAAAAAGAGGAGATTCCAAATTGCCAAGTCTCTGACAGGGAATATCAGAACGGACATATGCACAAGTACCACCTTTGAGGCGAAAGGAATCATACAGCAAATAATTTGGGAATCTGAGATGAGCAGTAGTTGAATCAACCGATAACTGAGATTCTGTCAGAAAAAGTACATGGTGTTTGGCAGACTGCAAGTGGAAATGGACATCGTTGAGATTAGAATTGAGACCACGTATATTTGTGAAATGAATTAGTAAGTGTTTGGGAAGTTTAGATCTTTTCGCAGATAAGCTTGCTGTATTAGTTTGACAATTCATGGTGTATTCAATAGTAAGAAAAAATGGGTGGGACATGCTGTATGAAGTAATGAAATTTTTGGGTATGGCGTACGTATGGTAAGAATATACCCAGATCCTTGATATAACGTGGCCTCGACAATGTTCCCCGCATACACACTACTCGGATTCCCACCAGCCCGAGTAGTGTGTATACACTAGTTGATCCGGAAGCCTCCTAGAGAGTTACCAATAGTTAAGGTCCGGTGTACTAACTAGCGGCCGTCCTGCGAACACCGTTTTAGAGCTGTACCCTCGAAATGTAAGGAATATTGGATCTCGCCACGATGTTCATCATAATCTCAAAAGTCATCAATCATACTGCATGATGGAAGAGATAGGGAAGGGTTGACCGGAACTTAACTCTAGAGACTAAACATGGGTTCCACCACTTCAAGCCTCCAATAAGCAAAGTGGTGGTATTGCACCGGTTGATGAGAGTCATCTACCACCTAGATTTTAAAACAATTATTCAATTGTTTTAAAATCACTCAATCTGGTTTTAAAATCATCAACAACTTTCTCAATTTCAGAAACACATTTCTCACTATTAAATTCAAAAACAGGATATTTTTGCAAATGATCTTAATATTTGCAAAATGATCGAATTTTTTTTCTTTGAGAACTTTAGCCATTGCGAAAATTGACATTTACATGCAGAAATACTACTAATCATGCCACCCACATTTTTATTTTTTTCCTTGTAATTCCGAATTCATATCACTTAATTTGCTGGTGAAATCTGCCAAAAAAAACCAGATTACACAACCACTCTGTATTTTTTTTGCTGATAATCATGTCCCCTTTGATCAACAAATTTTTTAATTTCATTCAGCAAATTTCGAAATCTCTGTAGAAACTTGCTCCGACCCAGCCACCTGACATCTGTGTGTAATATCAGATCTGGTTCATTTTCATCGAGTTGCATTTTGAAAAGTCCCCTTTGAAGAGATTGTGCCCTCTGATGGAATTCACGATATTTAAAGCTATGTCCATAACACTTTTAGTATTTAATCTTTTGCTGGTTAATACTTGATGGTGGATGATACAGCGGTAACTCAAAAAATCTGGGAATTCATTTGGGAGAATGCGATGAATCCGTCAAGATGCCCCGTCATTGCTTTAGCTTCATCTGTTTTTATTGATACGATCTTAAATAGTGGAAATTTAAGTTGTTCAATGAAATTTTTGAATGCATTAAATATATCAAGACCTCCAGTTCTTTCTTTTAACGAAATCACACCCAGCAGTCCTTTTCTAGTGGCAGAATCATCAAACACCATACGAATAAAAACGAGCAATTGAGCTGTGTCACTGACGTTTGTAGATTCACCCAGTTGTAAAGAAAAGGACACACAATTGGCAATGTGAGCACGCAATTGTTCCCTCACATTTTTACTAATTTGTTCGATGCGTCGCATCACAGTATTTCGTGATAATTGCAGATCTTGAAGAGCACTTTTAATTCCATTTTTGTTCTTAAAATTTTCAAAAAGAGAATCTGTTATTTCTAAAAATGCGTCTTTGATGAATTGACCATCAGAAAATGGTTTGCATTTTTTTCCAAGAAGATGATGCTGCGATTAAAATGGCTGCACTTCAAATGATGCTGCAGTTACTTTAGATTTTAAATTAGGTGTAATGAGGAAATTTTGTTGTGCGAATAATCTGGATTTAAATTCTTTTAATTTATTTTTTCTAAGGTCACTATTAGTCGGATAATCCGATTGGTATTTACCATGCAGTGCGTTGAAGTGCCTTTCTAAATTTCCTTTTTTGAGTATAGGCACGGAAGCATTGCAAATCAAACAACTTTACAAAAAAGTATTCTAGTTCCCATTCTTGATGAAAATGATACGTTTTACTGTATTCCATAGTATTTATTTTAAATCAGAGGGTATTAAATTAACTTATAAGTATTGTCCAGTTATTAATATTAAGTAAGCTAAATAAGAATTCGACACATACACTATGCTCTCCACAATGTAACTGCACGAATATTCACTAGACAAGCCTAGCGACAGCGTGGCGACAAGAGTAGTCACGTGGTTCAGCTGATTTGTAATAAGCTTACGCAGTGAGGCGCATAATAATAATAATATTTAGATTTTGACTAATCAATTTTTTATATATATTTAAAATTCATTGTGATCGACCGAAATTAAAGCCGCGTTCGACTTGTTGGCCACCCCTGTCGTATAGGATAGGTGAGCCCAATTGTTGGCCCACTTTAAGACCCAGAATTCTAGACCCAAAGCGTCTTCAGATTGGACATGGAAGCAGCGGACCTAATTTCACTACCATACTTCAATCAACACTGATGTTAGATATGGTTGCAAGGAGGTTCGTCACTGTGGATCGGTTTCGGATGGCGTAGTGAATCTGTGGCGGCTTATCTCCAAGAATCTGATTCCTTAAGGTGGGCAGCATAGTTTTTCCCATGATTTTCAGGAGCGGTGAGGAGTTAGATATCGGCCGAAAGTGCCTGAGTAGAGTGGGGTTTCGGTTAGGAAAAATTTAGGAAAGGCTTTAGGAAAAATTTTTGTGGTTAGAATTTCGTTGAAGATGGACCTGAGCGGTTGGAGGATGAACGGACTGAGGCATTTTACCATGAATTGTGGCACTTTATCGACCCCCGCGGTAGCTGTCGCTGGAAGGGAGTTTGTCGCTGCTGTCAGCGTGTGTATAGAGATGGTGATGGAATGCAAGTTGTCTTGTTGTAATTCATTGTCAGGACATAAAAGAGAGTTTAGTTGACCTGCAGGCGTGTTGAATCTGGTAATATGATCTAGCCATTGAGTTGGGTCCAGCTGACTAGGAAAGCTATGGGATCTGAAGCGGTATGGGATTTTCCCTTTCTGAAGTTGGGCGCCCAGGTGTGCTGTTATTGCTCTTGATTTCTCCGTATTAAATTGCGCTCGTGCTCTAGAATAAGGTATCCTTATTCTAGAGCACGAGAACTTGTTGAGTACTTTTCCAGATCTGGTATAGCTGCTGCTTTAATAGGAAGCCATGTGTACATTTGGATTCCACCAGGTTTTAGAGTCAGATGAGATCCTTATCTTCTATGATGCGGAATACAGTGCAATAGTGTTTATCCAGTTTGTTAATAGTGTTACTGCAAGCGAGACGTCACATGTTTCAAGGACATGCCAAGGTATAAGGGTGGTGGCTTGCAGGCATTTTTGGATGTTATTGAGCTTGGGGCTGACGATGACGGCGGTTTGAACGTTTTTTCGGGCAGGTGGTCCCCGAATAGGGGACCACCTGCCCGAAAAAAATTAATTTTGCGTAGATAGGTTGGTGATCCGATTTGTAGTGCGTCTCAGGTGGTTCTTCAGTCATACATGCTAAGGAGGAAAATAGCAAGTCAAGATAGTTTTCTTCTCTAGTAGGGCGGTGATCGATTAGGTGTATATTTGCTGACTTTAAGTAGTTAACAAGGATCTTCTTGTGGGCCGTGAACTGTGGGGGTGAGGTTGAAATCTCCGATGACGATATGGTGAGCTGAGGGGGGATAAAAGTGGGTTATAGCCCAGTTGCCTGCGTTAGTTATGATATCAATAGTGGGGGATATACATTAAGCACATATCTATTGTGGATGCGTTTCTGAGCAGTGTGATGGCTAGGGCTTCGAAATGTGGTGAGTCACTGGAGATAGTGTTGATCAATTTGAAGGCCGCGTCTTTGAAGAACATAGCAACACCACCTTCCCTTCTATTCCTCCTGGAGGCGAACTCCGCCACATAGCCTGCTGGTGTAGCTATCACTATGTTCTGTTTCTCATGCTCAAGCCATGTTTCGGAAAATATCGAATTCTCCTACTAGCAGCATTTGCTTCGTAGTCTCTATTTTATTTCGCAAGCTCCTAACGTTCTGATACATTACACTTACGGTGTTAGAGCGGGGCACTTGAATTTAATATTTGGACCTCGAAAGAGGAAGTACCACATGAGGTTGTGAGTGTTTCATTGTGATCACTGTTGGGATCGGCCAGCGTAGCTTGTCTTACTTGCTCGGAGACGGGCGCCTCTGTAGCCAGGTGGGCAGGAGCAGCAGTGCATGCACATGCTTCTTGATTAGACCGAGGTTCGAGCCCGTGACCACCAAATACGGACGATTCGGAAAGGTTAGGGAATGACCAGTGTATATCCCCGGAGCAATATGGCCTTAGTTGCTAATGCTTCTAAAAACCAAATAACAACAGCAACTTGCTCGGAGAATTTGCACTATCCATAGTGCAGCGTTTCCCAATTAATTTTAGTCACGGAACCCTTTTATATTTTGTACAATATAATGGAGCCGACCGGGCTAGCCGGGTGGGTAAAGTACCTGCCTAGCAACCCAAAGGTCGCGGGTTCAAATCCCGCCTCGAGCTCGGATCAAAAGTATTGCAAAAACCTTGGGAGGTGCATTATGGCCACAGAAGCCGATGCGCCAACAACTACCAAAAAATAATAATGGAACCCCTTAAATATTTTTAGCGTTGCACTTAAAAAAAAAAAAAGAAATGCGCCGCAGGGGAAAATTTTTCTTGGTTCAAGGTCAAATACCTTTATATTGAAAATTACATTTTTGCAGGGGGAAGGCAACTACACGTTTTGTCCTCTTTCATGTGCCATTAATTAAATGCAGCCACTCTGTATACGTGCCTGTCAGGGAAAAAATGATAAGGTTTTACTTTAAATTGAATGATAATTATGATATCAGATTCTTTGTTTATTATTAGTAGTATACAAAAAATAGAAAAAAAGTCAACATACATTTTAAGTCGCGCGTGTAACGAGACATTGCTAAAAAAATAGTACCGGAACGCTCGTCGATTAACTAGAAATAATTACCTACGCTCTTTTCATTTGCAAAAATAAATAAGTCAACGATTAGAATATTTGTTCAGTATTTATTTATAACTATTAATCAAAAATTGCAAAAGTAAAAAAACAAATACAAAAAAATTTTAAAAATTAGAAAAGAAAAAAACGAAAACAAAAACTCCAAAATAATATAAAAAATACTGTTCAGAAGAATCATAGAAATTCTTATACAGGATCGATTACGTATTGTTGTGTGACTGCCCTTTTTGTTTCTTGGTCAACAGCAGAACGATGAGACCGCAACTAAGTTCGGACATAAAAATTTGGATTCCATAATTCTAATGGATCCCATATTCTTGTCGAACATGTGGCAACAAACTTGCCACATGTTCGACAAGAATATGGGATCTTTTCTCAGTTAATATTAAATCCATATTGCTGCTCGCATTCAGAAGAAATGCAAGCTATAATTTTGGAATAAGTTTTTAAATGTTCCAAATCTGTGGGCACGCTACGACCACCATTAGCTAAGTAATCCCTGAAGGCATTCAAACATTTTGTGAAAGATAAATTAAAACGTTTACAGAGAGATTCTGTTTCATTTTCTCCAAATCCAAGATCAATTTCAGATGACCATTCGCTTGGTTCAAGAATTCGCAACTCTTTTATAATGTCTGAAGTTGAAATTCCTTCATATTATTAATAATACTGTTTAGAAATTGATCTCTATGAATTAATGTTACTTTGTTATTGTCTCCGTTAATGTTACTGAAAATAATTGCATTTTTTCAATAGCATCTGAGGCTTCTAACAATTTTTTTCCTTTTTGAGGATCTTTTAAAAATTCCGAGTAACGAATTGTACGACGAATCAATTTGTCTGTATACTATTGTCGTATCTCTTTTTTTCAATGACTCTGAATGAATCGATAGCTCAAACAATACATCGTACATCTGGGCTAAATTTAGAACAAACTGTTTGGATGAAATTCATTTATATAATCCATTGAACATGGATTGTTCAGTTTTGTTTCGGTTGTTATCTTTACTGGCATTTTCAAATGCCAGCAAATTTTGCATAAAGATGCAAAATTTTGCCAAACTGCTGATACAGTCCTAAAGGAGCTGGCCACCTTACATTAAATATCCGTCCAATCCTTTTAATTTCTTCGCTGATGCTGGTAGCGCATGCTTCTATTTCTCTGTGGTTTTTTGGAGATTGACTGTACAAAGTGTAGAGCTTGTCCATAAATATTTGAAAATGGTTAATTCCATGAACTTCTGATATTGCATCTCCAACTGATAACTCAAGCCGATGGGTTATTGTGAAATCTGTTTGATCTGACAATTCGATTAAATCAAGAAGCAAGTAACGTGGATCTTTCATTTTATTGGTTTCACATTTTAAATAAATAATCAGAGTAGATTTCTTGCTTAGAGTGGTAGACCCATCAAGGAGAATTGATAAGTTTCCACGTATATCCACAATTTGTTGGCACAATTTTAATTTCATTTGCCTTGCGACATGCTCTATTATATGAGTAGCACTTAATCTTGAACGCAAACCGTGAGCAATAACAGTGCCATTGAATTCTTTAAGTTGTAACAACTCAAAATGGTCAGAATATGGTCGATCATGTTTCGCAATATAATATGCAGTTCTAAAAACCTTACAGGTGCTAGAAATTTCGGTCATTCATTTGATCAATTACTGTTTCTAAATGTTCATTTCATTTGCAGCTTGCAAGATTTTTTCAGCCTGTATAGTGAAGTACTTTTTCAATGTTCATAAATTTTCTTACGCAAAGATGTCAATTGTGCACTTATATCTTTGCCATAAGATGATACCACTATCAAACTCCATTCCTTTGAAATGCTAACTCCCGGCGAGACGGCCCTAATTTTTTTTTTACAGCAGCACAAGTCAAACATCCTAATTTTCTGGCGTCGCTGTAAGCCAAGGATATGCCTTTTTATTCTCAGTCCACATGTCAGCATTCCAAACGTGGGGCCAATTAAATTTTAATTCTCTCATCTTTAGATCTTGATGGAAAAGAAGAGGTCATATCGTTATCATTTCCACATGTTTGTACATTTTCTTGCACAGTTTTCAGCTTTTTATCAAGAAATCTAATGTTGTTTGCTTGCGTTTTTCGCTCATTTTGTATTTAATGAAAATTTCTTCTTTTAATTTTTAAATACTGAAATTACGTAAATTTAAATTTATATATTTAATCCCGTAAAATTAATTTTTATCGTAGAAGAAACTAATAAATAAATTAATTAATCTGAATAGTAGAGATCGGTCATAAACTCACATGTACATATTATATATATAATACATATATGAATGACAAAAAATAAATCCTGTATGTCGTTTTCCAGAAGATTATATGATAACACCACATCGACTGTACAGTAACTGAATCAGACTTCAGACTCACGGTTCATAGAACAATCAGTTCTAGCGTTCAGCTCATGGCGAATCAAAATGCAGCTTTCGCACGCATCACAGTACAAAGGGTACTAGGAAAGTTTTGCAATACATCTTTGTTTATTTAATTTTTTCAAAGTAATTTCCTCTACATTCAATACACCTCTCCATCCTCCGAAACCAATCTTTAAACCAGTTCTGCCAAGTTTCACTAGGGAGTAAAGCACACTCGTTGTCCCAAGCCCGTAGAAGGACCTCATCACTGGAAAACCGCCTCCCTTTTAGCTTCATTTTCACATGCGGGAACAGTGCAAAGTCGCAGGGAGCAAGGTCTGGACTGTAGGGAGGGTGCTCGAGAAGTTTCAGTCCTGTCGTGGTCAAATATTCGGTGCAGGCTTTGGCGCGGTGAGCTGGATCATTATCGTGATGGAGGTACCAGGTGTCCATTCTTGACTTTGGCCGCAGGTTCTTCATAGATCCAATGACTTTAGGCAGGCATTGTTCAGTATACCACTTAGCTGTGACTGTCTTCTGCGTGTCCAAAACGACACGTTCCACAATTCCACTCGATTTGAAAAATACAGCTATCATTTTCTTCTTTACAGATCGGGATTTTCTGACAATTACGGGTGTGTCGTCATCATCAAAGACCCAAACTTTGTTTTGAGCCTTGGTCGGCAGATCGTAATAGTACAGCCAAGTCTCGTCACCTGTCACGATGTTGTTCACATACCGAGATTGTCCCTTATCAAACTTTTTTAACATCTCCCGGCACCAAGTCACACGTCGTGTCATCTGCTCTTCAGTCAGTTGATGCGGCACCCAGAGGGAACAAAGTTTCTTCACGTGCAAAGGATCTTGCAGAATCGAACGAATTGCTGGTGCATTTAGGCCCAAAGTATCCTCTATCTGTTGGTAGGTCACTCGCCTGTTTTCGTCAAGCATTTTCCTCACAGCAGTAACGTTTTCCTCCGTAACTGACGTTCGTGGCCTTCCCGGCCTCTCAGAATCCTCCAGAGTGAAATTTCCCCTTTGGAATTCTCTATACCACCTGAATATCGTTGTACGATGTGGACAATCATCATCTAGTGCAAGAGTCATTTCTTCTAAGCACTGGTCTATGGTTAAATCACGCACGAAATTATACCGCAAAACTGTCCTTATCTCATTTCGTGACCACGATGCCATCGCAAGAACTTGACACTCTCACATAATAAAACACGCCTGTGTGCTCTGGATTCATAATTTATTTATCTTATTTTTGTTACACAGAGCATTAAAATTATGATAAATGAATTAGCTTCGGCTGGGTGGCAGCCTTCATCAGATTAAAATACTTTGAATGGCAGTTAGAATAGAGATGCACTGCCAGGATGGTACGTGAGACACGTGGTTAATTGTTTGTTGATGTTTGTGGCTGTGACGTATGGTGGTGACGTGGCCAGCGTTTGTCTATGGACAGAATTACTGCTTCTGTGATGGGGTTAAGTTGACAACCACTGTTCCTGTTCAACGAGGTATCCGAGCATTTTATACTTAACGATTCCAACCAGGTGCGCCTTAAGTAATGGTGGGACTTGTCTACAACCACGACATCGCGGTGTGGGTCGATGTCGTGGTGGGTTGTCCAGACATGCTCGGCAATAGCTGAGTGTTCTACATCCGCCAAACGGATCGCCCTTTTATGTTCTGAGAGGCGTTTCTCGAGACGACGACCAGTCTCTCCAAAGTAGCAGCTCGCGCAGTCACGGCAAGAGATGCGATAGACCACACCACTCTGTAGAAGGGTGGGGACAGGTGTTTTTATGTTGGAAAGGAGAGAACGCAGTTTCCTGCCTGGGAGTTGGATGCACTTCACCCCATGCGATCTTAGGATTCTACCGATCTGCTGTGACAGGTTGGGGTAGTATGGGATGAATGCCCTCGTGGAAGACTCGTCACTGTTGGTGTTGCTGTTGGTCGTCACGTTGTCGCGTGCTTGTAGATCACATCTGTTAAGGACATCGATGGGGTAGCCACACCTCGTAAGGTCTACTTTGACTCTGGTGATCTCTTTGCGCCTTTCATCTGCAGAGCTGGAGTGTGTCCAGGCGCGAGTTAGCAAGGTTCGGGCGGTTGAGAGGAGGTGGCCCCGTGTGTGTGCTGACTGGAAGTTGGTAAATTGGCCAGCACACATAGGCTTACGATAAACCGTTGTCTTCAAGCATGTGTCTTCGCGCCGGACAAGTGTATCTAGGTATGGTATAGAGTTGTTCGACTCCAGCTCAACCGTGAATTTTATGAAGGGTGACAGTGAGTTGAGGTGGGTTAGGAGTCGCTGACTTGAGTCTCTAGGGATCACTACGAACACATCGTCTACCTAGCGACACCAAAAGGCGATGTGATCCGGTGCGTGTGTAAACGCACGTCCCTCTAACTCCTCCATCACGATGTTTGCTGTTACCGAGCTGACAGGGGAACCCATGGCTGTGCCATGTATCTGCTGGTAGATTGAACCATTAAACATGATTGCACCCCCTGTTAAGCACAGTCTGAGGGCGGCGGAAATGTCATCAGGCGTCAGCTTAGTTCTGTCGCTGAGGGTTCCATCATTGTCCAAGAGTTGTTTTGCGCAAGAGATGGCAAGTTCCACAGGGATGGAGGTAAAGAGTGATACGACATCGAACGATGCCATGACTTGATCTTGCGAGATGGATATAGTGCGGATCCTTTCTATGAACTCAACACTGTTGGAGACGGTGTAGGTGGTCTTGCCAACTAGAGGAGAAAGAAGTCTCGAGACAAATTTAGACAGCTCGTAAGTCGGTGATCCACAGCAGGATACAATAGGTCTTAGTGGCGTGCCTTCTTTGTGCACTTTCGGCAGGCCGTAAAACCGTGGGATCTGACACCCGGAGGCACGGAGGTGATTACGGGTTGACTGTGTGATTTTCCCTTGCTTCAGCCAAGTGTTGGTGAGGATATTCACCTCTGACTCCCATCGTTCCAAAGCCTTGTTGGGGTCGATGGTTAGGGGTTTGTAGACGGTAGTGTCTCGTAAGAGCAGTAAGGCTTTCGCCATGTAATCAGTGTGGTTCATTACAACTGTACGACGGCCTTTGTCCGCCGGTAGAATGACGATGGACGAATCCCGTTTCAGTGCCTTGAGGGTAGAAATCTGTATACGGCTGAGGTTTGAAGAGACGGGGCGAGCATGGTGTAGAACTGCTGCAGTCTTTAAGCGGATTGCGTTGGCTACATCTTCTGGGAGGCGTGATAAGCTTGCTTCCACACCCAAGGCGATGTCGGTGATTGGTGGGTGCTTTGGAAGAACGGCAAATGTCATGCCAAGGGTCAACAAGTTTGTTTGTTCTGCAGATAACTGCTTGTTGCTTAGGGTCAATACGAAATCCGTGCAATTTGTGGGAGGGGCATTACGCTGGCGCCGAAATTGACGGGATTCATTAATCAAAGTATTGAACTTACGTTTCTGTCGGGCACAATAACGATCTGATTCTCTGACGGCCTGGCAACATAAAGTATTGATTACCTTGGTGTAAATAGGATCGGGAATCAGAGCCTTAAGGTCGGCAAGTAGGGCTGCTTTGCTCGCTGAAGCACGTTGTATGTCACGATGGAGGCAGCCGATCCATATGCGTAGAGTTCTGAAGCCGAAGTTCCGACAGGCACGTCCCATACGCTCACTAGGAAACGGTTGTTTGTAGCGAAACCCTTTCGGTATAATCCAGTTAGCTTTGCATCTATGTGCAAACCTCAGGTGTTGCCTGCTACGGGCTATGAAGATAAAATCTTTCTGGAGTCTCACGACCATATCATATGTTGGTTGGCCAAGAATAGTCCGTACATAATAAAACACGCCTGTGTGCTCTGGATTCATAATTTATTTATCTTATTTTTGTTACACAGAGCATTAAAATTATGCCATTGGAATCAATGATCCTGGATCCTGTTGAGCAGTTATTAGAATTCATAAGCATGTTCCAAAATTGCTTCAGGTCTCCATTCACTGTGAAACTGTGTTGAACTGATTGAATATAACGAGCGTACTGATTTCTGATTATCCTTTTAATGTTGCTTTTATGTTCCTTGAATTATGCCATATATGCTTCATCATGTGTCGCCCTAAAGTGTTTTCTGCACTGCTCTTTGGTTCGGATAATCGCAGTTATGTCTGTCGTGATCCAATGAGGGAATCCATCCCTGTAATTTTTACTGGGAGGTAAATTATAAAATTATGTCAGAGGTTTCTGGTCATTTCGATTGACTTTGCGGGGCGTTTTACACCATTTGGTGGCCAACCATCCACACAAGACTGAGACAGGCTTCTATACCAAGGAACCTCTATGACATTATCGCATGCAGCAGCAGCGTCCAGGAGACGTTTGAGTGTGTCGGTTAGTGGAGATTCCGGGCCTGAACCCAAACTGGTTCAGAGTTGCAAGTCTGGCCGCGTCGTAGTGGAATTGTATTAGCATTAGCATTAGTAGAGGCATTTGATGCAAGAAAGCAAGCTTATGCAGCATCAGCCAAAAAAAAAAAAAAAAAACCCACTTCCACTTCACCCCTCTGTTCGTTCAAAATACCTGTCCAGCTGAGCCTTAAACTTATTTAGGCTATCAACCTCCACCACAAGGGATGGGAGTCTGTTCCACCAACCAACCACCCGCTGGCTAAAGGCAAATTTCCGCACGTCTATCCTACATCTGTCTTTCCTCAATTTGAATTTATGCCCTCTCAGGTGATTTTTCTGAGCTAGAGGAAGAATCCCATCAGCATTGAGCATGCTTAAACCATTCAAGGCTTTATACACCTCTATCAGATCACCTCGCCGGTGCCTAGTCTCCAGACACTGTAATTTGCAAAACTTAAGCCTTTCTTCGTAAGAGCACCCCTTTGTTCCATTCACTAATCTTGTTGCCCTTCTCTGTACACGTTCCAGCAGCTCTACATCCTTCTTGAAATGAGGCCTCCAGACCTGTATACAGAACTCTAGGTGTGGCCTGACCATTGCCTTATACAATGGAATAATCACCTCCTTATCCCTGCTGGAAAAATTCCTGTATATCATTGACAATACTCCATGAGCTACTCTTGCAGCCCGTCTGCACTGCTCAGAGAACTTCATATCTGCCTGCACAACCACTCCAAGTCCCTTTCATTCTCTACCACTGTCAGTGTAGTACCACAGAGTTGATACGTTGCTCTGGGGTTGCTGTTTCCCATGTGTAGTACTTTACATTTGTCAATGTTAAACTTCATTTGCCACCTCTCAGCCCATCTGCTCAACCTTTCCAGATCCTGTTGCAGCAGCATAGTGTCAGTAGTGTCCTTGACAACCCTGCTAACCTTTGTATCGTCTGCAAACTTGGACATTAAGCTTGATATACCATCATCAATATCATTTATAAATACAGAAAACAATAATGGACCCAACACTGAACCCTGAGGGACTCCACTAATCACATTAGTCCACGATGAGCAGTGTCAATTGATTACCACTCTCTGTCTTCTCCCCCTCAACCACCCCTTTATCCATAGCAGCAATTTGCCTCGAATGTCACACTGCTCCAATTTGTGTAGTAGTCTTCCATGTGCAACAGTATCAAAAGCCTTTCTAAGATCCAAGTATATAATATCAAAGTTATTCCCTGCATCCAGTTCTTTTGTGACTGCATCATAGTATCCAATCAAGTTGGTCAGGCAAGACTTCCCCTTAACAAAACCATGCTGTGTCTGAGCTATAACTGAAGTCTTGTCTAAATGATCCTGCAGTGCTTCTTTAACCAGTGCCTCCATTAATTTTCCTGGAACAGAAGTTAAGCTCACAGGTCTATAATTACTTGTGTCAGCCTTTGATCCTCTTTTGTGAATTGGGGTCACATTTGCACATTTCCAGTCTATGGGTACCTCCCCTGAGTCCAAGGAAGCTCTCATAATTATGGCTAAGGGTTTGCTTACTTCCTTTGCTGCCTCCTTTAATATAACTGGATAGATCCCATCCACCCCGGGTGCCTTTCTTGTGTTTATCTTCAACAGTTTCTCCTCCACTTTACTCCCAGTTATTTCAAGATTCTGTAGCTTACTGCTAGAGTTGAATACACCTCTGTCATTCCCCTTGCTGAATAACTCCTCATGTGTGAATGTCGATGCAAAATATTCATTTAGTTTGTTAGCTACCTGAGCAGGATCATCAACAGTTGACCCATCAATATCAAGTTGACCAATCTGATTCATCCCCTTCCTCCTAGAGTTTACATAAGTAAAGAACTCTTTGCTGTTTTTCTTTGCATCCCTTTCCAAAGATTTCTCGTAATTTGCCTTCGCCTGCCTAACCTCCTTTGTAACTTGGTTGCATATCAACTTGTATCTATCATAGGCTTCTGTGTCACGTGTTAATTTGTAAGTATCCCATGCATTTTTCTTCTCTGCCATATGCCTCATTAGTTCATCTGACATCCATTTTGGCCTAAACCTTGAACAATATTTCTTAGTTGGTATGTAAAGCCTAGTAGCTTCCAAGATAAGTTCTTTGAATGCTTCCCGTTTTGAATTTGCTGTTGGTAACATCATCAGTTGGTCCCACTGTATAGAATTTAAATACTGTCTCAGTCCATCGTAGTCGCCTTTACGGAAGCAATAACCCTTCCCTTTACCCCTAATGGTAGTTACCTCTTTGAGTAAATCCCACTTCAGCACAC
Organism: Mastigoproctus giganteus; assembly: GCF_048544385.1. NCBI lineage: Eukaryota > Metazoa > Arthropoda > Arachnida > Uropygi > Thelyphonidae > Mastigoproctus > Mastigoproctus giganteus. The sequence continues at coordinate 70,990,395 of NC_143584.1, read as the reverse complement.
TGTGATCACTGCCACCTAGTGGTTCATTTATCTGCAGATTCTTAATGCATGAAGAATCACTGCTGGTAATCAAATCAAGAGTATTCCTCCCTCGAGTTGCCTCCCGAACATGCTGATGTAGAAAACAATCATCCAATAAATCCACAAAAGCCCTGCTAGTGTGTGAGTGACCAGCCCCCAAATTCCAGTCAATATCTGGGAAATTAAAATCTCCCATTATAAGACTCTCTGATTTACTGGCCCACTCTATTTCCCTGTACAGTTCCTTATTATACTCATCAGAGTCATTAGGCCTATAGCACACTCCTACTCTCAATTTTGATCTCCCAATGCTTATGTCACACCAAACTGACTCAACACTGCACTGTCCAGCGATGTCGACTGGCTTCACTTCCTTGGTTTTTATGTGTTTCTTAACTAATAGCATAACCCCTCCCCCCTTCCTATCCTGTCTATCCTTTCTGTAGACGTTGTACTCCCCAAATTGCAGTTCTGCATCCCTTATATCTGTGTGACACCACGTCTCTGATATCTCAACAATATCTGCCTTTGATGTTTTGAGCAATACTTCCAATTCAAATTTATTTACTAAACTCCTAGCATTTGTGTACACGCAAGTATACCTGCACCTGTTTCTATTCTTAGCTACCCTAACACAACCCATGTGTTTACTTGTACCACAATGGCTCCCAGCAGTCTCTGAAATACCATGCATCTTGTTTTTCAGGCTTCTGTTCATTCTAATAGAAGCAGTGCAAGAATCTCTTTCACCTCTGCCAGTGGCTACTGTCAATCTATTGGTCTTTGTCCCCCCCCCCCCAAGCTAGCAGTTTTCCGACCCACCTAACACTGCCTCGATAGCATCAGCAAATATTCTTGCACCCTTTCTATTTAAGTGTATCCCATCCCTGTAGAAGCAATCTCTCCTGTTAACAAGTACAGTCCAGGCTGAAAAAAATTCTACCCCTTGAGCCTTGCACAATCTTTCCAGGGTCGAATTGATCGAAGGCTCTCATCATATACTCCCTCCTATCGTGTCTGGGCAGAATTGCAGACACTTTCAAATTCAACCCTAATTCTCGACTTTTATTCAACAGTGTCCTGTACTTGTTAAGTAATTCTGCCGGTCTCCTACTCTTAATATTATTAGTGCCAACGTGTACAACTATATCACCTTTTGTGCCCTTAAAAGATGATATTCGCTCTACAACGTCATCAACCTTTGCCCCTGGCAGACATACCCTGGTCCTGTTCCAGCTATCTTTTTTACAAAGCATGTTCCCCGTTTCCCTGACAATAGAGTCACCAACAAATACTAGTTCCTTCGGGACCAGCGCATTCTGCCTTGGGGGTTGCCTCTGTGTCACGCGATGCCCAAGTGCAAGCTCTGGCGTTGATGTGGGCAGCTGAGAGCTTGATGGGCCCCTCAATTTAGTTTCTTCGAGGGCATCCACCCTGTCCTTCAAGCTCTCATATAGGCCCACAAGAACGCCGAGTTGTTGCCTGATATCGATACACTCCTTGCATCGCGCACACACAAAGACATCCCCCTTGTCAGTATCATGTCCTGTACCCGATTGCTCTGCAAACATCAAGCAAACAGTGCATTTTATAAGGCTGTGAGTCAGAGGACAACTGCCCCCCTCAGTTCTGCTCTGAGCCACAGCACTTCCATTAGCTTGAGCCTTTTGCTTTGCTGCTCTGGTCTGAGTCATGATTCTATTAATTTATTAATTAATTATAATTATGTTATGTTATTAATTATGTTAAATATAATTAATTATATTACGTTTGTAATCTAAGTCGTTATATGTATTTATTTAAACGTAGAATTTAACTGCTAACGAAGTTCAACTAACGCTATCTAGTACGGTATATAACTATCGTATCACAAAGGCGGGAAAATTACGAACGGTAGCGGAGTTGAAACACGTGGAAACCTTTACCGATACTTTTATGCAATTACAAGGCCGAGTAAAGAATAAATACACCAAATTAATCAGAAAATCACAAAATAATGTTATACTACTAAATTTAAATCAAAAGTTTTAGAAAAACAATAATTTCAAATCAATAAATAAGAAAAATCCACTTAGCGGCTTTGAACACGACCGTCTCTAGTAGCCTCGTCAGCAGACCAGGCTATTCTTCTGGACAGCATCCTTTCAAAGAGTTTGCTCGAAACTGTTAGCAAGTCAATTTGCCGGTATGAATCTGGTCTGTCTACGATTTTTTTAAGGTTTTTCAATATCAGTTTCATGTTCACAGTTTTCCAGACTTCAGGAAAAATACCTGTGTTGATGCATCTGAGGTAAGCGTGTGTGTTATGTCATACAGCACCACACCAGGGGTTCCTCCCATCTCCGCGTTGCTTTCATTGTGGGTGTTATGTCATACGGCGTGTGACATAACACCCACAATGTGAGGCCTGTATTCATTGTGGGTGAACTAGTTCACTGGAAAATGCCAGAGATTTAAAATTGTGTGGGAATTGTTCATGTGTAGTGTCCTGTACCGTTGTTCATCTGGTCACTTAACCGTTGCACCTCTACTGAGGCCCCACTTACGCCCTGTGGAGGCAGACCAGGAACCCAATAACCTTAGATTCACTCTGGCAGGTCCTGCCGCTTAATTTCCTGGGATTTCGGCGGCAAGAACCTAAAAAAAAAAAAAAAAAAATCTGTGCTATCGTAAGGGTAATATCGCTTAGGTTTGCTAGGCCGAGTTTTGGGCGCAAGGTAATTTTATTATGTTAAGTTTTTGATGTGCATCTGAGGTGTTAGCAGCGCTTGGTAAATAGCATACGATATCAACGGCGTTGGTCATAAATGCAGGTATCTCATTCATTAGCGGTAGAAATATCATCGAAAATCACACTGCCAACAAACATCCACCTTGGGTTATACAGACTTCCACCTGCTTGGTGATGCACTGATTCGCTTGCTGAGAAATCTCTTGGTGGACTTCTGAGAAGCTTAGAGATATTACTCGTGAACCCGTAGTAGTTCCCCAGGAGGCACATGAGAGGATTAATCTGTACTGAGTCAAAGGCAGCTTTCAGATCCAGGAGGACAGCATGAAGAACAGAGCCTTAATTTCTTAGGCCTGAAGGGTTTAAAATTCAGAGCCTGTAGACATGTATCACCAATAACATGACTTTTGCACCTACTTCAAACTGAGTGTAGACTTTTCTTCTTATATTTTAATGAACCATTCCCTCAATAAATATTGATGTGGATGTCAAGGACTCCCTGTATATAGCTGTCGTGGTTAGCACAGTTGGTAGAATTGCCTTTCTCCCCACACCGTGTGGAAAAGATTTGAATTTGAGTCTTGTCGATGACGTGAGGAATTTTAATGGGCATTTTTCACAACGTGACTGGGTTATTCGGTTTCAGCCGTGGGTAGCATAGTGTTTTTTCCCGGAAACTCGGGATTTCGTCCAGCCAACAGCAAACCAGAACATACGCAATTTACAAACAATATACACAGAGTAAAATAGTCTCAGTCGCTGGTGCTCCTAAAACTGTTATATGGTTTTTAGGAGCATTAGCAACTAAGGCCATATTGCTCCAGGGATATGCGGTGGTCATTCCCTGACCTTTCCGCATCCTCCGTATTTGGTGGGCACGGGCTCGAACCCCGGTCTAATCAAGAAGCATGTGCTACGCACTGCTGCTGCTGCTGCCGACCTGGCTACGGAGGCGCCACCACTCCTAAAACCCCACAACAACAACAATAACAGCCTGTATACAGGGTGTCTCAAAAATACACGGCATAACTTCAGGAATGAGTTCCTCATAGGGAGACAATAAAAATATTTTATATCAACATAGTTTCGGAAATGCTTGGTTCCCGAGTTATTAACCGGAATGTCTTATCTCCCGCAGGTAAGATCCTGTGGGAAATAAGATCCTTCATCACAAGGTACTGACAGAATCTGGTGGTTTTCCATTCCGACCATGTACTCAAATCAGGAGCAAGCGGATATGCATTTTATGTACGGTTTGGCGGACGGCAATGCTCTGGAGGCTCGTTTGTACCACGAAAGGTTCCCAGAACGAAGATGTCCAGACAGGAAAACGTTTGAAGGTATCCATCGCCTCATTTGTGAATATGGGACCTTTACACCTCGTGCTGCCGACAGAGGACGACCAAGATCTACGACTCCCGAAGTAGAGGGGTGGACCAACTGCTTGGCCTCCACGCTCACTGATTTAAACCCACTAGATTTCTTCTTGTGGGGCCATTTAAAGTCATTGGTGTATTCGACTCCGGTAGCTGATGTGGAAACTTTCCGCAATCGAATTGTGGCAGGTTGTGAGACAATACGAAACATGCCAGGAATTTGGCATCGTCTTCACGAATCCATGAGACGTCGATGTGAGGCCTGTATTCAGGCAGAAAGTGGACATTTTGAACAATTACTATAAGGTGACGTGAGCAGTTAAGTGTCATAGACTTCAAAACTCGGAAACCAAGCATTTCCGGAACTATGTTGATATAAAATATTTTTATTGTCTACATATGAGGAACTCATTCCTGAAGTTATGCCGTGTATTTTTGAGACACCCTGTATAATATCGAAACTGTACAAGAATGCAGTTTATGCTGCAATATCCAGGTGATGTTGTCCTGGATGGCCACCATCTATGAGAAGTTCAAACACTATATTAGTTCATCAGTTTTGTTAATATTTTGTTTTGTTATTTCGTCCGAGTTTGCACTCCAAAATTCACAGGGTACTGGAAATGGTTTTTTTGGAGGATTATTTATCTTATACCCGTGCACAGTCGATATGAGGCGGTTAAAGATGTGGAACATATTGTATGGGAATATCATTTGGTGAGATTTGAGGTGGCTCCGCCTAAGAAGAATGACCAGATAGTGCTTCGTATGATTTGGTGTAGGTTAAATGGTCGAGTGAGAATTTCTACCATGGAGGATGCTTCCATTCTATGGGAGATCAGTCTTGGCAGAGTGAGGATGTTGGTCTTCATGAGTAAAATTGGCCGGAGTGGGTGTGAATCCTTACACTTCCATAAGGAACTTTCTGAACACTTTCTAAATGTGACCTTCATGTATGAGATATTTGATTCTAGAGGGATTATTTGAAGGATAAAGTGTACCGGAACAACATTGAAATCCGGCAGACGTAGAAGACAGCATAACAAGCCTGCTGGAAAAATTCTAGAGATATTTTTTGAGCAAGAATTGACAATTTGTAATGGTTCTACGATTACATTATATTATGACACATGTAGAAAGTCTGGCGAATATTAATAGCCGAAGCGGGCGTTTGCGATCTGAATAAATTATTGCATAGCCATCAACTTGATAGCCGTCTTGCATAAAATGTACTGTACCATTTCGCTTGTCAGCACTTCATAAACTTATATTTTTGAGCCATTCCTTTCCACACTTCCTGATTAAGTTCAGCTGTGTGATTAGCCATATTCCTTTTAAAGCATTCAAAGTTATGTAGTTTATAACTTTCCTATACAATATATTTATCTTGTATATTGTCTTTCTATAAGCAGAGTTTTGTTATTATTATAATTACACCATCATTCAGTAGCAAAATTTATTTGCATTTTTAAATGCTCTTTAGTTAGTATTTAAAATTAGTTTCTAATTTTTAATTAGTCTAATTTAATCTAATTATAAATTAGTTTCTAAATGTATTAAAAAGTAAAGAAAGTTTAAGGGAAAGTGCAAATGAAAAATGATTAGTGCAGAAGTCTGGTAGAGAAAGATTGAAAGGAAAGCTATTTCTCTTACCTGATGTACGTGACCGTTAGAGACACGATAAATATTACAATCATTGATGTCCACATGTTTCTTCACTGTGTTACTAAAGCATGAAAGTATGAAATGATTATATGAACCAGTAAAAAAGTAAAATACAAATCTACAATCTGCACTGATAAAATATGTTCGCTTATTTCTGCATGAGGTGATGAAACTGATACCTTTCGTTCACATCATTGGGATAAAGTACTGTATACAGTATATCAAAAAAAAAAAAAAAAATGTATATACAAAATAATTGATACAAGTCAATGAAGACTGATATCAGAGACCATAATGAATATTCATGTGTCACGTAATAATAGAAGGGGAAAAAAAAGGCGTCGATCATCTCCGTAATAAAATGATATGAACTTTGTTAGAATAAATATATATATAAAAATAAGAAGTGCATATAAACAGGATACAATAATATATACAGGATACAATAAGCTAAAAGCACAGAATATAAGTGAGAATAAATTAAGTTAAAAACATGAGTGAGTCGCTTTCAAGGCAAGGCACATCTTTGTAAGCTAAACCGTGTATGGCGCAATACAATATATGTATATAAATAGCTGGTTTGTCATGTTAACCCAAGCCCTTGCGGTCAGCATAGTTGGTATAATCACTGTTCTTTCCTCACACCCAGGGTGAAAGACCTGAGTTCGAATCCTCTCAATAACGAGAGGAATTTTTGTGTGTCTCTCTTTCGCAGCGTGGCTAAGTCTCGGGCAAGGATGGCATGGTCTTTTCTCTCGGAAATTCGGGTTTTTTTTTTTTTTCATCTGGCAGACAGCAAATCGACCACAGTACACATACAATTCACAGACCTATTATACAATATGGCCTAAGTTGCCGATGCGCTTAAATAAACCAACCAACCAACCAATGTCACCCTAGAACACAATTATGTCTCAAAAAACAGCAATTCATCAGGATCATTATCGTGCCATATGCTATGTAATAATAAGATTCTTTATTAACATAAATTGTATACAATAGTGATTCCTTACACAGCAAGCCAGAGGAATCGTTGTTTATACAAGTGATTTTGTTTTATAACAGAAAAAAATGAAATAAAATAATAATAATAACTAAATAATAATTAATAGATAAAAACAAAGATGATAATCAAAATGTAAAAATGAAGTAGTAATTACAGTGAAAAAGGACTACAAGTTGAGCAGAACATGAAATGACATCGGCTAACTAAGATCGGCACTTACATAAATGTCCTTTACAAACAGCAAGATAGGAGAAGATGCCATCGCGATATGCCTTGTCTGTAGTCCATAGGTCGATGTCGATGTTGAGAGTGTCCAGAGTCACATTAGGGAGTGTCTCTTGAAATTCTGTAACCGCTGGAGCCTTGAGCAAAAGGAGGGGGTCCTACGGAGATGCCTGCCTGGAAAACCCCAACCAACCGTGTTCCAGATGTTGATGTGATCCTGCTTAGCTGAGCACAGATGAAGGAATGACTTTATTTTTAGCACATGGGCTCTGTGAACCATGGGCGTGTATTGCAGGTTGCAGCAGAGAGTCGATTTAGATGTTGTGTAGATCTGGTGCGACCACAAGTTGGCCCACTTCAGCACCCAGAATTCGAGGCCCCATAGTTTCCTGAGGCTAGTGGGTGGTGCCGCCGACCAAACTTCCACGGCATAGGAGAGCACACTACAGAAGTAAGTTGCAAGGTATTTCTTGATTATTTGCTTATTGTGCGTTTTGCACAGATCAATATTCATTCCCCAGAACGCTCTCAGGGCTTTGGAATACTGAGCTTGGATTTGTTTTTACTTCTTGGAATTTGACACTGTCTGTAGGAGTCAGAACATTTCCTGCCAATTCCGGAAGTAGAGAAGATACAGTATCAGCAGAAGTCATCCGACTTGGCGTAAAGATGATTTGTTTGACTTCTCTGGATTGACTGACAGGCCAAAAAATTTGGCATACTTACAGAATGTATTTAGATAGCTGTTTACAGATTCAGAGGAGGTTTGTCTTTCTTGTGAATCACCAACATGGCGTTTGTATGGCAAGTAGCAAACAATATCATCAGCATACGATAGGAAAGCTGGAATTTGATCCATTAGTGGAACGAATATTGCTGCAAATAGCAAGGCTAAGAGAGAACTACCTTGTGGGATCCCTACTTCGACACTTTTAGTGACTGTAATGCCATCGTCTTTGAAATGAAGCATTCTCCTGGATAGCAAATTATTGAGGATCTCGAGCATATTTCCGGATATCCCGTAGAATCTCTCAAGTAAGGCAAGAAGGGGTGTTATTTGGACTGAGTCGAAAGCAGATTTCATGTCCAGAAAAATGGTGTGAAGATCTTCGTTGTCATTCCAGGCGTGAAGTATTTTCTGTTATAAGGACTGTAGGCAGGTTACAGTAGATCTATTAGGCATGGCATAATGGGTATATTCTGGCCTATGCGCAAAGATTGCGAGTGCTACATCATTATAGATGCACTTCTTGAGGCATTTCAGGAAGGGAGAGGCAATTGATATTGGCCTGAAGTCAGCCGGTCTGGCTTCTTCGGAACTGCCACGACTCTGTACTTTGTTGTAGAGTTGAGTGAGCTCTTTGCTGATGAAAATAAGAAGCAATTTTTAGACTAAAAAGAGGTATTGCGTCAATTCCTATGGTGGTGAATTTATTCACTACTTGTCAGGTAGTGAATTTATTATTTTCATTAGCTGTTCTTCAGAAATTTCTGTATTACTAGAAGGTGAAGAAACGTTAAACGTTTGTTCCAATGATATGCTTCGGACACACGGTAATCTCGCTTAAAACGCAGCACATGCTCACACCGTTACCGGACATCTAAAGATAGAGGGGGGTGCAAGTATGACTTGTGGACCACACACGTTTATTCTTCTGGAAATCCATCCTTGCTTTGGAAAATTTGGCATACGACTCTCGTGAAGGCGACTTCTTGTAGGAGACATGGGCTGCCTGTTTTTCCCTAAAGGCTTTGGTCAGGAGGTCATTCCACCATGGTCTTGAGTGGGGACTAAGGATGCAAGTTTTGGACATTGCAGACCTTGCAATGAATTCCATCTATCTCGAAAGCCAGTAGGCAGCCTCATTTATATTAAGTTCAGCCAGTATGTTTCATGGGTAAAGTTGGAAAAGGGTAGTAACTTTTCCAGTGTTGATGTATTTTGGATTGTATACTCTCCTGACTGTTTGTTTTTTTGTATTTGTGTACGTTCATCCTTAGGTGCCTGCAGAGATATCATAGCAGCAATCGGAACGTGATCGGACAGGAGGAAGTTCTCAGTTTTCCTTTACTAAACAGTTTGAGAAGATGCGCTGCAGGGTGGCATCGCCATGTGAGGAAGGAACATGAATAAGATCAATGCCCATTTCCGACATGTTCAATTACAGTATATCTAAGAGCTTCTTTGTGTTTTTAATTGAAAAAGATTCACCCCATCCCACTTGTTTTTTTTTTGTTAAGGTTTAATCGCATCGCGCAAGAGCTGTACAGTCGAGATCTAGAGTGCGGCACAAAATTAATATTATTAGGGCCACCCGTGATCCATTACATGAACCCTATTTTGTGTCTGTAAATTGCATGTGTTCTCTGGTCGGTTTTCCTGTACGAAAAAAAACCCAGTTTCTGGGGGAGGGAAACCTTGCTATCTACGCCTGAGACTGACTAACAGCCACGGGATGAAAAAAGCCCATTAAAGTTCCTCGCGTCATCGATAGGATTCGAACCCGGGCCTTTTTCACCTGGCATGGGGAGGACTGTGACGATACCACTGTGCTACCCGCGCAGATAAAAAGGTGCGATGCAAATGAAGTAGGGTGAATCGATTAGCACTCCATGTCAGACTGAGATAATTCTAAGTATATTAATCTTTTTTTTTTTTTTTTGGTACGCTGTTCGGATATTTATTGTCTGCGCGGGTAGTAGCACAATGGTATTGTCACCGTCCTCCCCCACACCAGGTGTAAAAGGCCTGGGTTGGAATTCCGTCGATGATGCGAGTAACGTTCATAGCTTAGCTTTTATCACTCCGTGGCTGAGTTAGCAAGGTTTTTCGTCCAGCAAGGCTTTTCGTCCAGCAAGGCAGGCAAATCGACCAGAGAACACACAATTAACAGGGTGAAATTATTTTGAGAGAGATTATTTTGATAACGGAGCTGAAAAGTATGGCATTGTAGGAAGCTGTATTAAAGAAGGTAAATATCCTTGTGGGCCGAGCATGTCTAAATCTCCAACACCAAAACGCCAAATGGTGTTAAAAGCCTTCTGGATATCCAGGCATAGAATGATCAGCTGCTGTTTTGCTGTTTTCAGGATATTTGCCCCAACTTTGAGCATGAAATCTAAGGAGAATATCTGTTTGTCCGAAGTCCATACTGACTTTTGGTACATCATTGAAGAGTGCATCTGAAGAGTACATCATCACCTTCAGCATTGAAGAGTACATCATCATTGAAGTTTTGCCGAGACAGCTGATGTGTGTGTGTGTGTGTGTGAGAGAGAGAGAGAGAGAGAGAGAGAGAGAGAGAGAGAGAGAGAGAGAGAGAGAGAGTTTGATCTGTTATACAGATCAAACTCTCTTTCCTGGTGTTTGGGTAAAAAAGCGAGAAGGGTTAAGTGTTGCAAGGAGATGGGGGTATTAATTTTCAGAGAGAATTTGATTGAAGAAAATCAGCAAGGAATGAAGGGAATTGGCATGTAACTGCGGTAACATGATATAGAATACCAGGACCAGCATTGTTAGTTGAATTATTTAAAGATTTCTGCAACTCTTATATTGTAAATGGTTGGTCCTACGGCAGTGAGTGTTTTGTGTTAAAGTTTATTATCTGTCTCTCTGCTTTCTCTTTAGAATTTTGAAAGCTCTGAGAATGTTTCTGCAAAGGCATTCACCATTTCTTTGGGAGCTGATGTATTCTGCATGTTCCAACTGACGATTGGGAGAGGAATTGGTGATGATTTTCCATTGAGTTCATTATTTTTTAAAAATCAGACGGGTATCAGTATCATTTGTTTAATGTTGGATGATATAAACCGAATCCAGCTTGCCTTTCTTCTTACTTGGCGAGCTTTGGCACTAGATCTTTTACAGTTTATGAAGTTATTGGTTGATGCGTGTTTCATGAATCCATTCCATGTTTATTTTTTATTTTTTATGCATTTGTGCATTCTGTATCCCATCAGTTGTTAGGGTATGTGTTTGGTGTCCTGCATCTGACTATAGTATTGCGACATTGGCTTCCGCTATTATCTGCTGTGTTGTGTGTTCATTTATGTCGTCTGTTGATTGACAGAGAATACGTTTTGTATCAAGTGAAACGTGAGTGGCATATTTTTCCCAATCAGCTTTGGTGATTTCCATTTTCTTCGACTCTCAGCTTCAGGTGTAGTTGTTTCGATTCGACAAAGTATAGGGTAATGATCACTGTTGAAGAGATCATCCAGCACTGACCAGTCAATACTTGGATATAATACAGGAGAAATGGTAGTAGTAGTAGGGTTTTAGGAACATCAGCGACTAAGGCCATATTGCTCCGTGTATATTGTCTTTAAATTGCGTGTATTCTGTGGTCGATTTACTGTTTGCTGGAAGAAAAACTCAAGTTTTCGAGAGAAAAAACCATGCTACCCTCGCCTGAGACCGACTAACTCAGTCACGTTGTGAAAAAAGGCCCATAAAAATTCCTCCCGTCATCGACGGGACTCGAACGCGGGTCTTTTCCACCCTGTGTGGGGAGGACAGCGATTCTACCGATTGTGCTACATACCAGGACAGGAACATATGGAAAGGTCGATAGTAGAGGATGAACCTGTAGGAGAGTGAAATGCACATCAGAACCAGTGTTAAGTATAGTAAGGCTGTGCTTATCAAGTGCAGTAGTTTCCTTTGCTTATTTGAGGCGATCTCCAAAGGCGATAGTGTTCATTAAAATCTCCTAGTAGACAGAATGGAGTCGGTATCTTCAGATCGAGGTCATCTAAATCTGCATCGGTATAGGTGTGATTTGTTCGGAGATATAGAGAGACACGGATAAATGTAATGTGAAGCGCAAGGCGACAGCAACTGCTTTAAGGAAGTATGGAGAGGTTACATGTTTGGAGTGAATTCTAGATGTTACTAAAATGGCAACGCTTCCATTTTTTTTTTTTTTTTTTTTTTTGCTTCTCTCTTTCGTCTGTAAAGTGTGTATTTTTTAACTGAGGGAGGCACTTCGGCAGTGAAATTGGCTTTTTCACATATCACTTAAGTTGATGTCATGAGTTGTATTATTGAATGCATTAAGTTCGGAGTGAATGCTGGGAATTTCTAAACGAAATGTTCACATTTTGGCAAAACTGCCCTCAGTCATATGTTTCTTGCCCTTGAGAGCTCCATGCAGTTTATCAGTATGAGCTCAGTTATTTTTTAGGTTATGGGGTCAAAGTTGTGCTGAAAAGTGAGTAAAATGTCTTCACGCAAGTGTTTGAACAATCCGAACTTATTTTGTCATATTTGTGAAAGTTATGTAGTCTTCAAGCAAAGATAATTCGTCAAAATCCTTCTGACATCCTTTTGACGGAAGACCACAGGAGGCATTGAATGGAGGGTGTTGGGAATGGTGGGAGGTTTTACAAAGATCATTAATACATGAGTTGGAAGCAAAATGTGATGCTAGCAGGTCAGCTTTATCCTTTGCTGAAGTGACAACAGAACCATCTGGTTTGGACAGAGATGGTGGGAGCAGAGATGGGCAAAAGTTGCGGCCAATAGCTTTGGCAAGAGACCAGAATGCTCGGCAACCATTAGGGCAAGAAGCAAGTTTTCTACACTTAGCCTGTTCAAACTCTAGTTTAGACTGATTAAAAACTGCTTTACAATTGTTGCGAGCTTTGATGTAGGCAGAAAATGAAACTGAAGAATTAGAAACAAGCCAATTACAATATATGCAACGTTCTTCTCTTGGACAGCCTTAGCACATATATTGGAAAACCAAAGTTTAGATAAAAGACGAGATTTTAAAGTGGAGTGTGGGATAAAGGATTCCATTTCTGCAAGAACAATTTCACTGACACGATCTGAGCAGAAGTTTTGAAACAGTAATCCGACCAAAGAAAAGAAGAAAAGAAATCTCGCAGGTCATTGCATTCTTGTAATGCCAAACAACACGAGGTTGGGAAGAGCCATGAGATAAAGGCTCCATTGGAGAAGAGACTATCACCAAGTTGTGATATGAAGTGCTTAAAGGACCTCTCACTTCGACCGTGTACTTAGAAGGGTTGTTTGTGAGAAAAAGATCAAGCGTGTTGGCTGTATGATTAGGATTGTCCGGTATTCTTGTAGGTTAATGAACAATCTGTGCAAGGTCATTAGTAATTGCAAAAGCCTCAGCATCTCGTCCAGCTGGGTCGCTGTGACTAGAAAACGGAAGCCAACTGGAGTTTTGAACATTAAAATCACCAAGGAAAATTACCTCACTGTTAGGAAAGTTGGAAAGAGAGAAAGTCAATTTGGAAAGAGAGGAAGCCAAAAGCTCCAAGTTATTAGTGGAGTTGGGAGAACGGTAGAGACAACAGATGAATTTGACACAATGAGGTAGAGAGATTTTAAGCCAGATAAGATCAAAGAGAGGAGATTCCAAATTGCCAAGTCTCTGACAGGGAATATCAGAACGGACATATGCACAAGTACCATCTTTGAGGCGAAAGGAATCATACAGCGAATAATTTGGACATCTGAGATGAGCAGTAGTTGAATCAACCGATAACTGAGATTCTGTCAGAAAAAGTACATGGGGTTTGGCAGACTGCCAGTGGAAATGGACATCGTTGAGATTAGAATTGAGACCACGTATATTTGTGAAATGAATTAGGAAATGCTTGGCAGGTTTAGATTTTTTCCCAGATAAGCTTGCTCTATTAGTTTGACAATTCGTGGTGAATTCAATAGTAAGAAAAAGTGGGTGGGACAGGCTGTATGAAGTAATATTTTTGGATATGGTATACATAGGGTAAGAATGTACCCAGATCCTTGACATAACGTGGCCTCGACAATGCTCCCCGCATACACACTACTCGGACTCCCTCCAATCACTATCTGGCAGAGTAGAGATAACAAGGTTATACACTAGCTGATCCGGAAGCCTCCTAGAGAGTTACCAATAGGTTCGGTCCGGTGTACTAACTAGCGGCCGGCCTGCGAACACCGTTTTAGAGCTGTAAGGAATATTGGATCTCTCCACAATGTTCATCCTAACCTCAAATGTCATCAATCATACTGCATGATGGAAGAGATAGGGAATGGTTGACCGGAACTTAGCTCTAGAGACTAAACATGGGTTCCACCACTTCAATCTTCCAATAAGCAAAGTGGTGATATTGCACCGGTTGATGAGAGTCATCTACCACCTAGTACTGCCTGGTAACATAGAGGGGCGGCATTCCGCCATGTGGTGTGGGCCTCACACCTCGACCTGTGCTTGCGTTGGTTCATGCCTGGGTGGTCACCCGCCATGTACTTGTGCATGGGGGTTATACCCACGATTACTAACAGTCCCAGCATCTTGAAGGTGCAAGCAGAGGATTTAGCTGTCACAGATTGTCCGGACTTCGCCGAAATTGGGTCCACTTGACTAGAGTGTCACCCGAATATCAGTTCCATCAGGGTTTTAGACTCTCAGGTAGCAAGTACAGCTTGTCTGGCATATCTGAGAGAATGACTGTGACAACCTCAAGTACCAATGATGATGCAGGTGTGTATTCAGGGGTGGGCAGAGAGGGCATATGCGTCCCTTCAACCAAAAATTTGAAATTAAAGAAAATGAATGCAGAAGGCGTTCTAAAAAAAAAACTCAAAAACCTGGTCGCCATGTCCCCATTACGATGATACCTTGATGGTCGCCATGCTCCCCCTTATAATGATACCTGGATACGCCACTGTGATGATGTACATTTTATCAGGCAGTCGGAAGGTTCTTCGCAGCCCGATCAGGGTTGCATATTTTTCGACGGCATTGTACCCAAAATTCACTAATCACTACAGGGAGAGATATGGCAAGGTTGCTGACAAAGTAAAAGCAGAGTACTTACTGACCAAGGAATGTTCCTTCAGGCATTAAGTCGGGTGGTTAGAAGCTGACCGCTTACTTTTCGCAGTATGTGAGCTCCAACGGGTAACGGAACAAACACTACTCACAATGGCGAACAACAAGGTCCGATTCAACTTTAGCAATACTGCCAGAAAATCCGAAATTACCGGACGATTTAATAGCAAAAAGCACTTCAATAATCACACGTCCCAAACCATGAATATAAATCTAAGACATTCGATGAAAATTAAGATGGTTACACTAGTTTAAGAAACTAAAACAATTGAAATAACGGATCGTGTAAATCACACGACCTACGTGCCCCCAGGGATACGCGGACCCCAGTTTGGGAACCGCTACTGTAGGCCAGTGGGGGACGCCCACGCCTCATCAGTGGTGGTGTAAAGTAGGTGCTTCCCCTTGTGCGAGTCGATGTACGGAAAATGGTGAACGGCAGACCATAGACCTTGGCCTGCAGAACAGTTTCGTATGCTGCTCTGCTGGTTTTAGTTGGAGTTTTACCTCTCGACCTCCATGTGAATATAAAGACCTTTCCTACAGCTTAAACCATGCAGTTCCAACCGAAATTTTAGGCATTACCTGCCATGTAACATTGATTCAACAAGATATTAAACGAGAAAAACGCCGTATCTGGACCGAACTACTAAATATCTGACAAACCCGTTGGGATACTAGTGCTTACAGGATAGGTTCATCTCGCAAGGAACTTTTTAAACAAAAACCGTAAACTGCTGGTTCTCTCCAAATATAACAACCACCTATTGCAAATGTAACAACCACCTGTTGTAGCAACCACTATTGCAAATGTAACAACCACCTGTTGTAGCAACCACTATTGCAAATGTAATTCCAAATGTAACAACCACCTATTGCACATTTCTAGTTGGGATCCACCACTAATGGTGGATCCCAACTAGAAATGAGCAATATCTCGAAAAATATTCACTTAACGATCCATGTTTACTAGGCTTTTTTTGCATATTGTAGTCTGTACAGTTCACCTTTAAATTATTGACCATCACTTTTGAAACACCCTGTATATACACTTAGTGATCACTGAATTATGACCACCTACCTAATACTTCGTAGGTCCTCCTTTTGCCCTCAGTACAGCAGCTATCTGACATGACATTGATTCAACAAGATGTTGGAAGCGTTCGGGAGGTACGGCCAACCAAGCTGTGTGTAATGCAGTCAGCAATGCAGGTATGGAGGTGATTGGTGTATCCAGACGCCTGATATACCTTTCCATGGTGTCCCACAAGTGCTATATGGGATTGATATCGGTGGTGTTCGGAGGCCAATCGATATGCTGGAAATCAGAACTGTGTTCCTCAAACCATTCCTGCGTATCAAGTGCCCAATGGCTGGGCGCATTGTCATCTTGGAAGACACCATCGCCATTCGGGAAAAAGTGGAACATAGCTGGGTGTACACAGTCAGCAAGCAGTTAACGATAGCAGAGAGCAGTGATACGTTGTTCCACATGCACCAGGGGTCCAAGTTTCTACCAGTGAAACATGTCCTACACCATAAAACCGCCTCCAGCGGCATTCACCTTTGATACCATGCGTGATGGATGAAGTGCCTCATGTTATTGACGCCGGATCCGTACACGACCATCCACGGTGTGGAGTAAATAACGTGACTCATCCGACCAGCACACCTTCTTCCAGTCTTTTAACGTCCAACTTCCATGCTCCTTGCACCAAGCGAGTCTTTTACGCCGACGAACCTTGGTTAGGAGAGGATGCCGTAGGGGTCATCTGCTAGTATAGCCCATACGTGCAAGTGTGCGACGCATGGTCATGCCAGATATTGTTCCGGGTTGGCCCATGTTGTATTGGGTAGTCAACTCTTCAACAGTGCTGCGCCTGTTCGCCTGTACGAGTCATCGGACCCGGCGCTCACTTCTAACATCAACCTTTCGCTAACCTTTGCAGTTTTGCCGTCGGGTCTTTGTTTGACCATTTTGATGCTAGTCCTGGTACACTTTAAATCCGGTGGCTCTCGAACACCCCACTAGTTCAGTCGTTTGGGAAATCGAGGCACCAGCTCGTTGAACACCCGCAATCTGTCCTTTATCAAAGTCCGATTTATCGGACTTTGGTAAAGGACCGATAAAAGACTTCCTTTTACCCATCAAGCTCGGAATTTTACTACTTACCGAACCATTGACATCTTATCTATGCTACGTAGGTCGACTAACTCCTCACTATCGTACATAGGCCGCCGTAGCCTAGTCGTCAGGCGCGAGGGTGCATAAGTACATGTGCCTTGAGTGACCGGGGTTCAAGCCCGTGACTGCTGAATATGGTGCTGTTTCTTGTATTCTGTCTATCTTGTGAACTCCTCTGACCGTTTGGTCGTCCCGTAGTATAAACAGAAAAATTATTAATTTTTCTATAATAATTATTAATAATTCTATTATTATTATTACCTCACGTGGTCAACGGGTCGCATTTAGTTTTCATAATTCAGTGATATATATACACTCAGTATATATATATATATATATACATAGTGGCGGACAAAAAACTGCATCACCTTCAAAAAAGTAACATTTTTGTAGTGAACCGTATAAGATATTGTTTGATTACAGTCATTTTGTTTGTCGGAAAGAAAAGGTTTTGCATCAGATAACGCTTCTTTTGCATCAGACAGTAACTGCAAGATATTGCATCCGCCATTTATATAAATACTGCGGTGGAAGGGTATACACGCTCATTAGTATTCTGTTTTGCGGAGGCGTAAGCATGGTTCCATATGTTCAGCTGGTACTATGAAAAAAAGTTTAGCTGTTGCTCTGACCCAGGAAAGGCTTTGCGCATGATATTGCTGATAAAAGAAGCTACCACAAGTCAACAGTATCCTGGGTGCTGAAATTAAAGCGTGAAACCGGTGATGTGATGTGAAGAGAAGACCTGGATCAGGCCGTAAGCGAGTGACTATGCCTTCCCAAGATCGATATTTAAAATTGCTATGCCTTCGCAATCACCATGCTAGTGCTCCTGATCTAGTTCTTCTTCTTCTTCTTTGAGGTGGCCTCTAGTGTTGAAACAAGTGCACGAACTATCCAAAGATGGCTATTGGAATGTGGTTTGCATTCTTATCGGCCCAAGAAGCCTTTGTTGACCAAACAAATGAGGAAGAAGCGACTTGCTTGGGCTAAAACGCATTTCTCGTAAACAAAAGAGCATGGGACACCGTCATCTTTTCCGACGATTCGAAATTCAACCTGCATGGCTCAGATGGGAAGCAATATGTCAAAAGACGAAAATCGGAGACATACCAGAAATCCTTGGCAAAAGATGCTAAGAAAAACAGCAAGGATTTCTTTACTTATATAAACTCTAAAAGGAAGGGGATAAATCTGATTGGTCCACTTGACATCGATGGTTCGACTGTTGATGATCCTGCTCAGATACCCTGTCTTCTCGCACTTAACCATCCTTTTATCCATTGTAGCAACTTACCCTTAATACCATTCTGCTCCAATTTGTACAATAGTCTTCCATGCGCAACAGTGTCAAAAGCTTTCCTGAAATCCAAATATATGATATCAAAATTATTTTTTGCATCCAGTTCCTTTGTAACCACATCATAATATCCTATCAAATTTGTCAGACAAGACTTTCCCTTAACAAACCCATGTTGTGTCTGAATTATTGCTGCAGTCTTGTCTAGATGGGTGGTAATCAATGGGTGCTGCTCTTCTTGGACTAATGTTATTAGTGGAGTCCCACAGGGTTCGGTGTTGGGTCCACTGTTGTTTTGTATATTTATCAATGATATTGATGAAGGTATATCAGGCTTAATGTCGAAGTTTGCAGATGATACAAAGGTTGGCAGGGTTGTTAATGACAGTAATGGCAGTGTGCTACTGCAATAGGATCTAGATAATTTGGGCAGATGGGCTAAGAAGTGGCAACTGAAGTTTAACCTTGACAAATGCAAAGTACTGCATATGGGTAGAAGTAACCCCACTTAAGTACTACACTTCAGGTGGTAGAAAATGAAAAAGACCTGGGAGTAATTGTGCAGGCAGATATGAAGTTTTCTGAGCAATGCAGACAGGCTGCCAGGGCATGTCATTGGGTTTTGTCAATGATATATAGGAATTTTGCTAGCAGGGAAAAGGAGGTGATTGTCCCTCTGTATAAGGCAATGGTCAGGCCACGCCTTGAGTACTGCGTACAGGTCTGGAGGCCTCATTTTAGGAAGGATGTAGATTTACTTGAGCGTGTACAGAGAAGGGCAACAAGATTGGTGAGGGGAATGAAGGGATCCTCTTATCAAGAGAGGCTTAAGTTCTGCAAATTGCAGTGGCTGGAGACTAGGCACCTGCGCGGTGATCTGATTGAGGTGTACAAGGCTTTGAATGGGTTGAGCATGCTGAATTCTGATGGGATCCTTCCACTTGTTCAGATTACGAACCTAAGGGGGCATAAATTCAAATTAAGAAAGGACAGATGTAGAATAGATATGCGGCAATTTGCCTTTAGCCAGCGGGTGGTTAATTGCTGGAACAAACTTCCATCTGTCGTTGTGGAAGTTGATAGGTTGAATTAATTTAAGGAGAAACTGGAGGGAATGGTGTCGTTTTTTTTTTTTTTTTTGGGCTGATGCTGCATAAGCTCATACATTTTCTTTCTTGCATCACATGCCACTACTACTACTACTACTACTACTACCATCCCGACTGCATAATACCGACTGTAAAGTTCCCCGCTGGTCAGGTCTGGGGATGCATAAAAAACAAAGGGGTGGGGCGAGTTAAGTTTATTAACGGAATGGTGAATGCAGAAATTTACACTGCTATCTTGGAGTAGAGCATGAAACCTGCTATTAAGGATCACCACACAGCCGTCCAAAACTGCATTTTTCAACAGGACTCAGCACCTTGCCACACAGCAAAATTGGTAAGTTTTATGCTATTTAGATTTAATGATGAGTTTGTCTTCTTGTCTCACAAGGCTTAAAACATACTTACACCAATGTTTTCCTTCGTTTTTCTCCTTAAGGCGCAGTCATACCTCAGAAATGCTGGTGGCATTACAGTGTTCATCTGGCCCTGCAACAGTCTAGATTCAACCTGCATGGCTCACATGGGAAGCGATATGTCAGAAGACCAAAATCAGAGGCATACCATCCTGTCTACATAACACCGACTGTAAAGTTCCCCGCCGGTCAGATGGTCTGGGGATGCATAACAAGCAAAGGGTTGAGGCGAATTAAGTTTATTAATGGAATGGGGAATGCAGAAACCTACAATGTTATGTTGGAGGAGTGCCTGAAACCTCCTGTTATTAAGAATCACCACAGAGCCGTCCAAAACTGCATTTTTCGACAGGACTCAGCACCTTGCCACACAGCAAAATTAGTAAGTTATATGCTTTTTAGATTTAATGATGAGTTTATCTTCTTGTCTCACAAGGCTTAAAACATACCTTCACCAATGTTTTCCCTCATTTTCTCCCTTAAGGTGTTGTCATATCTCAGAAATGCTGGCATTACAGCATTAGACTGGCCCGACAAGTCTAGATTTGAACCCTATTGAAAATTCTTGGTACATAATGTCGTCTAAAATTGCTCAAAAGAAGCCAACAAGTAAGATTCAGCTGCAGGAGAGCATTGTAAGGGTGTGGTACCACAAAATTGGGCAACCGTATATCCAAAAGTTGATTAACTCTATGCCAGATTGTTGCAAGGCCAGCTCGAGGAGGAACAACAAAATATTGAGGACCCATTTTGCTGATTTACAGTACATAATACTATTACGTTAACTTGTCATTTCAGTTTATGCAATAAAATGTATGTTTGGTTGTCATGATTGCCATTTGCACGATTTCTCATATTTCCATTAATTACACATTTTACCCTTTGGGAAGATATTTATGGCAGTGAAGTATATCAGGTGGAGTCTTTTTATTGGATTTCATTCACAGAGATGTATATCCCATCTAACAAATGCATTTCGAACATTTCTGAAACCCACAGTGCAACGCAAAACACATTATTTGCAAAATTCACAAGTGATGCAGATTTTTTGTCCGCCACTGTATATACTGCATATATATATTTCCATTTTTTCCTTTATTTTGATTTTTCCGTTATCTAGAAAGTTTTATTTTTAATGTATTCAATGTATAGTATTTTATGTATTCAATGTATACAATTTATTTTTAATGTATTCAATGTTTTAATGTATAGAGAGATTAAGAATCCAATTTTATTAACTGCACATAAAAAAAATAAATAAATAAACATGTTGACGATCCAATGTTATTTTCTTCGATTATTACACTTCTGATTACGCCCAGTTCTATTTTCTTTATTATATCAAGTTGAGTCTGTGCGGGAAGCACAATAGTAACGTCACCATCCTCTCCACACTGGGTGGAAAAGTCCCAGGTTCGAATACCGTCGATCGTGCAAGGAACTTTTATAGGCTTTTTTCACTTCTTGGCTGAGTTAGTGGGTCTCAGGCGTAGATAGCATGGTTTTTTTTCTCCGGATTTCTTCTCTGGGCTTTTTTCTC
Source organism: Mastigoproctus giganteus (assembly GCF_048544385.1). Classification (NCBI taxonomy): domain Eukaryota; kingdom Metazoa; phylum Arthropoda; class Arachnida; order Uropygi; family Thelyphonidae; genus Mastigoproctus; species Mastigoproctus giganteus. The sequence goes on along the minus strand of NC_143584.1, from coordinate 70,968,968 downwards.
TGGGTTTTCTTCTAGCAAACAGAAAACCGACCGCAGAACACACGCGATTTACAGGGAGTATATACGGAGCAATATGGCCTTAGTTACTGATGCTCCTAAAACCTTACCACCACTATTACTTCCTCTCAGATATCAACCCTTTGTAGGAATTTAACTTACTGTGGGGAAAAAGGTTTGTTAACGACTTCTGTGAATGTTTGGGGTTGGCGGTTTCCACTAGTATATCCACAGATCTAAGGCATCGAACTGATTTGGGGGGGGGGAGGGATTCTACTTAGCTTTATATATATTTTTTTTTATCACAAATGGAGACGTTCGTCCTAATGTGTAATCTTCTGTCGCATGTATGATGTCCACCAAAAAAAGTTGGCATTTTTGATAGTCCATATCTGCCGTCTGTCTTTTTGCCTTAGTGTTCTCTGAATTATATGCGCGTTGGTTACATGGGGCTTTATCTTGAACCCTGTGGAAGTAGTGGGTTTGCTACTCATGTTTGCTGTCTTGTCCGTAGAAGTGTTACTTTCTTTCTCAGGTTTCCATGAGCAGTGCCACTTACTGACCAAGTGGTTATTGGATTAGCTATATTAGTAATGTTAAAATGAAAGATGGAAACTGTATTTTAATTGCATAATTGAGATGAAGCCTTATTCTTTTAAGAGCAAGTGGAGTTCATTAGCTTCTGCATACAAGCTTTGAATTAGTGGCGTTCATTAGCTTCTGCATACAAGCTTTGAATTAGTGGCGTTCATTCGAACAGCATCGAGAGCTATTCTAGAAGCACTATGTTGGATAGTATTGAGGCACTGGAGATGGCTTTTTCGTGCTGAATCATAAACATGAGCGCCGTAATCAGAGCGCCGAGCCTGATTAATACTGAATATAAATGAAGCAAATTATAGCCGTCAGCACGCTTTGTCTTAGAAAAGATTGCTTTGAATTTGCTGTTAAATGTTTTAAAAAATTGAGTTTGCTGTTAGAGATTAAGCCCAAAAAGCGAATGGTATTGTGTGAGAGGTGTAAGATTTTCTCAGCTGTAATTTGGTTTTAGGATGCAGTTTGCATTCCTTGCAAAATTTGATTGCCGTAAATGTGAAATTCGTAGTTCTCTTTTGCTTTTTGTAATTTGAATTCTTCTCAGTAGTAGATATATTCTGTGAGCGGCACGGAATGGAGAGGACATCAGTATAAAAGATGCTTCTACTGTACATATTTGGAACGTCTTGAGTCATATGGTTTATTTTGATTGCAAATAATGTGGCACTGAGTATAGGCGTCTTTGGGGTCATAGGAGCATAGAAGAAGAAAGAGGCTCTGCGGGATTTCTTCTTCCTGGATCGGGAAAGAACATTTTGTTAGCGAACTTGGAAAAGTCTGGATTCTATAGAATCTTTAATTAGGAGTGGTAAGTGACTCCGCATTTAAGGATTCCGTAGCGCCATGTAATGTCAAATGCTTTTCAATATCCAAATTAACTATGACAAGATGTTTCTTTTCTATAAAATTATTTCGTATATTTGAGTTAACTTTAACCGTGAAACTACCTTTTGTAAATTTGTACAGATTACAATTCACGAGCGTCTGGAAATTAAGGTATTGAGTGTGGCGTTCATGTACGAAGGATGCTTAAAAACATTCAGAGAAGGGATTATAAAAGATATAGGTAAAAATTCTGTTCTTTTTTATTTCAATGTATCCACTTCGAAGTTCAATACACTTATTATATTTAATCTGCAGACTAATCCTTTAAAAAAATTCTTCAGGTTGGACATGAAACCAGGTTACATGATGAGACTTTTAGGTGTTCATGATCTTTAAAATAAATTCTATGAAGACGAGACTTGAGGTATCTGAACAAATAGTAACATTGAGCCACAATTGGACTGTACTGGGAGGTGATTTAATCTGTTTGCTTATGGGATTCAGTTTGGTTTTGCCTGTTCATTCTTGTTTTTTCCCCTTTTAGGGAATATTGGACTGCTGATGTCCATGTCTTCCTCCGCATATAGTTTCAAGAAGTGTTAATGTCCATGGTTTCATTACGGGATTTTTGATTCTCTCCTTCAGAACTTGTTTGCTTGTTTGGGTGCTGTAAAGAGGTGTTTTAACTGGAGGTATTGTCAGTGGTGTATTTACTGAGAGTTTTATGCTGTTGCGTAGTAAGGTAAGGACTGAGGTTTCTTTTAGTGAGGTAAGAACTGATCTTGCTCAGTCAGATACTAACGTGCTTGGAGGAACTGAACAGTCGGTCTGTGCCGTTTGGAGCGTAGTTGCTTTTGCACAACTGAAGCATAAGAAGGTGATTTAGTGAACACTAAAAACTGCTTCTTTTCTTCATGGTATGGAACTTTGTGTTCAACTCTGTATTTTTTGAATTTTCTTTTTTCTCTGCCATTGGGCGCACTCCTTTGAGTATGCCGAATGATTTCTTTGGCAATTTGGACAGCACTGCGTTTCAGTGTGTGTGTGTGTTATGGGGGTTTAGGAGCGCATAAGCTGCCGAGAATATAGTGCGCCTATTCATAGGAAAAAGCTAAAAACAAAGTTCAGACGTAACTCCTTCATTTTTATTACCAAGATCTTTTAGAATTTATGATATAATCCAATTTTTTTTAGAAAAGAGAAAAATTCATTGATGTTTGCATCCTCGCCAGTAATATGTCGTAGTGTCATCGGTTCTCGTAGATTTGTCAAAGGAAACAGGATGGATGTTCTGTCATGTTGATAGTGCGGACATTCAATCAGGATATGTTTCACTGTCAAAAGTGCTGAACAGTGTGGACATTGAGGATCCTCTCCTGTCAGTAGATGGAGGTGAGTCAGATATGTATGTCTTATTCGTGCCCGTGCAAGTACCACTTTTTCTCTTCGCACTGTTTTGGCGCTAGAGCGCCAAAGCTTTGGTTCCTGTTTTAATTGGTAGAGTTTGTCATTGGTTTGGGTGTGCCGTAGCTCTTTCCACTATACGAGACATGCTGTTTGTATGATGATTATAATCAAAGGATGGACTGGGACTGGGACGGAGGTTAAATCAAAAGTTGTTGTATTTTTGTCAGTTTTGTCAGCTAGTTCATTCCCCTTTATCCCCGAATGTGCAGGGATCCAGCAAAAGGTCACTGATTGGTGACTTTCTTTTCAATTTTCAATCAACTTCTGATATGATTTAACACAGGGTGAATCTTGTAAGAAGAGTTTTGAACTGCTGTAATTCAGCTGAGTGAGTCCGTGTATACTAAGTATTTTAGAGAAGGGTAGTGTAGTGATTCAAGTTTTCTAAGGTTAATTTTATTGCATGGAGTTCTGCTGAGAAGCTGCTATACTCATGTGGAAGAGCAGCCGAAATGATTGTAGAAGGAAATACTGCCGGTGCTCCAACGGCTGAATGTGATTTGGAGCCATCAGTACATATTGTCGAAAAATCAGCATACTTTTGAATATGGCTTGCATGGAGTTGTCTCACATTGATTATCGATAGGTGATTCTTTCCTCACTTGTGAAGATAAGTATCGCAGGTTAGTTGCGGAGAGAGAGTCCACGGTGGTTGAGAGTAATTTATTACTAGTTGCCTGTTCACAATAGGAACAGGCACCTCCGTAGCCAGGTGGGGAGGAGCAACAGTGCGTAGCACACGCTTCTTGATTAGACCGGGGTTCGAGCCCGTCACCACCAAATATGGAGGATGCGGAAAGGTCAAGGAATGACCACCGCATATTCTCGGAGCAATATGGCCTTAGTTGCTAATGCTCCTAAAAACCAAACAAACATACAACAATACAATAGGAACATTCCAACTCTGTGTTAATCCAATAAGGCATAAGCCTGCTGGTCTTATTTTAGTGGGGTTGTTTCTATAGAGATTTTGCGGTGGCGGATTAAAGAGGTATGGCACGCAGCCCACAACTTTGTATTCGGGCTGCATACTTAATAAGCAGCGTTTTTCTGCGGAGGTAAAGAGGGGGCTCATTAGCTTCAATGTACAAACTATGAGTAGGAGATGTCCTGAAAGAACCAAGTGCAATCCGCAGTGCACTATGCTGTATAAGATCCAGATGATCCTGCGGGCAGAATCATAAAGAGGAGCACCATAATCCAATCGGGTTCTGATCAATGCTCTATATAAGAGCAAGAGAGATGTACGGTCTGCTCCCAAAGACAAGGCAGATAAAGCTCTTACTATGTTCTGCTTTTTCAGGCAGGAAGTACGCACAAATTTAATGTGCTCAAGGAAATTTAATTTCCTGCCAAGGATTAATCCCGAGAATCTGATGTTATTAGTCACTGAAATGGTAAAGTTAGACATCTGAAGTTCAGGATCTGTATGCATTTTCAATTAATTACAAAAGTGGATTGCATCAGTTTTCTGCTGTGATAGACGATAGCCATTTAACCCTGCCCAACTTTTATTCAGGGATATCTGCAGTTGCCTTTCAATGGATCTCATGTTCTGAGAATGGCAAGAAATAGAGAGATCATTGGCGTAACGGTAGGTCTGAACAGTTTTTGGAAGTTATTTTGTGATGGAATCGATTCTAAGGGCAAAAAGGGTCGCACTCAGTACAGACCCTTGCACTTCTTCTTTCTGTAAAAATCTCGTTAAAAGCGAGTTGTGGTATCGAATTTGGAACGAACGATTCTGGAGAAAGTTCCTGATGAATTCAGTTGTTGTTGGTTTTTAGGAAATTTGGTTTTTAGGAGCATTAGCAACTAAGTGATGAAGGAAGGTTGCCTCGTAGACCAAGAGCATGCCACGACGCCAGGTATATCAAATGCCTTCTCTATGTCTATGGAAACCATAACAAGATGTTCATTTTTTACCAAGGCACTACGAATTTGCAGACTCAGCTTTGATCATGAGATCTAAGGAGGACCTGTTCTTTCGAAAGCCATGCTGATTATCATTCATCAGGTGTTGTGTTTCGATGGTCCTAACAAATCGATTATGGATCATCTTTTCGAATAATTTACAGAGACAACTGAAGAGGGAAATTGATCTGCAACTGTATGGACTGGTAGAATCTTTTCCAGATTTCAAAAAGGCAAGAATTGTGGCACGATGCCAAGAGCTGGAATAAATGTTTTCCATAAATATTCGGTTATAGTAGACCAGCAGTATTTGTCAATTTTTGTCACCAAGGTTTTGCCCAGCGGCACTGTTGCGTGTTGTTTTAATGGCGTGTAGAAGTTCAGAAAATTGAAGAGGCGGATTATACGAAAGGAAAAATGGAGGATCGAAAGTTGATTGCTCGTTATTCAGTCTTGGTCTTTATTTTCTGAAAATTCAGAGAAAAAGTTGATGCCGCTGAAACTTGGGGCAAAGGTTTTGCCCAAGGCATTTGCTGTGTTCCCAGGAGCAGAGAGTTCTTGCCCATTCCATGAAAGAATTGGTGAAGGGGTGGTTGGAAATTTGCCGGAAATCTGCTTGATTTTCTTCCATATTAACTCGGAGTTAGTGTTTCTATTTATGGTAGATGCACACCGAATCAAAGAATTCTTGGCTTGTCTTTGAATGAGACGTGCTTTTGCCCTTAGTTTCTTTTAGTTTATAAGATTAGCTGTGGTTGGGGATCTACGAAATAAATTCCATGCTTTATTTTTTTACTTCTTTTCATTTGTGCATTCTGCATTCTACTAATATTTAAGGTGCTGTCAGGACTGGGAGTTCGACAATGGAATTCAACATTTAGCTGCAGATAGTAGGTGTGAAGTGATATAATCTGTGGCTTCATCTATTAATTGTGTGGCGCCTCCGTAGCCAGGTGGGAAGGAGCAGCAGTGCGTAGCACACGCTTCTTGATTAGGCCGGGGTTCGAGCCCGTCACCACCAAATACGGAGGATGCGGAAAGGTCAGGGAATGACCACCGCATATCCCGGAGCAATATGGCCTTAGTTGCTAATGCTCCTAAAAATCAAATAACTAACTAACTAACTATTAATTGTGTTCGTGTAAATTTCTCATCCAAAAGGTGATAGCTGACTGAAATCGTACCCAGTTGGCTTGAGAGAACTTCCATTTTCTGCAGGGTTGGGCTAATAGTTGTTGTGCAATGAGCAGATCACAAATAATCGGAAAATGGTCACTGCAGACCATTTTCCGATCATGGAATGATGGATTGGAATTGTCTGTTATGGTTGTCCATAACAGACCATTCCATGATTGGAAACAGAATTGCGGAGCATATCGAGAGATCGATTCCAGACATTTTTCCAGTAGGCAATTGTATGTGAGTGGGTAGATCTGTATTAAGAACGGTAAGGTTTTGCTTATCCAGAATCGTTTAAATTAGTCGACCATGTCTATTTAATTTAGTCGATCCCCATAAGGGGTGGTGGCTATTATAATCCTCCAAGAGACAGACAGGTGAAGGTAACTGTATTTGCAGGTTTTCAAGATCTTAGTAAGAGAAGGTGTCTTGGTGTGAGATAGATTGATACTAGTGTTAAAGCAATCTGGGCTATCAAACGTACGGCAACAACTTCAATTTCAGTTTGTAGAACAATTTGTTTGGTTGGCATGTTTGAGCTAACCAAGATAGCCACACCTCCACGGGCAGCATTTGAAGTATTACGATCTTGTCGATAGATAGAATAGTTCTTTATGGTGGTAGACATTTGAGGAGTTAGATATGTTTCCTGTAGACAAAGAAATCCCCTACAGTTCCATTTGTAGAATATAAGGCATTATTGGTGTTTAGTAGAAGAAGCTGTATCTGACTGTTTTTTTAATGTGACTGGTTGAATGCGTTCAGGCTTCGGTTTTTCTTTTTTGGAGAATGGCCGACCAGTGTCCATATCTTCTTCCGCATATATTTCTAAGATTGAGCCTTCCTGTTTGGATGAGTTAATTGTATCCATGGATGTGTCCTGAATATTCTTTTTTTATGTGTGAGCCTCGATTATTTGATGTAGCATCAATCATTGGAGGAGGAGAAGGAGATTTCGCAGGTACTATAAGAGCAGTATTGCGTGCCTGGTTTAAGTGCTTGGGGATACTGGACTGTTGCTGAGAGAGAACAGTCCGAGATTGAAGTGTTGGAGGGGACTGTAACATCAGTTTGGGTAGCCACTGATTGATATTATTGCGCCACACTGGAGTATGTACGTTTAGAAAAACTGGGAGCAATTAATTTCCTTGCTTCTTGAAAGCTTACTTTATTTTCAATCTTGTATTTTACAATTTTCTTTTCAGTTTTCCGTTTGTCACATGTCCTAGAATAAGCAGGATGGTTGCCTTTACAGTTAGGGAAGGTCATTTCTGTTGCCGAGTGTGATCGGAGGACTCACAGTTGGGACAAACTGGGTTTCCTCTGCATGCCGTTTGAGAGTTGCCATATTTTTGGCATTTATAACAGCTCAATGGATTAGGTATGTAGGGTCAAATGCGGCAAAGAAGATAACCTGCTTTTATGGAAGAAGATAGGTTTGGGGTATTAAAAGTGAGTATAATGTTCCTTGTAGGTGTGAGTGTATTGTCCTTTTTAATCATGATTTTTTTACTGTAATTACATTTTGCTCCTGAAGCTCTTGACTTATTTCCTCCTCCGAGACATTCAATGGGTCCCAGCTGTTTATAACACCCTGTGTTTAGGGTACCATGGGGAGAAACTTTTACTGAAATTCCAGCAAAATTTGTAACTTTCAGTAGATGCTCCGAATATTTCCTGCTGATTGTTTCTACTAGTAGGTCTCCTGATTGCAGTCGCTTGACTGTTTTAGGAGATCCTGCAAGACCTTCGAGGTGTTTCTGGATAAGAAACGGAGACAATTTGTTGAGAGGCTGATCTGTAAGAGAGTGCATTATGAGAAATGTAGGAACATCTATGGCTGAGGAGTTGGTCTTAAACCTCTTGGGTTGAGACATGTCATGTTCAGTTTCTGTCTGGCCGAGAGCTTGTCTGCTCTAGAGGAGGAAACTTATTGTGTTCCATAATTGCTCCTTTTGGTCCTTGGCAGATTAACTGTTCTGCCAAGGTTTCCGGCCCCGCCACGGGGAGGCAGGTGCAATGCCTGGTGTGATCAAGCGTGAAGTAGTAGGTGCTGGTAATAAAAATATAAGAAATAAAGAAAAGTGGCTTTCCTTTCTTGCTCTGTACAAGTACTTTTTTAACAAAAGCTTTTATTAAATAAATATTTTTTTTAAGGACAGGAACGTAAAAGAACTATGAATCACTTTTTGGAAAATCGCACTTTAAGCACAGAGAAATCGCACTTTAAGCACAGAGAAATCGCTCAGTCACAATCGCTTGGCACCCAGGGCCATGCGTTTCAGTAGGTCAGTGTGTGTGTGTGCGCTTTTGAACCTCAGGAGGCACAGGTGGAGGAACACCTTTGGAGACTGCTTGGGAGTGCCAAAATTTCTGGCACTTAAAACAGCAGACTGGGTTAGGAATGTAAGGTCTAATTTTATATCTCAAATATCCAGCTTTTATGGTTAATGGCAGAGTTGGTGTATTGAATGTGAGAATGACTGTCCTAGTAGGAATAAGTACTCCATCTTTCTTGATGACTATTCTTCTCGCATTTATGACGTTTTGATCGTTTAGTTCTTGAACAATCTCTTCCTCTGGTACGTTAAGGAGATCCCGCTCTGCTATTACGCCTTTGGAGCAGTTCAAGGTAGCATGCGGGTTAGCCTTTGCAGTAAATCCACCAAATTTTGATATTCTGAGTGTTTATGTTCACTCATCTCAGCTAGGAGTTCTCCGGATTGAAGTCTTCGTGCCATTTTTGGAGGGCCAGCCACATTGTCAACACATTTCTGGATTAAAAATGGGGAAGCTTATTGTCAAAGAGTGCAGAATTAGAAAAAGAGGTGCAGGGTTTTCATTTCCTTTTTTTTTTTCTGGCTCTTTGCATTGGATGCATTTATATCATCCCTGGTCGATGGATCTGAATCAAGAATCTTTAATTGTTGCGTCTGTTGCTATCCATCATAGCTTCTTTTAGCCCTGGCAGAGTGAGTTTCTTCTTCTAGGTTACCGGCCCCGCCACGTGGAGGCAGGGGCGGTGCCACCAGTGACCAAGCACACACTGGAAATGCCTGCAGGCATTTCCGTTTGAGTCCGGATTTCCTGGAATTTGTATTGTAAGTGGATCTTGTGGCAACGGTAATTTAAGTAAAATTTGAACTTTACAAAGATTATGAAATTAAAATTTACAATATATTATAGAATTTATGTTAACAAAGTATTGCAGAAATTAAACCGTTGACAAAACTTAAATCACTAAAGAAGTTAAATTTTAGCAACCGAACGAACGTTACTAAATTCCGCTAAAATATCGATAACAAAGGCTATCTGAATATTAATTTGTACCTTTCCAATCACTTTACAAATTTAAACTTACAATATACTACGAAATATAAATTAATAGAGTATTACAGAAATTATACTGCTGACAAACTTTTAACCACTAGCGAAATTAAATTTAACCCACCCAATGAAAGTTGAAAAGTTCCCGCCAAATTATCGATAGCAAAGACTATTTGAATAATTTCGTAAGGCTGTAGCTAAATACAAAATAAACTTACCTACGTGATTATAGGAATTCAAACTGTATATTAACTACAGTTTAGTATATTAAAATTAAAAGAAAAACCTGAAAATAATTTAAAAATCTAACCTGGAATTTAAAGCCTCGGAAAAAGGCAAGCCGCACGCTTTAGCTTCGATCACAGAAAAACGTGAGAGAGGATGCTAATATAATAAATATTATTTATAATATTTGATTTGATCACTAGTAATGAGAGATATAGTAATGAAATTAATTAAGGTGAATATTCCATTAAAATTATTTATTGTTTTGATATATAATCGATCGAAAAAATAAAACTTCATGTTTAGAGCAGCCTCATTAGCAGCCTCAAACCATGGCCCCTTCGGCAAAATTTTAGAGGCAGATTCAACAGAAAAATGATTATGACAGATGTGCTTTCGTAATTTTATCTTATGACATATATTTAAGTAAGCATAATCAGTAATTATACTTTCGCGTTGGTTTTTAATGTTTCGATAAATGTATTACTATATAAATAATTGAACTTATGTACATGTCATTTGCAACTTATTACTGAGGAGAATAAACACTTAATCGTTAACAGACTTTCCAATACTTATTAGCCTAATGCAGTGGCCTCGACTTGTAGTCGCCTATAAAGTATTTCTCTTGTAATCTTGATTACATTAAAATCCATGAAGTGGTATATTCATAGCTCAAAATTATAACCCTTGAGTTAATATTCGAAGCCGAATTTGAGAATTTCATCAGCAAGGAAAATACACACTAACAAAACTCCTTCAACTATATTAAATCCAGTCTAATTAGAATATAAATAAAGCTTTTTTTAACACTTATATTATGAAATGCTACTAATAATTAAATTCTGATGTAGAGTTAAAAGTTTTAATTTTAAACATGAACTAATCGTCTACGTAAAGTATTATTATTGTACTTACTCTCTTTCGTGTTGCGTTTGTCAAGTCAATATGGTCCAGTAAAAGTGACGTCTTTAAGAAGCTGAGAAACGCCAGTTTCACTCTTAATTTCCTTTCCAGGAAGTCAAGGTATGGCGTTTCCTTCCGTTAATGCAGTTGTTAGAAGGCTGGCATTTAAGAAATTAATGACAAAGAGGGTGTTTTTCTTTCTTTCTTTTTTTTTTTTTTTTTAAAGCCTTCTACAAAACGTGTTCTACAAAATATTTAAAACGATAATGCGTAGAATAACGGTAGAGATATTCATCATATGCCATAAACGATGTTTTTGAAACTGTATTTCTTTTCTTTTATTTTATTTATTATTATTATTATTTTTTTGCAGTTGAAAGAGATGCTGATTTTGAATATTTTGTTGAATTTAACTTTTCGCTGCAAGCAGAGTCGGTGTTAAGAATATGCAACAAATGCAGCTGCACTGGGCCTCGCGCAATCAAATTATCTCTCTTCTGTAGTGGTAATGCAGGCTCTCCTTGAACTACGAATATTGACACATATAAACAAGACTTGCATGAGATATGTGTTTTTTTATTACAATATGGCCTTCGATTTTTTTAGGCGGTTTGCATTTGTATATTCTGAGCGTGTTTTGCCTTCATCATGTCCGTCCGCCCGCATGTAACATAGGAACTCTCAATGGACGGATTTTCATGAAATTTTGTATCTGGGCTTGTTAAAAATATTTGGCAAGCCAAACCAGATTTCATTGAAATCAGACAAATAGAAATTCGGCAGTTATTATTTTATTTTTTCCATACAAACTGTTGGTTATCAGCCGAAAACCCGGTTTAGGCCGATAACCAACAGCTACCAAGGCAGTTACGTCTAGTGGTGGGAAAGCTGTATCGGAATGTACCTTGATGATTTTTTTTTTTTTTTTTTTTTAAATTCTAAGAAGAAATATACACTCAGTGATCACTGAATTATGAGCACCAACTTAATACCGTGTTGTGCTACCGTTCGCACGGATAACAGCCACTATACGCCTAGGTATTGATTCCACTAGATGGCTGAAGATTTCCGTAGGGATATGCAGCGGAAAGCTTTGCAGGCTTTCCACTTATCGGAACATATGACGGTTGCGTGTCCATAAGCTTCACAGTGCGTAGCACACGCTTCTTGATTAAACCGGGGTTCGAGCCCGTCACCACCAAATACGGAGGATGCGGAAAGGTCAGGGAATGGCCACCGCATATCCCGGAGCAATATGGCCTTAGTTGCTAATGCTCCTTAAAAAACCAAACAGCATAAGCTTCACTTCTCGTTCCAAAACATCCCACGGGTGTTCGCTTGAATTGAGGTCAGAAGAATTTAAAGGATAATCAATATAGGTAATATGTTCACTATGTTGATCGAACTTCTGGTGTACAGTTCGTGCCCGAGGACACGGCGCACGAACTCGGTAACACGATGTCCTGTTAGCCGCCGTTAGACTTCACCAGTGAAACGTTTGTTCATACGTACCAGCGACTCATTCTAACGGTTTTCCAAGTACTATGCAGATGAAAACTTAACCTCTCTGACGCAATATGGATACAAGCCAGGTCTCAGCACAGAGGACGCCATATCGATATTAATAACAACATCAACCATCACTGATAAACAAGTAGTTGGGACAAGTATTTGCTTGCCATCATGATTGATTTTCCTGGGGCCTTTGACCGACTAGGTGGCCTAACATACTAAGGAGGCTGCAGTTTGCTAAAATTCCCCTTAATTTGTATAATTGTATTAAATCATATCTAAGTCACCGTCGGGTTGTTGTCACTGCCAAGTACCAGTCAGCCACAAGAATTGTCACTCGATGTTTCCCCCAGAACTCGGTCCTGGGACCATTTTTTTGATCCATTGTCCTGGACGAGTTTCTTGGAATGAGCCTTGAGCATGTTGAGTCTCTCGCTTTCGCTGATGACCTGGTCTTCGTGGTGAATGCTGACACAAGAGCTGGCCTGGAAACTATGCTAACAGTGCCCTTTCAAGGCTTCAGATGTGGACTCATCGGCTGATCATCTCTGGCGAAAAAACTAAGTCAATATTGCTTAAAGGAACACTGGAGCTAACTAGACCACCAGTCATTAAAATTGACAATATTTCAGTAAGGCTCTATCCGGAAGTCAAGTATTTGGAAATAAATATTGATATATGTATCAATATGCTAAAGTACTCGGCCGACAAGATTAAGAAGTACTCTGCTATGATTACCCGGATTAGTCGAGTGGACTGAGGCATCAAGCGTTCGGACCTTGATGTTAATTTACAAATCTATTTTCGTACTCATCGTCTCCTATGGTGCAGCTGTCTGGTGCACCAGAGCTACACTCTCACGAAATCGCAACAAACTAAACTCCATCCAAAGAACAGTTACTTACAGTTACCAGGGCCTGCCGCACAGTTAGCACCCCTGCACTCCAGGTCTTTGCAGGCTGCCTGCCGCTCCATTTGGAGGTCCTCGCAGGGATCTCTTCCAATGCTTGAAGAGGGGGATTCCAACGACAATAGCTGATATTACCCTTGACCTCACAAATGATCCCGGGCATGAAAAGAAGAAGATCACCAAATAACTTACCAGGACCTGGCAAGACAGTTGGAAAATTTCTGACGTTCATCCCATCAATTGCATTTACTAGTCCGAAGTCTCCTCCCTGGTATTCACCAGGCCTGCATGCTGCCTTCCTCCTTAAGCTTTGACTTTCAAGCTCAAACTGACAACGCTGGGGATTGAAAATGACCCTCTTTCTACATGTGGGGTTGAAGAAAGTTGGGACAACATTATGTACACTTGTCCTGTACATGAAGACCCCCGACTCAAGTTAATAACCAAAATACAGGAAAACATACAGCATAATGAGCACCTCTTATTGCAGGATGAGCTTTTTTTTGGAAGGTGCCTCCATAGCCAGGTGGGAAGGAGCAGCAGTGCGTAGCACACGCTTCTTGATTAAACCGGGGTTCGAGCCCGTCACCACCAAATACAGAGGATGCGGAAAGGTCAGGGAATAACCACCGCATATCCCCAGAGCAGTATGGCCTTAGTTGCTAATGCTCCTAAAAACCAAATAACAAACAAACAAACAGCCATCTGCGAGGAGATATACACAAGAAACCTCCGGCAACATCACAGACAGAGACCACGCAAGTGTATTGGTGCCTAAATAGCAAACCAACAGCGGGAATGGCAGTTCAATAAACTGGGTGGTCGGACTGGCTCCCGAGGCATGGAAGGTGATAAAAAACAAGAGAGGATATATATAAACTGGAGCTCCCACAGCTTCAGGGAACACATTGCAGTCCCAAAGTGCTTTCGGTGTTGCCGATTCGGCCACACCACCCACACGTGCGCCCAGCAGGAGCCAACTTGCAGACACTGTGCTGAGAAGGGGCGCAATTATGCAAACTGTCCAAATAAACAAAGCGACCCAGCTTGCGAAAACTGCAAGTGGCAAAAACGCTCCCCCCCACACACACACACTCAGTCAGAGATAACAAATACTCGGTATATATAAAAGCAAGAAGCGCCCAACAATCAAGAATATACTATCGGGACTCTTCCTAAAAGTTACAACAACAGCTGCATTAAATTCCTCCAACTTAATGCATAACGAGCCATCGCTGTAGCGGGACAGATAAGGCAAAGGGTCGAAGAAGAAAATCTAGACCTTCTCCTGCTGCACAAACCTTATACCTGTGCAGGTGCTGTCCGAGGATACCTACCCAGCTATAAAACTGTCCAAATGGATGGAGCAACACCCAGGGCTGCAGTGTTTGTACGAAACCCCAACATAACTGTCACCAGGATCTCACACCTGTGCAACGAGTGGGCATCCTGTGCACACATAACTTCTCTAGGGGAACTCTGCGTCATTTCCCTGTACTGTTGTCCAGAAGCAGATATCCTCGCGTACATTCAATATCTACATAAAGTGCAAACCGAACTAGCAGGAGCCAAGATCCTCGTATCCGCCAACTTAAACTGCCACTCACCTTTGTGGCATAGTAAGACCCCAGAGGCTCCAGAAATGGGCAACACATGGAGGAGTTCCTGGCCAATAGCAGCTTTGTTGTCATAAATCGTGCTAACAATCTACCAACATTCAGTTAGACTCTCTGGGAGGCCACACTGGATACCACCATGGCAACTGGATCCCTAGCCAGTCACCTCAATGACTGGAAGGTACAGGAGAATTGGACCTCTTCCGACCACAGGGCTATCACCTCTACTATGAGTAGGTCACTCCACCGTACCCAGACAAACTGCTACAAACAGAACAGATAGGCTGTCAACAAAGCAGACTGGGGAAAATTCAAAGAGGCCATCACTAGAAATTCACAAAACTTGCTATCCAACCAGTTCCACAAACAAACTCCGGACCAACACCAACGCGCTGTCACCAATGCCATTGTTAATGCGGCTAATTAAGCAATCAGAAAAAGAACACCTTGGCCGGGAGCCGTCCCATGGTGGTCGCAAGAACTTGATCTGCTCAGAAGAGAAATGAAGCAAAAGAGACACGCCTTCCAAAGAGCCAGAGGACCTGTCCCCCCCCCAAGGTGGAACCGCTCAGGGAACAGTACAGGGAGGTCTGTACTGTTGCCTGAAAAAAGCTGTCATTAAAAGCTGTCCTTGGAGCATTTGGTCTCTACTCTCGGCAACTCTGACCCCAGGAGTATCATCTATCGGATAGTCACAAATAAGCTGCCAAGGGGAGAGGTAATCCCCTCCACCATCACTCCCCAGGGTGCCATGACCATCAACTGGCACTATACTGTGAACAACGTACTAGATGCCACTTTTAAATCCATTGAAGAAGACAACACTTCTGAAGAACAACAACATTAGCATTAGCATTAGTAGAGGCATTTGATGCAAGAAAGCAAGCTTATGCAGCATCAGCCAAAAAAAAAAAAAAAAAAAAACACTTCCACTTCACCCCTCTGTTCGTTCAAAATACCTGTCCAGCTGAGCCTTAAACTTATTTAAGCTATCAACCTCCACGACAAGGGATGGGAGTCTGTGCCACCAACCAACCACCCGCTGGCTAAAGGCAAATTTCCGCACGTTTATCCTACATCTGTCTTTCCTCAATTTGAATTTATGCCCTCTCAGGTAATTATTCTGAGCGAGAGGAAGAATCCTATCAGCATTGAGCATGCTTAAACCATTCAAGGCTTTATACACCTCTATCAGATCACCTCGCTGGTGCCCAGTCTCCAGACACTGTAATTTGCAAAACTTAAGCCTTTCTTCGTAAGAGCACCCCTTTGTTCCATTCACTAATCTTGTTGCCCTTCTCTGTACTCGTTCCAGCAGCTCTACAAATCTTTCTTGAAATGAGGCCTCCAGACCTGTATACAGTACTCTAGGTGTGGCCTCACCATTGCCTTATACAAGGGAATAATCACCTCCTTAACCCTGCTAGAAAAATTCCTATATATCATTGACAATACACCATGAGCTACTCCTGCACCCGTCTGCACTGCACAGAGAACTTCATATCTGACTGCACAACCACCCCCAGGTCCCTTTCATTCTCTACCACTGTCAGTGTAGTACCATAGAGTTGATACGTTGCTCTTGGGTTGCTGTTTCCCATGTGTAGTACTTTACATTTGTCAATGTTAAACTTCATTTGCCACCCCTCAGCCCATCTGCTCAACCTTTCCAGATCCTGTTGCAGCAGCATAGTGTCCTTGACAACCCTGCCAACCTTTGTATCGTCTGCAAACTGCAACATTAAGCTTGATATACCATCATCAATATCATTTATGAATACAGAAAACAATAATGGACCCAACACTGAGCCCTGAGTGACTCCACTAATAACATTAGTCCACGACGAGCAGTGTCCATTGATTACCACTCTCTGTCTTCTCCCCCTCAGCCACCCCTTTATCCACAGCAGCAATTTGCCTCCAATGTCACACTGCTCCAATTTGTGCAGCAGTCTTCCAGGTGCAACAGTATCAAAAGCCTTTCTAAGATCCAAGTATATAATATCAAAGTTATTCCCTGCATCCAGTTCCTTTGTGACTGCATCATAGTATCCAGTCAAATTGGTCAGGCAAGACTTCCCCTTAACAAAACCATGCTGTGTCTGAGCTATAACTGAAGTCTTGTCTAAATGATCCTGCAGTGCTTCTTTAACTAGTGCCTCCATTAATTTTCCTGGAACAGAAATTAAACTCAAAGTCTATAATTACTTGTGTCAGCCTTTGATCCTCCTTTGTGAATTGGGGTCACATTTGCACATCTCCAGTCTGTGGGTACCTCCCCTGAGTCCAAGGAAGCTTTCATAATTATGGCTAAGGGTTTGCTTACTTCCTTTGCTGCCTCCTTTAATATAACTGGATAGATCCCATCCGACCCGGGTGCCTTTCTTGTGTTTATCTTCAACAATTTCTCCTCCACTTTACTCTCAGTTATTACACCAGAGGTGTAATAACTGAGAGTAAATAACTCCTCATGTGTGAATGTCGATGCAAAATATTCATTTAGTTTGTTAGCTACCTGAGCAGGATCATCAACAGTTGACCCATCGATATCAAGTGGACCAATCTGATTCATCCCCTTCCTTCTAGAGTTTACATAAGTAAAGAACACTTTGCTGATTTTCTTTGCATCCCTTGCCAAAGATTTCTCCTAATCTGCCTTCGCCTGCCTAACCTCCTTTGTAACTTGGTTGCATATCAACTTGTATCTATCATAGGCTTCTGTGTCATGTGTTAATTTGTAAGTATCCCATGCATTTTTCTTCTCTGCCATATGCCTCATTAGTTCATCTGACATCCATTTTGGCCTAAACCTTGAACAATATTTCTTAGTTGGTATGTAAAGCCTAGTAGCTTCCAAGATAAGTTCTTTGAATGCTTCCCAATTTGAATTTGCTGTTGGTAACATCATCAGTTGGTCCCACTGTATAGAATTTAAATACTGTCTCAGTCCATCGTAGTCGCCTTTACGGAAGCAATAACCCTTCCCTTTACCCCTAATGGTAGTTACCTCTTTGAGTAAATCCCACTTCAGCACACTGTGATCACTGCCACCTAGTGGTTCATTTATCTGCAGATTTTTAATGCACGAAGAATCACTGCTGGTAATCAAATCAAGAGTATTACTCCCTCTAGTTGCCTCCCGAACATGCTGATGTAGAAAACAATCATCCAATAAATCCACAAAAGCCCTGCTAGTGTGTGAGTAACCAGCCCCCAAATTCCAGTCAATATCTGGGAAATTAAAATCTCCCATTATAAGACTCTCTGATTTACTGGCCCACTCTATTTCCCTGTACAGTTTCTTATTATACTCATCAGAGTCATTAGGCCTATAGCACACTCCTACTCTCAATTTTGATCTCCCAATGCTCATGTCACACCAAACTGACTCGACACTGCACTGTCCAGCGATGTCCACTGGCTTCACTTCCTTGGATTTTATGTATTTCTTAACTAATAGCATAACCCCTCCTCCCTTCCTATACAGTCTATCCTTTCTGTAGATGTTGTACTACCCAAATTCCAGTTCTGCATTCCTTATATGTGTGTGACACCACGTCTCTGATATCCCAACAATATCTGCCTTTGATGTTTTGAGCAATACCTCAAATTCATCAAATTTATTTACTAAATTCCTAGCATTGGTGTACACGCAAGTATACATGCACCTATTTCTATTCTTAGCTACCCTAACACAACCCATGTGTTTACTTATACTGCAGTGACTCCCGGCAGTCTCTGAAATATCCTGCATCTTGTTTTTCAGGCTTCTGCTCATTCCAATAGAAGCAGTGCAAGAATCTCTTTCACCTCTGCCAGTAGCTACTGTTAATCTATTCGTCTTTGTCTCCCCCCAAGCTAGCAGTTTTCCGACCCACCTAACACTGCCTCGACAACTGCTATGCCAGGCCAACGATGCATACAAATCCCCCAGGATGGAGGAGTCTTTCACCCATGCAAAACTCCAAATTGCCATTAACAAGATAAGAAACAGAAAATCCCCAGGAATAGATATGTTCGAGCCGGAACTAGTAAGGAAAGTGGCTGAGTATACCCCGAATCTGCTCCTGGACCTTTAAAACCACTGTCTCCACTTATGCTGGTTCCGTATGGACTGGAAGGTGGCAAACATTAAATTGATCGTCAAAAACCCTTCAAAACCACAGCACAAGCCGGACTACTATCTGCCAATAGCCCTCCTGTCTGTGCTCAGCAAAGTTGGAACAGCTGCTCAGACAAAGGATTAAATTACACTACCTCACAACTAGCTTAACAGCGAACAAACAATTTGGCTTTAAACCTGGAAACACAACCCTCAACGCACTGGAATGTATCACGGCGGAGAGCTGCTGACAAAAATACTTTCTCTTCATCTCTAGACACTTTTCGGGGATGTTCGACGCCCTCTGGTGGCTGAGCATCCTCGCAAGACTCAGGGCAGCCCAACTGCCATCAAATCTGTAGTTTTTTTTTTTTTTTTTTATGTAAACCCCAAACATGAGAGTTATTAGATCCTATAGTACTTAGCACCATGCTTGGGTTGTAGGTTGAGAAGACGAAATTGGACTTGAACTTCTAGATTGTAATTTTCAGGAAATACGTATGAAAGAAGGTTGTTCCAGAAAACGGCAGTTGAATGAATAAACAAGGAAATGAAAAGTTGGTTCAGTGAATTTGAAGTTGGACAGTAAATGGATGTTGGCTGGTGGTGGCACGTGTTCGGACCGTTTTAAAAGAGAGAGCAGGAATTATAGAAGCTAATTCAGAAGAACAGTGCCCATGGAAGTATCTGTAGAAGAAGCATGCAGCAGAAACAGTACATCTATGAGACAACTAGAGGAGAGACTCTGTTAGAGATGAATCATTAATTAACCTAACAGCCCTCTTCTGAATGGAATCAAGAAGCCTGAGAGAGAGGTTTTGGGGGTACCACCCCAGATGTGGGAACAATATTCCATGGCAGGGCGGATTTGCGATTTATACAGAGTAAGCAGCTGTTTGGAAGAAAAGTAACGCCGAGAGCGAAAGAGAAAACCAAGTTTTTTAGATGCAGAGGAAGCAATATTTGTAATGTGCTGTGCCAAGAGAGATTAGAAGTCAGGGTAATCCCCAAAAGAGATATATCATTTTTCCTAGAAACCCGAATGTCACTAAAGATAAGCATAGGAGCAGAAGAATCCTTTTTGCGAGTTATAAGACAAGACTGAGTTTTAGAAGGGTTGAAATCAACTAAGTTGTCTTTGCCCCACTGGAGAATTACCTGCAGATCAGCATTTAAGGAATTGGTAGCAGATTTTCAAGAAATTGAAGCTGATTGAGCAGGACAAGGTTTCTCAAAATGGAAAGTGGAAGGCAATGTGTTATCATTGGCAAAACTTTGGATAGGATTTCCAGTCAATGGAAGAAGGTCATTAATATACAAGAGGAAAAGAGTGGGGGAAAGAACTGAACCTTGGGGGACACCGGCATTAGTGGAGAAGTTAGAAGACAGAGAGCCATCTACCATCACCCTCAGTGAGCGATCACAGAGAAAACTGGATAACCAATTACTAAAAACAGTTGGAAGCTTGTTTAGAAGACCTTTATGCCAAACACGATCGAAAGCATTTGAGATGTTAAGAGTAACTACTTGTGTTTCCCCGAACCTTTCCATTGAATTAGTCCATAAATGGGTAACATAAGCAAGAATATCACCAGTGGATCGACACTGACGGAATCCATACTGGCGATCGTTGATCAGACGGAAGCTTTCTAGGTAGTTTAAGAGTCTGCAGTTAATTGATTTCTCCATTACTTTAGAAAGAGTAGAAGTAATTGCAATGGGACGATAATTGGATGGGAGGGATTTGTCACCCTTTTTAGGAACTGGCTGGATATGAGCAAATTTCCAAGCAGAAGGAAAAACACCTTTGGAATAAGAAAATTAAAAAAGGCGACATAGAACAGGAGTAAGTTGAGGAGCACAAGTTTTGAGAACAAGTGGAGAATTAACATCAGGACCTGGAGCTTTCTTAGCATCAAGATTTGTCAAAATCATTCTGACATCCTTTGGCCAGAAGACCACAGGAGGCATTGAATGGAGCATGTTGGTAATGGTGGGAGGTGTTTTACCAAGATCATTAATACATGAGCTGGAAGAAAAATGGGATGCTAGCAGGTCAGCTTTATTCTTGGCTGAAGTGGCAAAAGAACCATCTGGTTTGGACAGAGGTGGGAGCAGAGATGGGCAAAAGTTGCGGCCAATAGCTTTGGCAAGAGACCAGAATGCTCGGCTACCATTAGGGCAAGAAGCAAGTTTTCTACACTTAGCCTGTTGAAACTCATAGTTTCGACTGATTAATAACTGCTTTAAAATTGTTGCGAGCTTCGTGTAGGCAGAAAATGAAACTGAAAAATTAGAAACAAGCCAATTACGATATACAATATTCTTCTCTTGAACAGCCTTAGCACATTTATTGGAAAACCAAGGTTTAGATAAATACGAGATTTTAATGTGGAGTGTGGGATAAAGGATTCCTGCAAGAATAATTTCACTGATACAATTTGAGCAAACGTTGACATCAGAAGTTTTGAAACAGTAATCCAACCAAGGAAAAGAAGAAAAGAAATCTCGCAGGTCATCCCATTTTGCATTCTTGTAATGACAAACAAAACTAATTTGGGATTAGCAGTGAGATAAAGGCTTCATTGGAGAAGAGACTATCACCAAGTTGTGATCTGAAGTGCCTAAAGGACCTCTCACTTCGACCGTGTACTTAGAAGGGTTGTTTGTGAGAAAAAGATGAAGCATATTGGCTATATGATTAGGATTATCCGGTATTCTTGTAGGTAAATGAACAATCTGTGTAAGGTCATTAGTAATTGCAAAACCCTCAGAATCTCGACCAGCTGGGTCGGTGTGACTAGAAAACGGAAGCCAGCTGGAGTTCTGAACATTAAAATCACCAAGGAAAATTACCTCATTGTTAGGAAAGTTGGACTGGAGAAAGTCAAGTTGCAAAGAGAGGAAGTCAAAGAGCTCCAAGTGATTAGTGGAACTGGGAGAATGGTAGAGAAAACAGATGAATTTGACGTAATGAGGTAGAGAGATTTTAAGCCAGATAAGATCAAAGAGAGGAGATTCCCAATTGCCAAGTCTCTGACAGGGAATATCAGAACAGACATATGCACAAGTACCACCTTTGAAACGAAAGGAATCATACAGCGAATAATTTGGGCATCTGAGATGAGCATTAGCATTAGCATTAGTAGAGGCATTTGATGTAAGAAAGCAAGCTTATGCAGCATAAGCCAAAAAAAAAAAAAAAAAACCCACTTCCACTTCAACCCTCTGTTCGTTCAAAATACCTGTCCAGCTGAGCCTTAAACCTATTTAGGCTATCAACCTCCACTACAAGGGATGGAAGTCTGTTCCACCAACCAACCACCCGCTGGCTAAAGGCAAATTTCCGCACGTTTATCCTACATCTGTCTTTCCTCAATTTGAATTTATGCCCTCTCAGGTAATTATTCTGAGCGAGAGGAAGAATCCCATCAGCACTGAGCATGCTCAAACCATTCAAGGCTTTATACACCTCTATCAGATCAACTCGCTGGTGCCTAGTCACCAGACACTGTAATTTGCAAAACTTAAGCCTTTCTTCGTAAGAACACCCCTTTGTTCCATTCACTAATCTTGTTGGCCTTCTCTGTATTCGTTCCAGCAGCTCTACATCCTTCTTGAAATGAGGCCTCCAGCCCTGTATACAGTACTCTAGGTGTGGCCTGACCATTGCCTTATACAAGGGAATAATCACCTCCTTATCCCGGCTGGAAAAATTCCTATATATCATTGACAATACACCATGAGCTACTCTTGCAGCCCGGCTGTACTGCTCAGAGAACTTCATATCTGCCTGCACAACCACCCCCCAAGTCCCTTTCATTCTCTACCACTGTTAGTGTAGTACCACAGAGTTGATACGTTGCTCTGGGGTTGCTGTTTCCCATGTGTAGTACTTTACATTTGTCAATGTTAAACTTCATTTGCCACCTCTCAGCCCATCTGCTCAACCTTTCCAGATCCTGTTGCAGCAGCATAGTGTCAGTAATGTCCTTGACAACCCTGCCAACCTTTGTATCGTCTGCAAACTTGGCCATTAAGCTTGATATACCATCATCAATATCATTTATAAATACAGAAAACAATAATGGACCCAACACTGAGCCCTGAGGGACTCCACTAATAACATTAGTCCACGACGAGCAGTGTCCATTGATTACCACTCTCTGTCTTCTCCCCCTCAACCACCCCTTTATCCATAGCAGCAATTTGCCTCCAATGTCACACTGCTCCAATTTGTGTAGCAGTCTTCCATGTGCAACAGTATCAAAAGCTTTTCTAAGATCCAAGTATATATTATCAAAGCTATTCCCTGCATCCAGTTCTTTTGTAACTGCATCATAGTATCCAATCAAATTGGTCTGGCAAGACTTCCCCTGAACAAAACCATGCTGTGTCTGAGCTATAACTGAAGTCTTGTCTAAATGATCCTGCAGTGCTTCTTTAACCAGTGCCTCCACTAATTTTCCTGGAACAGAAGTTAAGCTGACAGGTCTATAATTACTTGTGTCAGCCTTTGATCCTCCTTTGTGAATTGGGGTCACATTTGTACATTTCCAGTCTATGGGTACCTCCCCTGAGTCCAAGGAAGCTCTCATAATTATGGCTAAGGGTTTGCTTACTTCCTTTGCTTCCTCCTTTAATATAACTGGATAGATCCCATCCACCCCGGGTGCCTTTCTTGTGTTTATCTTCAACAATTTCTCCTCCACTTTACTCCCAGTTATTTCAAGATTCTGTAACTTACTGCTAGAGTTGAATACACCTCTGGCATTCCCCTAGTTGAATAACTCCTCATGTGTAAATGTCGATGCAAAATATTCATTTAGTTTGTTAGCTACCTGAGCAGGATCATCAACAGTTGACCCATCGATATCAAGTGGACCAATCTGATTCATCCCCTTCCTTCTAGAGTTTACATAAGTAAAGAACTCTTTGCTGTTTTTCTTTGCATCCCTTGCCAAAGATTTCTCGTAGTCTGCCTTCGCCTGCCTAACCTCCTTTGTAACCTGTTTAGAGATCAACTTATATTTATCATAGGATTCTGTGTCACGTGTTAATTTATACATATCCCATGCATTTTTCTTCTCTGCCAAATGTCTCATTAGTTCATCTGAGATCCATTTAGGCCTAAACCTTGAACAATATTTCTTATTTGGTATGTAAAGCCTAGTAGCTTCCAAGATAAGTTCTTTGAATGCTTCCCATTTTGAATTTGCTGTTGGTAACATCATCAGTTGGTCCCAATGTACAGAATTTAAATACTGTCTCAGTCCATCGTAGTCGCCTTTACGGAAGCAATAACCCTTCCCTTTACCCCTAATGGTAGTTACCTCTTTGAGTAAATCCCACTTAGCATTAGCATTAGTAGAGGCATTTGATGCAAGAAAGCAAGCTTATGCAGCATCAGCCAAAAAAAAAAAAACCCACTTCCACTTCACCCCTCTGTTCGTTCAAAATACCTGTCCAGCTGAGCCTTAAACTTATTTAGGCTATCAACCTCCACCACAAGGGATGGAAGTCTGTTCCACCAACCAACCAACCACCCGCTGGCTAAAGGCAAATTTCCGCATGTCTATCCTACATCTGTCTTTCCTCAATTTGAATTTATGCCCTCTCAGGTAATTTTTCCGAGCTAGAGGAAGAATCCCATCAGCATTGAGCATGCTTAAACCATTCAAGGCTTTATACACCTCTATCAGATCATCTTGCTGGTGCCTAGTCTCCAGACACTGTAATTTGCAAAACTTAATCCTTTCTTCGTAAGAACACCCCTTTGTTCCATTCACTAATCTTGTTGCCCTTCTCTGTACTCGTTCCAGCAGCTCTACATCCTTCTTGAAATGAGGCCTCCAGACCTGTATACAGTACTCTAGGTGTGGCCTGACCATTGCCTTA
This sequence comes from Mastigoproctus giganteus, assembly GCF_048544385.1. Lineage (NCBI taxonomy): Eukaryota > Metazoa > Arthropoda > Arachnida > Uropygi > Thelyphonidae > Mastigoproctus > Mastigoproctus giganteus. The sequence goes on along the minus strand of NC_143584.1, from coordinate 70,944,493 downwards.
TACAATGGAATAATCACCTCCTTATCCCTGCTGGAAAAATTCCTGTATATCATTGACAATACTCCATGAGCTACTCTTGCAGCCCGTCTGCACTGCTCAGAGAACTTCATATCTGCCTGCACAACCACCCCCAAGTCCCTTTCATTCTCTACCACTGTCAGTGTAGTACCACAGAGTTGATATGTTGCTCTGGGGTTGCTGTGTCCCATCTGTAGTACTTTATATTTGTCAATGTTAAACTTCATTTGCCACCTCTCAGCCCATCTGCTCAACCTTTCCAGATCCTGTTCCAGCAGCATAGTGTCATTAGTGTCCTTGACAACCCTGCCAACCTTTGTATCGTCCAAACTTGGACATTAAGCTTGATATACCATCATCAATATCATTTATAAATACAGAAAACAATAATGGACCCAACACTGAGCCCTGAGGGACTCCACTAATAACATTAGTCCACGATGAGCAGTGTCCATTGATTACCACTTTCTGTCTTCTCCCCCTCAACCACCCCTTTATCCATAGCAGCAATTTGCCTCCAGTGTCACACTGCTCCAATTTGTGTAGCAGTCTTCCATGTGCAACAGTATCAAAAGCCTTTCTATGATCCAAGTATATAATATCAAAGTTATTCCCTGCATCCAGTACTTTTGTGACTGCATCATAATATCCAATCAAGTTGGTCAGGCAAGACTTCCCCTTAACAAAACCATGCTGTGTCTGAGCTATATCTGAAGTCTTGTCTAAATGATCCTGCAGTGCTTCTTTAACCAGTGCCTCCATTAATTTTCCTGGAACAGAAGTTAAGCTCACAGGTCTATAATTACTTGTGTCAGCCTTTGATCCTCCTTTGTGAATTGGGGTCACACTTGCACATTTCCATTCTATGGGTACCTCCCCTGAGTCCAAGGAAGCTCTCATAATTATGGCTAAGGGTTTGCTTACTTCCTTTGCTTCCTCCTTTAATATAACTGGATAGATCCCATCCACCTCGGGTGCCTTTCTTGTGTTTATCTTCAACAGTTTCTCCTCCACTTTACTCCCAGTTATTTCAAGATTCTGTAGCTTACTGCTAGAGTTGAATACACCTCTGGCATTCCCCTTGCTGAATAACTCCTCATGTGTGAATGTCGATGCAAAATATTCATTTAGTTTGTTAGCTACCTGAGCAGGATCATCAACAGTTGACCCATCAATATCAAGTGGACCAATCTGATTCATCCCCTTCCTTCTAGAGTTTACATAAGTAAAGAACTCTTTGCTGTTTTTCTTTGCATCCCTTGCCAAGGATTTCTCGTAATCTGCCTTCGCCTGCCTAACCTCCTTTGTAACTTGGTTGCATATCAACTTGTATCTATCATAGGCTTCTGTGTCATGTGTTAATTTGTAAGTATCCCATGCATTTTTCTTCTCTGCCATATGCCTCATTAGTTCATCTGGCATCCATTTGGCCTAAACCTTGAACAATATTTCTTAGTTGGTATGTAAAGCCTAGTAGCTTCCAAGATAAGTTCTTTGAATGCTTTCCATTTTGAATTTGCTGTTGGTAACACTTCACTTCAGCACACTGTGATCACTGCCACCTAGTGGTTCATTTATCTGCAGATTCTTAATGCATGAAGAATCACTGCTGATAATCAAATCAAGAGTATTACTCCCTCTAGTTGCCTCCCGAACATGCTAATGTAGAAAACAATCATCCAATAAATCCACAAAAGCCCTGCTATTGTGTGAGTGACCAGCCCCCAAATTCCAGTCAATATCTGGGAAATTAAAATCTCCCATTATAAGACTCTCTGATTTACTGGTCCACTCTATTTCCCTGTACAGTTTCTTATTATACTCATCAGAGTCATTAGGCCTATAGCACACTCTTACTCTCAATTTTGATCTCGCAATGCTTATGTCACACCAAACTGACTCAACACTGCACTGTCCAGCGATGTTGACTGGCTTCACTTCCTTGGTTTTTATGTGTTTCTTAACTAATAGCATAACCCCTCCCCCCTTCCTATCCTTTCTGTAGACGTTGTACTCCCCAAAGTCCAGTTCTGCATCCCTTATATCTGTGTGACACCACATCTCTGATATCCCAACAATATCTGCCTTTGATGTTTTGAGCAATACCTCAAATTCATCAAATTTATTTACTAAACTCCTAGCATTGGTGTACACGCAAGTATACCTGCACCTGTTTCTATTCTTAGCTACCCTAACACATCCCATGTGTTTTCTTGTACCGCAATGGCTCCAAGCAGTCTCTGAAATATCATGCATCTTGTTTTTGAGGCTTCTGCTCATTCTAATAGAAGCAGTGCAATAATCTCTTTCACCTCTGCCAGTGGCTACTGTCAATCTATTGGTCTTTGTCTCCCCCCAAGCTAGCAGGTTTCTAACCCACCTAACACTGGCTCGATAGCATCAGCAAATATTCTTGCACCCCTTCTATTTAAGTGTATCCCATCCCAGTGAAGCAATCTCTCCTGTTAACAAGTACAGTCTGTCCTCGTATAGCACGATAGTTGCGTTCCTAGAAATCCTCGTGCAATGCAAAATCGTGCAATATAAACAAAACCCTATGGGAAAAGTAGGGTTAGGTGCCGACCACCCAAGATTGAACACACATTTGGAACCAAAACATTACCAAACACAATAATCGGGCAATTTTAATCGTTATAAAATACGTAAGTATTTTATAACGATTAAAATACGTAATAAAAATATTATATTATAATAAAGTATTTTTAGTATTTTTTAATACTAAAAAAAGTATTTTTTACGAATAAAATA